>NC_134579.1:123423781-123723781 GCF_037038515.1 Microtus pennsylvanicus
ATCAGCCTCCCAAATATCTGGAATTATAGGTCTGAGTGATTGGTCTGGTTCTAAATTCAAACGACAATGGCTCCTCATCAGTATAGCTGTGTCCTGAAGGACAGTGACTTCGATTCCATTTACTAAGGACCAGCAAGGCAGCTCCTAGGAAAAGGTGCTGGTGCTAAGACTGACACCTGAGTTTGAACCTAATGGGGGAGCTGGGTGGTGGTGGCGCACGCCTTTAATTCCAGCACTTGGGAGGCAGAGGCAGGTGGATCTCTGTGAGTTCAAGGCCAGCCTGGTCTACAAGAGTTAGTACCAAGACAGGCTCCAAAGCTACAGAGAAACCCTGTTTCGAAATACTAAAAAAACAAAACAAAACAAAAAAACAAAAACAAAACTACATGGGGGAAGGAGAGAACCATTTCTTACAAACTGTTCTTTGATCTCCACAAAAACACATTTATACACACACATATAGGCACACAACGGAAATTAATATAAAAACTCCAACACTGTCAAATAAACATTATGGGAGGCCACTATTTTGGATTATGCTCTTACACTAGGTCCAAGAGACCAGACTGAAAATTACGGTGGATGTCTTGTGCTCAAGTTCCTACATCCATGTGGAAAATGACCTGTGAAACTTGAGGACTAGCACAGGCCCTCTGACTTTACTCCTACAAAAAGAAAGAAAGAAACACTCCGCTGATAGCCACTCATGCCCTTCTGGACTCGTTTACAAAGACAGAGAGTCTGAAGCAGCCAGTTGGCTTTTGATTCTTCCCTTCTGTTTTCTCCAGTCTTTATCTTTTCATAAAACCAACCTCCTTGTTTGGTCATCAGAACATCAGAACATTTTGCTTCCCTCTGTGGAGCAGGCTGCCCTTGAACTCAGACCCACCTGACACTTCCTCCCAAAAGAGTTTCCGCCTAATTGACTACATCTGGAATAATGTCAGCAAAGGACAGATTCCAACCATTTAGCTCAAAGGATTTTTGTTGTTTGTTTCTGTGTGTATGTGTGACTGAGTGTATGTAAGTGCACCACACATGTACAAGAGCCCACAGAAGTCAGAAGGGGGTGCTGGAGCCCTGGAACCTGAGTCTCAGGCAGTTGTAAACTGCCATTTGGATGTTGGGAACCCACTGCAAGAACCGTCTGCTCTTTCAGTCACCAAGCCATCTCTCCAGCCCCTAGCTTAAAGACCGTAAGTGGCTTTACTTTTCATTGCTTAATCAGGCAAGTAGAGGTAGAACTGACTATCAGGGGCTCAGGACCAGCCCTAGCTGCTAGCCTGGATAATGTGACATTTTGTCTCCAACAATAGCGAATTTCTAAGCAGGTTCATAGCCACACTGTAGAGGAGATGGCTCCAGAAATGGAACATTACCTATCATTTCACTGTTTGTTTTCTGTTCTCTATGGCTGAGCACCAGACAAAGGAAATGCATTTATCAGTTGGAGTAAAACGCTAGTGTCTTTGTCCAGAGACTGCCTTCTGGCTAGCGTGGATAGCGAACAAAGGAGTCCCTCATCATGAAAGCCAAGTGGGCTGTAGTTCGTCTAGGCAGCTTCTTCTTGATGTGTGAGGAGGAGGAAGAGAATAATCGGCCTAAAAAAACCAGACATTCAAGTGGGAGGGAGGACAGAGAAATGCTGACATTGCCCAGAGTGTTGACAGAGGACCTTCTTTGTGACATGCCCTTGTCTCTCTGGCTGCCTGCACTGCCTTAAAGGCACAGAAGAGGGCAGTCTGGCAGTCCCGGAGAGCTAAGTCAAGAGGGCAAGCTTTGTTGTTTGTTTGAGATGGTTTCACTGCTTAGCCTGAACTGGTTGGGAACTCACTACATAGAGCTCTCACAAAGGTCTACCTGCTTTTGCCTTCCAAATTCTGGAATTAAAGTATGTACTGCAGCCGGGTGGTGGTGGCGCATGCTTTTAATCCCATCACTCGGGAGGCAGAGGCAGGCAGATCTCTGTGAATTCGAGGCCAGCCTGGTCTACAAGAGCTAGTTCCAGGACAGGCTCCAAAGCTACAGAGAAACCCTGTCTTGAAAAAAAAAAGTATGTATTACAAGTCGTTGGTGGTGGCACACACCTTTAATCCCAGGGTTCAGGAGGCAGAGGCAGGCAGATCTCTGAGTTCAAGGCCAGCCTGGTCTACAAAGTGAGTTCCAGGACAGGCTCCAAAGGTATGAAGCTTGGTTGTCTAGGGCAAGTATTTTGAAATATTCAATGGTCAGATGTAAAATCAGTGGCAGGGTAACATAGTCAGCATGTGCAAGAACCTGGGTTCAATCTCCAGTACTTAAAAAGGTTTTTAGAAAGAAAGAAAAAAGGAAGGAAAAGAAAATTGTGTGACTTAAGAAGCTCCTGTTATGAATTCAAGGCCAGCATGGTCTACAGAGTGAGTTTCAGGCTAGCCAAGGCTATACAGTTAAGACCCTGTCTCAAAAAAAGCAACAACAAAACCAACAACTTGAAGATTTTTAGAGCATGAGATGGTTCAGTGGGTAGAGGTGCTTGCTGCCAACCCTGACAACATAGCCCAGTTCCCAGGACCCACGTGGTGGAAGGCAAGAACCAACTCCCACAAGTTGTCTTCTGACCTCCACACACGTGCTATGGCACCAGTATAATCTCCTCTAGCCCCCATAAATAAAAACATAATTTTAAAAAGTAACAATGGGGCTGGAGAGATGACTGGGCTGGAGAGAGGGCGCAGCGGTTAAGAGCACCAGCTGTTCTTCCAGAGGGCCTGAGTTTGATTCCCAGCACCCAGCAGGTTTACAAGCATCTGTTATTTCAGTTCTAGATCTGATGCCCTCTTCTGCCCTCTGCAGGCACCAGGCACCCACATACTGCAGAGACATATATGCAATCTAAACATTATACAGATTAAAAAAGAAAAACTGCAACAACAAAAAAGAGGATCCTTAAGCTCTTTGGGCCACACAGCACCGCCCACCAAGCTTAGCCCGTTGTTCCAATTCTGGAACCACCTATAAGCAGGGCTCAGCCACCATCTTCAGTCCCTGCTGACTGGTTACACGGCCAGTGGCTGGACCATAAACACTTGAGAACTGATGTGCATCGCCTTACTTCCGAAGCCGGCAAACAATGCTGCGTCGGCTGAGGGACTCACCGGTTGTATGTCCTTGGTCCACGGCTTTCTGCTTTCCAACCTTTAGCATCTCCCTGTTGATGTCACAGACCGTGACGAGTGAACCACCTAAGGGGTCCTCTTCATTCTGGTACTTTTTGGCAATTTCTTCCCAGGATAAATTTTGCTGAGCCCGTAACTGTCTCCTCTGTTTCCTCTGATGCTGTGCCTGAACATAACGAAGGAACCGGAATGCAATGTCACCTGCGGGAAGCCAACAGAAGGACAGATAAGAATGAAACCAAGCAAAAAGTATCCAAAGCCCCAAAGAGCAGAGGCACGAGGCATGTGATGGAGGAAGGCCGCTTCTGCTCCTTTCAACAGAACCGTTCCTCCCTCCACCCCCAAAAAGAATGCATCGTGTTGTCTAGGTGTGTTGTCAGGCCTTCAACTCCTGATCCTCCTGATATAGCCTCCTGAGCTGGGACTATAGATGCATGCTACCATGCCTGAGTTACACTAAACCTTTCTCCTTCCTTCCTTCTTTTCTTCCTTCCCTTCCCTCCTTTTTTTTTTTTTTTTTTTTGTTAGTAGAATCTTTTTTATTCAGGAAAAAAAAAAAAAACAATTTTTTTTCCAAACACACACAGGAGGGGGTATGGGTAAGGGGAGGTATCTGTCTGTCCAGCCCCAGCCCCCGGCCCATGTGGTTTTGGCAGCAATAAGGGAAATGGGGTAATGGCTCAAAAAATAATGGTATGTGTGTGTATGGAAAGAAAGGGTGCAAAAGCTGAAGGGAGCGGTGGGGAAGGGGACAGATGAGGTCAGTACTGGGAACGCCGCAGGTGGGAGGCCATTTCATAATATTCTTGTTGATCAAACCACCGTGGACACATTCTTTGCCTATCAGCAGGACTAGCGTCTTGGTAGTCATGGTGACAGTAACATTGAAGGTGGGGGCTCCTCTGGTGCTCTTGGTACGAAGATCCATTCCTTCCCTCCTTTCTTATTTTCTCATTTGATACTGTTTCATGTAGCCCAGTCTGGCCATGAGTTCACTAAGTAGCTAAGGATGATTTTGAAGTCCTAGTACTCATGCCTCCACTTCCTGGGTGCTGGGATTATATGTATACATCACACAACTGGGGTTTAAAGTAATTTTCACATTGAGGGCTGCAGGTGAGGCTCAGTGGGGAGAGTGCTTGCCTAGCATGAACAAATTAAGGGGCCCCACACCTAGCAGAGCATACACCAAATAACCAAACATGGCTGTGCATGCCTGCAATCCCAGCACTTGGGAAGTGGAGGAGAGCTATGTAATGCGTTTAAATTTAGCCTGTGATACATGAGACCTGTCTCAAAAAAAAAAAGCCACTTATGATGGCACATGCCCAGTACTAGGGAGGCACGTGGACCTTTGTGTTAAAAGGCCTGCCTGGCCAGGCGGTGGTGGCGCACGCCTTTAATCCCAGCACTCGGGAGGCAGAGGCAGGCGGATCTCTGTGAGTTCGAGACCAGCCTGGTCTACAGAGCTAGTTCCAGGACAGGCTCCAAAGCCACAGAGAAACCCTGTCTTGAAAAACCAAAAAAAAAAAAAAAAAGAAAAAAAGGCCTGCCTGATCTACATAGCAAGTTCCAGGCCAGACATGGCAACATAGTAAGACCCTCTCTAAAAAACAAAAAACTACAAAAGTAATATAAGTAGTATAAAATGGCTCTCTGCATCTATAGGTTCCAATCTACAGATGTGACTATGGACCACTAGGCAGTGAGGCCTACCAAACCCACAGACTTTGTCATCATCCCCTAAACAATACAGTGAAACAGCAGCTCACCTGGCATCTGTAGCTGCCATGTAGCTACCAAGGGTTTGAAGCAGGAGCCGAAGCAAGCGCTCTTCCACCAAGCAACACCTCAACCCAGCACACATTCTGTCAGTGTTATTATTGCTGCTTTGTTTTAGACAGGAAGGGAGTTCACATTGTCTAGGTTGTCCTCAAGTTTGCTATGTGGCAGAGGGTGACAGTTTCTGTTCCTTTGGCCCCCACCTTCTGAAGGATTGGACTGTAAGTGTGTATGGCCGATCCTGGTTTCTGTGGTTCTGGGGACTGAATCCAGAGTTTCATGCATTCATGCATGCTAAGCAAGCTCTCTGCCAACTAAGCCACATCTCCAGCTCTTAATTGTTTGCTTTTCTTATTAGGTTTATTTATTTGTTTGTTCTTTTTTTTTTTTTTTTTTGAGAAAGGGTCTCTCTGAGTAGCCCTGTCTGTCCTGGAACTCAATTTGTAGACCAGGCTGGCCTTGTACTCAAGACTCAAGAGATCTGCCTGCCCTTGCCTCCCAAGTGCTGGGATTAAAGGTGTGTGCTACCACCTCCCGGTATATTAATTTATTTTTAAGATTTTGTTTCTATTATGTGTATTTTTGCATCTGTGTGTGGGTTTGTGCACATAAGTGCAGTGCCTGTGGAGTCCAGAAGAGGGTGTTGGACCCCTGGAGCTAAAGTTACAGACAGTTGTGAGCCACTTGACATGGGTGCTGGGAACTGAACTAGAGCTCTCTGCAAGAGCCGTGTTTACTCTTAACCATTGAACCATTGCTCCAGCCCCTATCTGTTTGGTTTTTGAGATAGGGTCTTGATTTGTAGCCCAGGCTGGCCTCACATTCACTATGGAATTCAGGCTGGCTTGGATTCTCTTGCCTCAGCCTCCCAAATGCTGAGATTAAAGGCAGAGATGTACACATTCTTAGCATTTTTCTCTGCAGGTGCTCAGTGTGCAATAAGGAACAAAGGCCTACAGTATGCTTTGATGCCTGATGTGGGAGTGGATAAGGCAGGAAGGCAGCCTAAATAGCTGATGTCCTGAACAGCTTATGTTGTGTGAGAAAAGGCCTTTCTCCAAACAGAAGGAAAGGAGTTTAAAGGCCAAACGGAAGATAAACAGGCTGGAGCAAAGCTTTATGACACAAATTTTTCTACAGTACTTGTGAAGCCATGGTTTACTCCCAAGCATTGAGGAGGAAAAACAAAACAAAACAAAAAACAAGCTGGGCATGGTGTCCTGGGCCTGTAATCCCAGCACTGGGGAGGCAGAAGCAGGAGGATCACAGGCTGCAAGGAGTTTTAAGGCCAGCTTGGGTTGTTACAAAGGGAGTTTAAGGTCAGCCAGAGCTACACTGTCTCAAATACAAAAAACCAAAAATCCAAAGAGATAAAGCAGTCATTCAGATAATGAAATGTCACAGAACACTTTTTAGTTGGTAAAATCTTTTCTTAGAAAAAGCACCAGGCACGAAGCTGCCCTGGAGCGACACGCTTACCCTCTATTCAGAAGTCAGCAGCATAGGGATCCTTCAGTCACCACCGCTAGCCAAATGGCAGGTGCGGTAGCCACTTCACCAGCAGACAGGTCTAACACGATACTCAGCCTTTTCAAGGACACCAAGCAGGGTATTACCTGTGCCTCCAGCCACATCAAGCAGTTGGGTCCCGGGCAATGGGTGCATTTTCCTGATCAGCAAATCCTTCCAAGCACGATGGATGCCGAGACTCATCATGTCATTCATCACGTCATACTTCTTGGCCACACTCTCAAACACCTGATAGACTGGCATGAGACAGACACAGTTATCAACGGGACTGATGTGGGGGAAATCTAAAGGAAGAAACAAAGGGATGCTTTCCCTCTTGAAAGTGTCTGTCTTTGCAAGGTGATGCTAAGCCATAATGCTTAACATTAAACCTAAGATGCACCTTAACATTATGTTTCCCTTCTCATGGTGCTGGGGATTGAACCCAGGGTCTTGCACATGCTAGGTAAGAAGCCCATCAGCGAGTGATTTCCGCAGACCCCAACACCACCCTGCATTAAATGCTTAAAGGTTCACTAGAGAAACCAACCTATTTCCTAACGCCCAGCATCCCCATTCAAACTCAGTGCTGGATTAACTGTGAGTGTGAGCATGAAATACAAGCTTCAGGCAGTTTTTATTCCATGACTCATTACGAAATTAAGAAGTATATGTCATAATCAGTAACCAGTTATGTCATCTACTTTATAGACTGCAGGCTGCTGTGTGTCATCATGGATCAGTTAATCAGCGTACACTCATTCATGTCAGACTACAATACTTCCACTGTGTCCTTGTCTCTTGGTGACAAACCCATTTGGTATACTTAAATAAATGAAAGAGGAAATTGAGCAACAAAGATGAGTGACCAGGGGAATAAGGGTAAAGATTAGCGAGCGTGACTAAAGCCCTGAATTTAATCTCCAGCACTGCCAAAAAAAAAAAAACCCCAAAAAACAAAAAGCAAGCAAACAACAATAGCAACAACAAAGAGTTCATCACAGAAATGGTGGAGCAGAATGAGAATGGTGTCAGTGCAGTCACAAGCAGAAGAGGTGACTGTGGGGACACAGACCCTGATGTGGCTGGCCCAAGAGCCTCTAGACCCACAGCAGAGGAACTTTGTAAGGGTAAACTTTCTAACCTGGGCGAGGCATAAGGATTGTGGCAACCGGGTTCAAGATGACTCAGAAGTGGTAGAAAATAAAAATTAGAGGGTCAGGGAGATGGCTCAGCGGGTGGAGCACCTGCCACAGGGTCAGGGAGATGGCTCAGCGGGTGGAGCACCTGCCATAGGGTCAGGGAGAGGGCTCAGCGGTGGAGCACCTGCCTCCAAGCCTGAAGATGTGAGTTTGACCCATAAGACCCATGTGGCAAAGGAGAGAACTGACTCCTGAAATTTGTCCTCTGACCTCCCCGGAGCCCACAGACACGCACACACACAAAATCAATACAGATGTAATAGATTTGTTTTAGAATTTCCATTAAAGGGGTTCTTAGAGGTATTTCATGATGGTGAGAACACAAGTCACCTCTTCATGCCCAACAGAAAGTTTAGAAAGGGGTTAAAGGCAATTTGCCAAGTCATAGGACCCATGCTTAATCTCTATTATAAACACCATGACAAAGGGGCAAAGTGTTCAAATTGCTCCTGGTGCATTTTAATTAAACTAAAACAATTTTATTCTCAGTGTTTGGAATTTTTCTTAGGATTTAAACGTTTTAAGCTAAACTTTAAAATATGAGCTAAATCCCATTTGTGGGCTTTTAAATATATATATTGATATTTAATATGTATTAAATATATATACTTATATTTAATATGTATTATATATATATATATTTAAGAATGATATGTGTGTGTGTGTGTGTGTGTGTGTGTGTGTTTGTATAATGGTTTTTATCAAGACAGGGTTTCTCTATGTAATATCCCTGGCTATCCTGAAATTGACTTTGTAGACCAGGATCGTCTCAAACTCAGAGATCCACCTGCCTCCCGAATGCTAGGATTAAAGGCGTGCACTAGGACATCCAACCCTTAAAATACATTGATTTTTATTTTATGTGTATGAGTATCTGCCTGCACGTATATGTCTATGTGCCACATGAGTGCCTGGTGTCCATGGAGGCCAGAAGAAGGTATCTAAGATCCCTTGGGACTGGATATAGACCAGTTGTTCTCAATCTTCCTAACACTCTGACCTCTTAATACAACTAACTCCTCTTGCTGTGGTAACCCCAAACATAAAAATTATCTCATTGCTATTTCATAACTGTAATTTCGATACTGCTAAGAATCATAAGGTAAATATCTGTGTTTTCTGACGGCCTTAGGTGACACTTTTGAAAGGGCTGTTCCACCCCCAAAGGGGTCATAGCAACCCACAGGCTGTGTTGTTATGGACAGTTGTGAGCCATCATGTGAACGCTGGGAATTAACTGGGTCCTCAAACGCTTTTACTGCTAAGCCATCTCTCTAGATCCTTGATTGATTGATTTATCTATCTCTAGCCCATTTTCTGATTTATTTATTTTTGAAGAAGGGTCTTGATATGTAGCCCAGGATGCCTTGAACTTGTGATACTACCACAGCCTCCTGAATGTTGGAATTATAAGTATGGGCACTACATTCAATTTTCTTTCTTTCTTTCTTTTTTTTTTTTTTTTTTTTTTGCGATAGGGTCTCTCACTATGTAGCTCTAGCTATCCTAGAACTAACAGAGATCCACTTGCCTCTAGCTCGTGTGTGTGTGTGTGTGTGTGTGTGTATGGTGTGTGCTTTGATTTTTCGAGACAGGGTTTATCTCTGAAGTTCTGAAGCCTGTCCTGGAACTTGCTCTGTAGACCAGGTTGGCCTTGAACTCACAGAGATCCCCCTGCATCTGCCTCCCGGACACTGGGGTTAAAGGAGTGTTGGGGTTAAAGGCGTGCACCACCACAGCCCAACTTATGTGTGTATTTTTTTAAGGGGAGGGAATGGTATCTTTCTTTAGTAAGAAACTAAGAATGGGGACTCTGTAGCCAGAAAACCAAATGGTGTTAAAATAGTAGTTCTCCCACTTTAGTAGTCTTAAATTTGTCTCTGTAGAGACAGGCTCTCACTATCTGAGGCTAGCTTCAAATTCGAGGTATAGTGGATAATTACCTTGAACTTCTAACCCTCCTGTATCCACCTCCCTGGGATCACAAGTTTACACCACCACACGCAATTTACCGGGCTCTATCGATCGAACTGAGCCACGCAAGGGAGAGGCAAGCACTCTACCAACTGAGCTCCGTTCCCCACCCGACTACCATCTTAAATTCTGCAAGTTCTTGTTTAACTGTTTCCTAAGAAAGTGATTAACATTAGCCACTAGTGGGAAACTGAAGTGAGAAATGGGGGTGGAGGGATGTCTACAAGGCGCCTGGCATATAACCTCGAAACTGATGACATGCTGTGCTTAAAAGAGTGGGCAAGTCGGGTTTGGTGGCACATGTCTTTAATCCCAGCACTCAAGAGGCAGGTGATCTCCACACGTCAACCTTGACACTGAGGGACACAAGGGGGTGTGTGGCGTGGTGTAGCTTCTCAAACGCCTGCATTCCCAGTGTATCTCTGTGAGTTCGAGGCCAGCCTAGTCTACAAACGGCAGTTCCAGGACAGGCTCCAAAGCTACAGAGAAACCCTGCCTGGAAAAACGAAAACAACAAACAGAAGAAACACTCCCCAGTTACAGAAAATGAGACTCCAGTAGTGGGAAGTTGAGTCTGGGAGTTGGGTACTGCTCGGAAGTCAGGACTGTAGGACTGTAAGGACCACAGCTCTAGGGCTAACAGGACGTTAAATCAGCCCGCAGATGGGTGAAGGAAATCAAATCGATGACAGACAGGTCCCTCCATCCGCCCTCTGGCCCGGTCACCTTTGCCCCCTTTCTCCTCCTCCGACACAGTCTCAAACCCGAAGTGCGTTTCTGCGGCTCGCTTCTCTTCGGACAAGGACCGCGCACTCGGCGTGGCTCCGAGCCAGAATCTATGAAACCCGGGGAGCCTGAAGTCTCCCGCTGCCCGCGACCACCCGCGGCAGCAGTAGCGCCACAGACCACAGCTTCTGGGAGCCGCCATCTTGATATCCCGGCGACTGCAAGCGGAGGGCAGGTCGGGTTGCGTCACCAGCTGGGTGACGGCGACCGGCAGGAGTCAGTATTAGTAGAACGCACCCGAAAACGCCCGTTGTTAAGACGTCATGTTTGGTTTAGGATTTGAAAACTTGAACAAGTGTACAACAGGTGTTCCCTAACAGAACTTAGAATTCACCAAGAATGAGGAGAGCTCGGAGTGAGGCCCTAGTTGTGTCTGCTGCCAACCAGTACCTCTGCATCCCGCGTGCTAGAGTGCTCCACTTATGTTTTCTGGTGCGGAATCTGACTTAAATTGAGGCATGTTGTTGTTAAAAGACCAAGATTACGTGATCAAAAATGTTTTGGCTTTAATTATATGTAGATGTATATATGTATGTATGTACACACACACACACACATATTACTGTGTGTCTCTGAGGGTATGTGTATGTGAGTGTAGGTGCCTGTGGAGCCCAGAGGCATCTGATTTCTTGGTGCTGTAGTTCTAGGCAGGTGAGCCTACTTATCTGGGTGCTGGTGATTAAATTCCTGCGCTTTGCCTGAGTGATAGGCATCATAACAGGTGAGCCATCTCTCCGCTGCCTACGTGTTTTGGTTTTGGTTTTTGTTTTTAAATCTGGAACTATCTTACATAGTCCAGGGTGGACCTGAACTCATAATATCCCTGGTTCAGTTTCATCCTGAGGACTGAGAACATAAGCCCGTGCTACTCCCATCCCTTTTTAGTGTCTTTTGGATTGGACTCTGGCCCTTGGGCACACTTGGCCAAGGTCGTGCCAGCGATCTACATCCTGGTGCTTTTTAAATGTATTTAATTTTGTTGTTGTTGATGTTGCTTGTTTTCTGGGACAGGGTTTCTCTGTGCAGCCCTGGCTGTTCTGTAACTCGCTCTGTAGACCAGGCTGGCTTTGAACTCAGGTATCTGCCTGCCTCAGCTTCTGAGTGCTAAAATTAAAGGCATGCACCACCACCACCCAGTGTACTTGATCTTTAAATTTTCATTATTTGTGTCTCACACGCACAGGCATACACATGCCAAGGTCCATGTCTGGAGGTCAGGAGATGATTTTCAGAAGTCAGTTCTCCATGGGTTCTGGGACTTGAACTCAGAACCTTGGGCTTGCTCAGCAAGCACTCTGACCTGCAGAATCACCTTGCCAGCCTTTATCTTTTATTTTGAGATAGATGTCACTAAGTTGGCAAGGCCTTGAACTCTGTCACCCTACAGGCTTTGGAAATTTTGACCTTCCTGTGAGGAGGAATTAAAGGCCTGCATCACTAGGCATGGCTTCCTTTTATTTTTATTTATTTGTTAACGGAAAGGACAAGGCATTACAGACCATCTTGTACAAAAGCAAGCATAGAGGCTGCGAAGTTTTTCTTGATTTCTGTTTCTGTTTTAATTCCCCTTTCAAATGTATATTTTCTGTAAATATTTCAACAAGGAGAAAGTGCCAAGGATCCTAAAAAACTAATCTGAAATGAAAAGTCTCTTCTTGGTTTAATATAGCCCAACAGATGGACACCTACTGCATTGGGAGTCTCTGCCCCTCTCTTCCATTTTTATGAATGGCAGAAGGAAGAAACTATTCATCCACACACTTAGAATTCTCCGGTCTTTGCTATGTGCAATAAAATTTCATCACAGAATTTTAGTACTCCCAGCTCATCTACTTATGTGTAAGAATGGATCTCAGGATTTGGGGCTGTTCCTTTTGGACATCACATTACACTTTCTAACTGAAGCTCTGTGTGTGCGTGTGTGTGTGCGTGTGTGTGTGTGTGTGCGCGTGCGTGAGAGAGAGAGAGAGAGAGAGAGAGAGAGAGAGAGAGAGAGAGAGAGAGTCTATAAAGTGTAAAGAAAGCAGGACCTGATGGAGAAGCTCTGTAATCACAGATACTTGACGAGGTGCTGAGGTAGAAGAATCCTAATTCAAGCTCAGCACTGACAATTCAGTGAGACCTTATCTCGAAGTAAAAGGCAGAAAAAGACTGAGGTCAAGTCCTTGCCCAGCATGTCCAATGCCCTAAGTTCAGTACCAAGGATCCCTTGCCCTACAAACAAAAGAGCAAAGCCAAACAAAAACTGGGAGATTATTGCTTGTGAGGCCAAAGCAGGAATAGTAAGAGTGTGAGGTCAGGGGCTAGAGAGATGGCTCAGAGGTTAAAAGCACTGGCTGTTCTTCCAGAGGTCCTGAGTTCAAGTCCTAGCAACCACATGGTGGCTCACAACCATCTATAATGACATCTGGTGCCCCCAGAACTTAAAAAAAAAAGGTTTATTTGATGTGTATGAATATTTGGCCTGCATGTATTTAAGTGATTTTAAGTGTACTTCATGTGTGTCTGGTGTCCTCAGAGGCCAGAAAGGGGCATCCGACATGTGAAACTAGGGATGGTTGCAAGCCACCCAGTAACCAAATCTCAGCTGCAAGAGCAGCAAATGCCCTTAACCACTGAGCCATCTCTCTTTTTTTTTTCACTTATTTGTTATATACAACATTCTGCCTCCATGTATGCCTGCAGGCCAGAAGAGGGCACCAGATCTCATTACAGATGGCTGTGAGCCACCATGTGGTTGCTGGGAATTGAACTCAGAACCTCTGGAAGAGCAGCCAGTGCTGTTAACCACTGAGCCATCTCTCCAGCCCAGGAGAACCTTTCTAAATGATGCTTGCAGGCCAGTGAAATGGTTCAGAGCCTAAAGGTGCTCCCTGCCAAGGCTAACAGTCTGAATTCCATCCTGGTAGGAGAGAACTGATTCCCACAAGTTGCCCTCTTACTGTACATGTGAACCATGGCACATGCCCCATACACTCACACACACACACACACACACACACACACACACACACACACACACACAAATTAAGCAGTCTTTAAAGATTGGCTATGGTGGTATACATGCACCTTTGCTTCCAAGAGGCTGGTGAGACAGCTCAGCAATTAGAGCACTAGCTGCTCTTCCAGAGGACCTGGGCTTGATTCCCAGCACCCACATGGTGCAGTAGCTCCAGTGCCAGGAGACCCAGTGCCTCTTCTGGCCTCTAGAGGTGCTAGGCACGCGCATCATGTGCAGACATACAGTTAAAAATGAAGTAAATGAAAATTGAAAAGTATGCTCCTCTTGGTCTGCATTCCACTTTAACTGTGATTTCTCCCATACTATATAATGGCTCATGTACTATATGATAATAAAAAACCAGAGAGTTTCAAATTAGAGTTTGATTCCTGTTTTGTTTTTTTTTTTGACACGGGGTTCACCATGTATCCCCGGCTGGCCTGAAACCTAGAGAGCTCTCTGCCTCTGCCTCTAGATGGATTTTTACTATTTATAAATCGTGTGTATGTGTACCTGTGTGTGGGTCTGTGCACATGCGTGCAAGTGCCTCTACAGACTAGAAGGCATTGGATCCCCTGGAGCCGCAGTTCCAGGTGGCTGGGAGCTGCCTAACTCAACAGAACTCAGGTCCTCTTGAAGAACAGCACAGTCTCTTAGCCACTGAGCCATCTCTCCAGCCATGCTTTATTATTCTCCTCATCTCACCCCCGCCCCATGATACTGGGGATCAAACTCAAAGCTTTGCCCATGCAAGTACCCTCCCACTAAGCTATACTCTCTCTTTCTCTCTCTCTCATATGCGACGTAATCTCACTATATAGCATAGGCTACCCTTACATTCTATATTTTCTGTTTTGGTTTCTTGAGTGTTAAGACTACAGGCATGTACCAATCTGGTTGCTAAAATTCCACTAATCTTCTGAGGGAGTAGCTCATAGGTTGAAAACTTATTTGTGTGTATGGGGCTCTGAATTTGATCCATAACACCATTTAAAAAAAATTTAAAAAATGGAGTTCTTCTGTGTGTCGTGTGTCCTCTACTTGGCAGCATTTTTTAAAAAGATTATTTATTACATATACAGTATTCTGCCTGCATGTGTGCCTGCACCCCAGAAGAGGGCACCAGATTTCATTATAGATGGTTGTGAGCCACCATGTGGTTGCTGGGAATTGAACTCAGGACCTCTAGAAGAAGAGTTAGTGCTCTTAACCACTGAGCCATCTCTCCAGCCCACTTGGCAGCATTTTTAAGAACTCCTCTGCATAACTAGCATATCCTCACTTAACTATACCACGTCATTTCCTTCTTACTGATTTTTACATATGATGCAGCTTGCATGCATTATGAATGTTTTCCCACATATACACGTGTGCATGGAGTTCTGAGCTGACGCTGAGTGTCTTCCTCCATGACTCTCCACATTCTTTACTGAATGAGGGTTTCTAGGTGGACTCGCCATTTCAGCTAGTCTGGCTAGCCAGTCTGCTCTGGACATTTCCCCATCTCTGCCTCCTATGCGCTGGAATTGTAGGCGAGCCATCACACTCCACTTGGCTTTTTATAATTTTTTTGTGTATGGATGTTTTACCTGTATGTATATCTGTGCACTATGTGTTTGTTTGGTACCAGACAAACACCCAAACACTTTTTTTTTTTTAAATTGTCCAGGGGGCTGGAGAGATGGCTCAGTGGTTAAGAGCATTGCCTGCTCTTCCAAAGGTCCTGAGTTCAATTCCCAGCAACCACATGGTGGCTCACAACCATCTGTAAAGAGGTCTGGCACCCTCTTCTGGCCTTCAGGCATACAGACAGAATATTGTATACATAATAAATAAATATTTAAAAAAAAAATTGTCCAGCCCTTGGCAGGCAGAGGCTGGAAAATTTGTGAATTTGAAGCCTGGTATACACAATGAGTACAAAATGAGTACAGTTAGGGCTATCTGGTGAAACACGGTCTCAAAAACAGGAATGTGGGAGGAAGTGAGGAAAGAAAGGAAAAAAGGGAAGAGAGAAAAATCAATAGTAATAACAAGTCTTACGTCGGTCCCTCCCCTGGGGACCCATTCCTGGACCCGGATGTTGGCGAAAACTACACTTCCCGGAATGCACCACGCGCACACGGCGACTATATAAATAGTCCATCCGGGTTCTTTCAGATGCTGTTTGGCGACTCGTCGCCATTCCCGGAGCACCTCGGCCTCGGTTCAGAGGCGAGTGTCGGACGCTGTGTCGGAGACTCCGGTCCCCGGCACCGAGACAGCCAGCCCTCTCTCCTGCCCCGCGGCGGGAGAGCGTGTCCGGCCGGCCGGCGGGGCTCGCGACCCTCCCGTACCTCCCCTTCCCCCGCAGCCTCCGCCCCGCCAGGCCCGGCCCGGACCTCCGAGCCCCGGCCTCCTCCTCCTCCTCCTCCAGTCACCGCCGCCGCTGGGCCCAAAGCCCCACCTGTCGCTTCTCCTTCCATTTTGAGAAGCTGAGGAAGGAAACAAGGAAAAATGTCGCCATGAAGGCCGAGAACCGCTGCCGCCGCCGACCCCCGCCGGCCCTGAACGCCATGAGCCTGGGTCCCCGCCGCGCCCGCTCCGCTCCGACCGCCGTCGCCGCCGAGGCCCCCTTTGATGCCGCAGAGCTCCCCCAGCGCCGCCGCCACCGCCTCCGACATGGACAAGAACAGCGGCTCCAACAGCTCCTCCGCCTCCTCGGGCAGCAGCAAAGGGCAACAGCCGCCCCGCTCCGCCTCGGCGGGGCCGGCCGGCGAGTCTAAACCCAAGAGCGGTAAGAGCCAGCGGAGGTCGGGTCTGCGGGGTCACTTGGGGACAAACGACCCTCCCTTCCCTCGTCCTGTGGTCCAGTGTGTACGGTTAAGCTGCTCTGCACCGCGTGGTTAATTTAGGCCCTTGCATTCATATTCAAAACAGCTGGCTGAAGTAGGCGCTATTCTTAGCCCCATTTTGCAGGCGAGGAATCTGAGATTTAGAAAGGGTTAAGGTCATCCAGGTAACAAGTACCTCACAGCAGGCTTTAAGACCTAGGTGGTTTTTGTGACTCATCAGTCCACGCTCCAAAACCACTGAGTTTGTGTTGGATTAACATTGGGTAGCATTCCAGATTAAATAAGAGAGGGTGAGGCCCGAGGGTTTTCAGACTTACATCTGGCTCCAGAGCTGCTCCTTTAAGAGGACTCATCGTGGAATGGTAAAGCGTGCGGAGTCTGTATTCAGTCTTTTTAGGTTCAGTCCTTGAGTTTGCCTTACCTGTAAAAGAGTGCAAGAAGTAAATGAGCAAAGTACTTGGGGGTACTTGACAACTACCTGCACCAAAAACATTATGCCAATTTGTGTGTGGTTATAGGTGTTTTGCTTTCACGGGGAAATATGTCATTAATATGTGCTTAAACATAGCGTATGATAAGTTAACGATCATGCACAAAGTACTGGGCTGAACTTTTGTCTCTGTTGTCGCTATTCTAATTGTTTATCCAGTGTAGCAAGGTGGAGTTGTTCCCTTTTAGAGAATCAACTAGACTGTAGGTTATTGGGAATTGGCAGAATCCTCAGTCCAGCCTTCTCCATCATGTTTCAGAACTATGTACAAATCCTTGTTCTCTTTTAGACTTTCAACATATTAACTATAATAGCAATGTGGGGTTTTGTTTGTTTTTGAGATTGTAATTTAATTCCAGTGTTTCTCCTTCCCTTTCCTCCCTCCAAAGCTTCCCATATAACCTGCCCCCCTCCTTCAAATTCATGGCCTCTTTTTTCATTAATTGTTTTTGCTTGCATATATGTATTTTTGTGTATGTATGTATATATTTTTGTGTGCGAATATATCAGTGAACATGCCAGACTAGATGGGGGACCCTACAAGGCCTCAACCCTACACAAAGGACTACAGGCAACTTAGTAAAACTGGGAGAAGGAGAGGTGATCCCCAGGGAAAAGAACACTGGTTGTCAGTGCTCAAACAATCAGCCTTGGGAAACCGTAAGTGCAAGTAACATTATATGGACTCAGAGTAGGTGTGTGTGACAGGGGACCTTTGGAAGTAACAGTCTGATTCAAAAAGCTGTAGGCCAGAGATGTGGGTCAGTGGTAGAGCTACTTGTATACTTGCCTAGAGTATACAAGGGCCTGGGTTTGATCCTTTCCACCCCTCCGATTTAAATGAAAAGGAAGACCATTAAAAAAACACACCAAATTTTTAAGGTTTACTGACTTTGAGAGTTTCTTTGCAGGGTGTGACAAACTCCTTTATCAGTTGAGGGTTTGCAGAATTTGCCTGCGGAGACCAGTGGTCACCATCCATGATATACTAGTGTTTTAAATATCTAAGGAGGAATTAGTGTAACTTCAGGCCAAGTCAGGAATTGTGTAAACTAATTTTGGAGTCTTCCGCCAACATGTAGCTTTATCATGAATCTTTTTTTCTTGGCTGTTGTTAGGATATATCTCAAATTGATGGACTTAGCTTTTGCACCCTGCTTGGAGATGTAATGTTAAGCTTTGATTACCCAAGAATTCTCAACTAACTTTTTAGGGCCCTATTTAAGTCACTAAAATGCATCCATGCATGAGTCAGCTGCAATAAATGCTTTGTTTGTTGTTTAGTGAACCACAGGCCAAAGCTGTGATAGACCAAACAAATAACAGAGGGCCAAAGAGGGCTCACTGCTGGGCAGGTGGAAGGAAGGAACCAACTTCACGTTCTCCCTCACAAGTACTCAGTGCACATACATGATTATGATATATTTTTAAAAATTAAAAAGCTGATGTGTGTAAGACATTCCTGTAGAGGAGAATGTTGAAATTATCTAGCAGTGTGCTACCCGGCGTTGTTGTAGCTGGACCAAAACAAGTAATTGTCAGTGGTAGCATTTCAGCAGAGCTGTGTGTGATGAGTGGTGGTGGTTTAGGACATTCTGACTTTGTCCTTTTTTTTTTTTAATTAATTAATTGGTTTTTCAAGACAGTGTTTCTCTGTGTAACAGCTCTGACTGTCCTGGAACTCACTCTGTAGATCAGGCTGGCCCAAACTCAAGAGATCCACCTGCTTTGGCCTCTCAAGTCCTGGGATTAAAGGCATGTGCCACCACTGTCGGTCTCTCTGTTTTTTTTTTTTTTTTTTTTTTAATTTTAAAAAGTCTCACTAAGCGGGCTGGAAAGATGGCTCAGTGGTTAAGACTGTTCTTCCAGAGGACCTAAGTTCAATTCCCTGCAACCACATGGTGGCTCACAATCATCTGTAATGAGATCTGGTGCTCTCTTCAGGCCTGCAGGCATACATGGAGGCAGAATGTTGTATATATCATAAATAAATAAAATCTTTAAAAAAAAAAAGCCTCACTAAGTAGGCTAGGCTTGCCTAGGAGACTCTAGTCGCTTGACTGCCTCCCAGGTGCTGATGTCATTCTGTTTTCTTGCAGTTAAATACTTTATATAAAACACACTTAAAACACAGTTAAGATTTCAACTGAATGTAGTTAGTGGCTCACACCTGTAATCCCAGTGCTCAGTTGCTGGAGAAGGACCACCTCAAATTCAAGGCCAGTTTGTGCTGAACGGGGAGTCCCAGACTGCCTGGGCTACAGAGTGAGTCTCTGCTTCAAGTGTCAACAGTTTATTTATTTAACCCTGGGTGTCCTAGAATTCATTCCATAAACCAGGCTGGTCTTGAACTCAAGATCTGCCAAAACTCTTGTTTCTTTGAAATAAGGTCTCCCTGCCTAGCTTTGGCTGGTCTCAGACTCTGAGGGCTACCTGTCTGTGCCTCAAGTGCTGGAATTAAAGGTGTGTGCCACCACACCTGCTTGCTTATTTGTTTTAGTCTGGATGGTACTGTGCAGCTGAGGTTGGCCTCAGACCCTCCTCCTTCCTCAGCCTGGAATTGCTGGGTTTACACTTAGCCTGCCCAACTGAAATGTTTTTATATAGTTTAACTTTAAATACTACCTAGGCGGTGGTGGTGCACGCCTTTAATCCCAGCGCTAGGGAGGCAGAGGCAGGCGGATCTCTGTGAGTTCGAGGCCAGCCTGGTCTAAAAGAGCTAGTTCCAGGACAGTTCTAGTGAAACCCTGTCTCGAAAAACCAAAATTAAAAAAAAGAATTATTTATATTATATATATACACACACATACAGTATTTAGTTATGTACATTTTTGCTGGAGAGTCAATATCCTCTTGTTTTAGTCTCCCTTTTTATTATGCCATGTATGAAAGGGACATTTATTTATTTACTATCATTCACAGAGATCCACTTGGCTCTGCTCAGCTTTTTCTTTCCTAAAATATGGGTTCCAGTGATCAAACTCAGCTCTCAGGTCCTCAAGCATATTCAGTGGGTGCCTTTAATAACTAAGCTACCTCACTGGCATAATAAATTTTTTTTCCTACGTATATTTATTTGGGATAGGTGGTCAGGCTTGGTGTCAAGCACCTTGACCAGCTGGAATTAAAACTGGCCCTACTTTTGATCGCCAGACTGGAGAGACTACAAAAGACTTTTTTTGTTGTTTTTTTCTCAAGACACTGTTTCTCTGTGTAACTTTGGAGTTCAGAGAACTTGCTCTGTAGACCAGGTTGCCCTCAAACTTACAGAGATCCACCTGCCTGTGTCTCCTGAGTGCTGGGATTAAAGATGTGTGCCACCATTGCCCAGCTGTACAGAAGACTTGGGTTTGGTCCTCAGCCCCACAATGTTCTGGCCTCCATAGTCACAAACATACATGTGTACAGCCATGTATGCAAGCAAAACACCCATATACACATAAAAAGTAAAATAAGGTCGTGACGCCTTTAATCCCAGCACTTGGGAGGCAGAGGCAGGCAGATACCTGTGTTCTAGGACAGTCTTATCTCCAGAGTGAGTTCTGGGACAGGCTCCGAGGCTACAGAAAGAAAACAAAACAAACGAATTGCAAACTGTAAATGAAGCCGAGTGCAGTGGGCACAGTGTATAACCCAACACCATGAGTTCGATAGCCACACTAGGCTATAAACAAGCTTCAGGGCAGCCTGGTTACATAAGACCCTTTACCAAGCCAAATGAGAAACACTGCGTCTGAGAGCACTGCCGATGAAGCCAGTGTTGAGAACTGATGCAGTGACTTTGAGATGGGGCACTGACCAGAGGCTTGTTTTAGGAGTATTCCAGAGGCTGACTCATTGTTGAAAGGACCTCTTGAATTTCAGAGTCCCGACTTGGAATAGAAGCGTGAAATGAAAGATACAGTTTCACTTTCTTTTGCCAGTGCAAATCACACACACACACACAAAACTTACTTGGTTTCTAGAGACAGTGTCATGTCTCTAAAACCGAATCCCATTCTGCCTTGAACTCCCTGATCCTCCTGTCTCCATCTTCCAAGTACTGGAACCTAGGGCATCACCACCACTAGCTTAGTTTTTCCTTTTTTGTCTCTCTTTTGTCCCATATAAAAGAACTCCTTGGTATCTATAAACTGTGTAAGTTATAACTAGTCATTTGCTTTCTTTCTCTTTATTCTCTCTCTCTCTCTCTTTCCTTCTTTTTTTTTTCTTGTAGAAACTAGAACTAGCTCTTGTAGACCAGGCTGGCTTTGAACTCACAGAGATCCTGCCTCTGCCTCCTGAGTGCTGGGATTAAAGGCGTGCGCCACCGCTGAAGATTCTCTGAGGAAGTAGGGTATAGTATGAGCTGTTTATATCCATACAGAAATGATGAGTTGCAAGTGTTGCAGTGATAGCAGGTAGCTCGCTGGCACATGCTGTGGCCCAGATACTGATATGGCTCTCTTCATTTAGAATATTTCATTCCAGCAGGATCTGGTTTGTTGTCAGTTGAGTCTCCTCTGAAGACGCTTGTCAACTGCTTGGATGGTG
Organism: Microtus pennsylvanicus; assembly: GCF_037038515.1. Lineage (NCBI taxonomy): Eukaryota > Metazoa > Chordata > Mammalia > Rodentia > Cricetidae > Microtus > Microtus pennsylvanicus. Next base: position 123,445,048 of record NC_134579.1, read on the forward strand.
GATAAACAACTTATTTGCAATTACAGCATGAACCAGCATCAGAAACTTTGGCTGTTTTTCAGACCTTGGCAGTGCTGCATGTTAGAACTGGACCTGGAAATGTTGATGATTTTCCCCACCTGTGAGAAACTGACCCTGGTTTGGTGAGGGGGCAGGAGAGATGGGAGAGTGGTCTGCTGTCCTTGGCAGGGACTTTCCCATTTGGAAAATAAGGAACAGTTAAGGCATTGGATTAAAGTTTTAGGTCTCTTGTTTATTGATTCTTAGATCTTAGGTTCTGGATTTGCACCATCTAATTAATGGTTTTATCAGTTCAGGACTACGTCTTGATAGTATTTCTTGGTAGTTCTCAGTTCTGGCTCTATGTCAGACTCTCTTGAAGACCTTTACATGAGTAAAGGTGTGCGGCCTTTTTCTTCCAGTTTCTTCAGTACCTCTTACCCCCACCCCGTCCAAGAGTTGCAGTTTAATCCTCGCTAGCCTCAAATGCACACACAAATGCTGCAACCTCTGGAAGACCAGGGTTCAAGGTGAGCTACCTTGCCTGATTCTCTTAAGTCTATTTTAGGCCCCCTGGGTCCTAGACATTCTTTTCATAAATTTTTATTTTATTATTTATTTTTAATTTAGTTTTTTGAGACAGGGTCTCTCTGATAGCCCAGGATGACCTGGAACTTACTGGTACACCAGGCTGGCCTTGAACTTGAACTATAGAGATCTGCCTGCTTCTCACTTCCCAGGATTAGTCATGTGCCTCTACACCTGACTCCTTGTTTTATTTTAAGGGTAGGTGTGTGTGTGTGTGTGTGTGCGCGCGCGTGCAAGAAGGCCAGAAGAGGACATTGTATTACCTGAAGCTAGAGTTAGAGATGGTTGTGAGTTACCTAGTGTTGCTAGGGACAGAACTTGGGTCCTCTGGAACAAGAGCATGAGGGACTCTTAACTACATCTTTAGCCCTCTTATATGTTTATTTTTGGCACTGGGTACAGAACCTAGAATCTCGTGCATGTTGGACAAGGACTTGACCATTGAGTTTCATCTCCAGCCTATTTTATTTTATTTTATTTGAGAATTAACTGAGATGGGCTAAAACTGAGTTTGCAGCCAAGCAAGCAGGCCTTGGACTTTGGACCTCCTGAGTAGCTGAGGTCACAGGCCTGTGCTGCCAGTCCTATCTTGCTTGGCCTCCCCCTCCTACCTCTTTTTTTTAATTTCTTAGTCTTGGTCTTGTTTAGGCTTCCTTGAACTCTCGTCTTCTGTCTTCTTGCCCTTAGTCCCTAAGAACTGTAATGCCCGGCAGCATTCATAAACTCTAGAAATGACCCTGATGTACAGCTGGAATTGGGAACCACCATTCTGAGGTTTAAAACTTGACCAGAAAGCAAAATAACAGAAATGGGAAAAATAAAAATAAAAAGGGAGGAGACAAAAAAAAACGTTTCTTCTAGGAACTTGACTTGTTTTCCAGAATCTAAAGTGGATCCTCTTGTTTGTTCAGAGAGAGGAGTTTGTTCACCAGCATGTCCTGGAAGCTGTCTACAAAACATCTCAAAAATAGCACTGTGCGTTTGTTTTATCTTCCAGTCCCAGGCAGGACAGTACCATCAATCCTCGGCTACCTGTTGCCTGGGTTTAGAGATAAGAGCCAGTTTCTAACTTGAGATGTCTCCCTTCAGGCTTTGAGGTGTTTGGAAGACAAGAGAAGGGAGTTGATTTTAGGGCCTGAAATTCTGAATTCTTATGTGGTCAGTTAGTTGTTGTAATCTGATTTAGAAATAAGCAGTTCACTGTCCATCACTGAGTGGTTTTCAAGTGTTAGGAAACCGTTTCTCTGAGAGTGTGGTAATAAATGAAGAAACAAGCAGTCTTACCAAGTGCCAGTTTATCTTGATAAAGTCTTCTCAGTGTAGCATTTGGCTTCATTCTTTTTTTTTAAATATTTATTTATTTATTATGTATACAATATTCTGTCTGTGTGCTTGAAGGCCAGAAGAGGGCGCCAGACCAGGTGGTTGTGAGCCACCATGTGGTTGCTGGGAATTGAACTCAGGACCTTTGGAAGAGCAAGCAATGCTCTTAACCACTAAGCCATCTCTCCAGCCCCTGGCTTCATTCTTAAAGATACTGTGAGGTATCTTTTGTTTGTTTGCTTGCTTTTAGATTAGAGACAGGGTTTCTCTGTGTAACCATCCTGGCTGCCCTGGACCTTGCTTGTATACCAGTCTGACCCTGAACTCACAGAGTTCTGCCTCTGTCTCCCATGTGCTGGGATTAAAGGTGAGTGCCACCACTGCTCAGCCCAGGTATCTTTCTTTTTTTTTTTTTTTTGGTTTTTCGAGACAGGGTTTCTCTGTAGCTTTTTTTTTTTAATATTTATTTATTGATTTGTTATGTATACAATAGTCTGTGTATATGCCTGCAGGCCAGAAGAGGGCACCAGACCTTATTACAGATGGTTGTGAGCCACCTTGTGGTTGCTGGGAATTGAACTCAGGACCTTTGGAAGAGCAGGCAATGCTCTTAACCACTGAGCCATCTCTCCAGCCCTCTCTGTAGCTTTTTTGATGCCTGTCCCAGAACTAGCTCTTGTAGACCAGGCTGGCCTCGAACTCCCAGAGATCCGCCTGCCTCTGCCTCCGAGTGCTGGGATTAAAGGCGTGTGCCACCACCGCCTGGCCCAGGTATCTTTCTTAAATAGGATCCCCACCCCCTATTTTATGTACCAGAGACCAAACCTAGGGCCTTGTATGTTCTGTTAGCATCAGATAAGGAGGTTTAGAGAATATGTTTTCCTTGTTTCTCTTTCTTTTCCTTCCTTCCTTCCTTCCTTCCTTCCTTCCTTCCTTCCTTTCTTTCTTTTCTTCTGAATCTGGAAAGAGGACTCTGCAGTTAAGAGCATTGAATACTCTTCCAGAGGACTCAAGTTCATTTCCCAGAATCTACATGGCAACTCATATCTGTTAATAACTCCAGTTTCTGGATCTATCACCCTCCTCTGGCCTCCCTGGGCACCAGGCATACACGTGCTACACAGACATACTTGTTTTTGAGATAGTCTCATCCTGTAGTCTAGACTGGTTTTATTTCAGTCCTCTGCCTCTCGAGTGCCACGGTTATAACTCTGCACAACAGGTGGTGGCTTAGCTCTGATTTCTACTTGCTACCTACCACTGCTGCTGTTCTTGATAATAACTGTTGCTGACTGTCATACGCTTACTAGACAAGTGCTGGATTACTGAGCCAGACTCCATCCCCAATTCCAACTAGTAAATTCTGGTTAATATCTGTAATTAAGGCATGGATGTGGCGTGGCAGTTTTCTGTGATGGCCTGCTTTACTCTTACTGCTGCCATCTCCTGGAGCTTGTAGTCATGACCTTGGCTGCAGCTGGTTAGGTTTGGAGCGCCTGGTGTGTCATTCTTCCCATAAAGTGTGAGTGCTTTCAAAATTAGGATTTATGGACTGGCAAGATGGCTAGTAGGTAAAGGTGCTTAACACCAAGCCTGACAACCTAAGTTTGATAAATCCTTGGGACTGTATGATAGAAGGAGAGAACCAACTTCGGCAAGTTGTCCTTTGACCTCCACGTGCACACTGGGACACACACTAGAAATATAGTTAAATTAGAATTCATATTTTTTTCTTAGATTTATTTAGCATGCTGTACAATAAGCTCGTGATCTTATGTAGAAAGTTTCTTTTAAGTTAAAAAATTATTCAGGTTGTAGCTGGGTATGGTTGCTTGTACCTGTTGTTTCAGAGGGTTTCCTTAGGTTTGAGGCCAGCCTGAGTTACAGTATAGTGAGTTCTAGGCTAGCTTGAACTATAGAGTGAAATCCTGTTTCAAAAAACAAAACAAAAAAGTGCCCCCTCTTTTAAAACAGTAATACTTTTGTATTGGAGTCAGAATCTTTGAGGGTGAGTCTTGAGTGCAGGACTCTCCTAAAAGATTGTATGTCAGATTGCTTGTATGATCTAAAATTCCAGTGCTAACAGAGATTAGTATGGGTCCTAAACATGCAAATATATTTATTTATTTATTATTTTAAAAACTACTCTAAGCAGACAAACTACTGATGTTTGTAAGAAAGAAAAACCTTATATATTTTCTTCACAAATACGTTTCTTTTATAGAATTTAATTTTTTTCCAAGTATGTTTCTTTTTAAGTGTATGTTTGTGTGTTTGTTTTTTTAATATTTATTTATTTATTATATATACAATATTCTGTATATGCCTGCAAGGCAGAAGAGGGCACCAGACCTCATTACAGATGGTTGTGAGCCACCATGTGGTTGCTGGGAATTGAACTCAAGACTTTTGGAAGAGCAGGCAATGCTCTTACCCTCTGAGCCATCTCTCCAGCCCTGTTGGTATGTGTTTTGAGGCAAGGTGTCATACTCTAGCCCAGGCTGTCCTTCAACTTCTGATTCTCCACTTCCCAAGTGCTGCAATCACAGGCTAGTGCTAGGATTGCTCATGTGCGGCACCACATCCCATGTTTGTTTGTTTTTTTGTTTTTTTTTTTTTTGGACAGGGTTTCTCTGTGTAGCCCTGACTGTCCTGGAACTCAAAACGTAGACCAGGCTGGCCTTGAACTTATAGAGATCCACCTGCCTCTGCTGGGATTAAAAGTTTACTCTGCCACTGCCTGGCAAACCCAGAATTTTTTTTTTTTTAACATTTATTTCTTTATTATGTATACAGTGTTTTGTCTGCATTTACATCTGCAGGTCAGAAGAGGGCACCAGATCTCACTACAGATGGCTGTGAGCCCTTTTGTGGTTGCTGGGAATTGAACACACACACACACACACTTTGGAAAACTTTTTGTTTATTTGAACCTGTTTTTCTGAGACAGGTTTCTGTCTAGTCCTGGCTTTCCTGGAATTCATTCTGAAAACCTGGCTGGCTTTGGACTCAAGAGATATGCCCGCCTCTGCCTCCAAGTCCTGGGATTAAAGGCATGCGCCACCACCACTCAGATCAGTTATATATATTTTAAAAAATGATTTATTAATTTTTTATTTTCTGTGTATGAGTGTTTGTTGTTCCACCTGCATGTATGTCTTTGATCCACATGTATGCATAGTGCTCAAGGGGGCCAGAGGAGGGTGCCAGACACTCTTGAACTGGAGTTACAGATGATTCTGATCCCATGTGGATGCTGGGAATTGAAACTGCGATCCTAGCCGGACAGTGGTAATGCTCGCTTTTAATTCTAGCACTTGAGAGGTAGAGGCAGGCAGGTTAATCTCTTTTGAGTTCGAGGCCAGCCAGAGCTAGTTCCAGCACAGCCAGGACTATACAGAGAGACCCTGTCTTGAAAAACAAACAGTAAATGGAGGCTTTTTCTGACCTGCCCAGTCCTGAAGCTCTTTCAAAATAATCACTCAGAGGGTTAATATTATTTACAAACTGTTTGGCCTATTAGCCCAGGCTTATTATTAACTAGCTCATACAACTAAATTAACCCTTTCTATAAGTCTGTGTCTTACCATGAGCCTCATAACTTGTCACCTCACATCTTGCTTTTCCTGCAGCTGCTGGCATCTCTCTGACCCTGCACTTCTCCCTGTATCGCTGCCTAGATTTCCTACCTGGCTCTATTCTCCCTGGCTGTTGGCCAAATCAGCTTCTTTTTTAACTAGTGGTAATAAAACACATTCACAGCATACAGAAAGACATTCTACAGCAACAAACAAAAATGAAACTGGGTTCTCTAAGAGTAGCAAGCGCTTTAGCCCCTGAATTCTCTCTCCAACTCCAAGTTAATATGTTTTAATATAAACAAAATGAAGTTATATATGGAGGGGAGGAGTCCAAGTCCTCGGTTTCTGAGGCTCTTGCTGGAATCCCTTAGAGTCTGAGCATCCCCAGCATTAGCTGAACCAAAGGCTGTGCACTTGCAGTCTTACCTACTCAGGAGGCCTAAGCCTGGGACTCAGTGAGTCTGTGCATAACTGTCTTTTTGTTTTGTTTTGTTTTGTTTTTCGAGACAGGGTTTCTCTGTAACTTTTTTGGTGACTGTCCCGGAACTAGCTCTTGTAGACCAGGCTGGCCTCAAACTCAAAGAGATCCACCTGCCTCTGCCTCCCCAGTGCTGGGATTAAAGGCGTATGCCTCTACTGCCCGGCCCGCATAACTGTCTTAAAGAAAAACAAAGTTTGCACTTTGAGTCAGGGTCTTACTGTGTAGCAATGTAGCCCTCGTTGGCATGGAACTGGCTATGTAGATGAGGTTGGCCTCCAGCTCGGAGACCTGCCTGCCTCTGCATCTTCCTCCAGAGTGCCAGGACTGTGCAACCATGTGTAGCTAAGTTTTTCCTTTTTCTGTTTAAAGTCAATAAACTATGTTTCCATATTGCAGTAGGATGACAATGTGATTTGGGGACCTTTCTGTTTTTGTGAGGTAGTTTTGTATGTATGTGCTATGTGTTTTATAATCTTACAGTTTGATTTTGATCTATTTAGTTGTATATGGTTCTTTTTCTTATCTTCCATTCATTCATTCATTCATTTTTTTTTTTTTTTGACAAGGTCTTACTGGCTATCCTTACAGAGATCCTCTTGCCTCTGACTAACACACACTGGGATTCAAGTTGTGCGATCATACCTAGCCATGTGATGGGCTCGTACACATGCCACAGTGTGCATGTGTAGGTCAGAAGACAGGTTATAGGAGTTGGTTATCTGCTTCCATCATGTGGGTCATGGGAGTTGAACTTGGTCCCTCAGACTTGGTGGTGGTCGGTTTTAACATGCTGATCTATTTCACCTGTTCAGTGTTTATTGTTCTTAAAATTTCTTTTGCCTTAATTTTTTTTTGTCGGTGTGCACATATGGACACCAGACATTAGTGTTGAGAATCCTTGTTGTTTCTACCTTATTTTTTTAAAAAATATTTATTTATTTATTTATTATGTATACAATATTCTGCCTGTGTGTATGTCTGCAGGCCAGAAGAGGGCACCAGACCTCATTCCAGATGGTTGTGAGCCACCATGTGGTTGCTGGGAATTGAACTCAGGACCTTTGGAAGAGCAGGCAATGCTCTTAACCACTGAGCCATCTCTCCAGCCTCCTGTTTCTACCTTATTTTTTTTTGGAGTGTATCTCTCACTGAACTTAGAGGTTGCCTTTTTGGCTAAACTGTATATCCATCAAGGCCATGAACTCCAGCCACCTCTGCCTCTCCTCCAGGTAGAGCATCTAGCTCTTTATGTGGACACTGGGGTCCTCACACAGAGCCTCTTGTCCCATCCCCCTTTTTTGGTAAATGGGCATGTGTAGTATACTGACCCAGGTTTTTTGTTTAATTCCATTAGTAATTTGTAGGTATTGGCAACAAAATTCCTGAGATTTATCCTCTTAGTTAGGGAAAACAAAAAACAGGGCAGCCAGGCTGAGTGTTGCATGCCTATAATTCTAGCGAGAGGCAGGAGAATGGGGGTCGATCCCAGGTTATTCTTGCCTGTGGAATGGGTTTGAGGCCAGCCTGGAGCTATGTGAAACCTGTCTCCAAAACAAACCAAGCAGGCTCTTTTTCCTGAAATATAGATTGTCAGCAGATGGACTGAAAAAAGTATTGTTACTAATTTGAGAAATTGAAGTTTAAAATTAGAAACCAAAATCCAAATAAAATAAAATTAGAAATCATTTACCCTTGCATTTGAACAAAGTTTATTAAAGTTGCCATTGTACTAACAGGAATGTAGTGAGCTTGACATTCTCTCTTTTATCTATCTATCTATCTATCTATCTATCTATCTATCTATCTATCTATCTATTTGTTTATTTATTTGGTTTTTTGAGATAGGGTTTCTCTGTGGCTTTGGAGCCTGACCTGGAACTAGCTCTTGTAGATCAGGCTGGCCTTGAACTCACAGAGATCCGCCTGTGCCCCCCCCCCTTGAAGGCGTGCACCACCACCTCCTGGCTGACATTCTCTTTTATGATGCTGTTAGGGTATAAATCAATTCTTAATTTCTACAGTGCAACTTCAGGGTATGTAAAGGGATTTTATGATTGTATTTCATAAGCTAATTTCATTTTTTTTAAAGTCTATGTATTGCTCGTCTCTGTGAGGTTTTTCTTTTTAAAAATATTTATTTATTTATTTATTTATTTATTTATTTATTTATTTATTTATTTATTTATTTATTATGTATACAGTATACAATATTCTGTCTGTGTGTATGTCTGCAGACCAGAAGAGGGCAGCAGACCTCATTACAGATGGTTGTGAGCCACCATGTGGTTGCTGGGAATTGAACTCAGGACCTTTGGAAGAGCAGGCAATGCTCTTAACCACTGAGCCATCTCTCCAGCCCGCTAATTTCATTTTGAATATTTGATATGACCATATAGACCTCTTTATAAAAAGCTCCAGTACTGTTACTAAACTAGCAGAAAGTTAGACACTGCCAAATGTATTGGTTATATTATACTGTTAGTTCATGGAAAGCAACTGTGTAGCCATTCACTGTGATTTTTGAATAGTAGGTGACTTTCAAAAAAATTTTAAGTGTGTGAGATGTGTTTGCCATTTATATGTGTGTGTCATATTGGTGCCTGGTGCCCACAGAAGTCAGAAAAGGGCATCAGATCCCTTGTAACTGAAGTTATAAATAGTTGTGAGCCACCGTGTGAGTTCAGGAACTGAACTTGGGTCCTCTGTAAAAGCAACAAGTGCTTTTAACATTGACCTATCTCTCCAGACCCGACTTTCTTTTGAGACATAGTCTTGTATAGCTCAGACTGGCTTTGGTTTTTTTTTTTTTTAAATATTATGTATACAATGTTCTGTCTATGTGTATGCCCGCAGGCCAGAAAAGGGCACCAGACCTCATTACAGATGGTTGTGAGCCACCATGTGGTTGCTGGGAATTGAATTCAGTACCTTTGGAAGAGCAGGCAATGCTCTTAACCACTGAGCCATCTCTCCAGCCCCTCAGACTGGCTTTGAACATCAGATTTCTGCCTCTGCTTCCTAAGTGCTAGGGTTATAAGGGGAGCCACAGCTCTTGGCTGTTTATTTTCTTTGCTTTTACATGTATGTGATGTATACAAATGTATAAGCTTGTTTGTAGGTGCACAGGTGTGAAGTTGCTGTCAAATGTCGTCCTTGATTGCTCTCATTTATAAATTTTATTGTTTATAGATTGAGGCAGGGCCTGGAATTTGCTAATTTCTAGTTAGTCTAGCCAGCCATTTTCTTCTGGGATTATAGGCGTTGTCATTACTTGCCTAGCTTTTACATGGATTCTGGGGATCAGAGCTCCTTCTGAGCTTTCAGTGAAGCACTCTTATCTACTGAATCACCTCCTTAGCCCCTTTACAGTTTTTGATTCTTGGTCTAGGGAGATGACTCACTAAGACAACCTGGTGCCAAGCCTGATGACTGTACTTCTTTTTCTCCAGAGCCTGCACAGTGGTAGGAGAGAACCCATTCCCACAGTTGTCCTTCTCACTCTACACGTATGCTGTGCATGTGCATAGAGACACGTAGACACATGCAGAATAAATAGCATGTAATAAAACTTAATCCAGAATTTCATTGTATAACTATATAACCAAAATTTGCCTGGAATTCACCATCTAGCACAGGCTGACCTTGAGCTTTTGGATGATCTTCCTGCCTCAGCCTCCCAAATGGGTAGATCAATATGTATGAGCCACCATGACTGGCTGAAGACTAGAGATATATGAAATTGCTCATAAAGTAACAAAAGAATATTTTGTATGCGACATGTGGCAAGTATATAAAAAGAAGCCAGGCATGGTGAGGGCGTGCCTGCAGGCTCAGTGCTCAGGGGCTGAGGCAGGAGGAAAGTTGAGTTCTAGGACAGTCTGGCCTGTAGAGTAAAGCCCTAGCTCACAGAGCAAAAAGGGGAGAAAGGAAATTTGAGCATTTAATGAAGTAGTAGTTCATGGGTACTTTCAATTGTTTTATATTTTTATAATTCGGTGTATATTCTTCCGAATCTGTTAATGAATATGTAATTCTTTTATGTAATTGAAGAAAAAAGCCAGAAACATTTTTTGAGAGGAAGTAATTAGAACTGATCTGATGTTCTCCTAGAGCTCAGCTTTTGGTCTGTCAATTTGTTTTGTGACAAACTGTCTCTTGCCTTGGCTGTCCTGCAATTTACTGTAGACCTTGTTGGCCTCAAGATCTCCCTACCTCTACCTACTGAGTGGTAGTAGTAAAGGCATATGACACCATGCCAGGCCTTGTTTTGACTGTGTCCTTTGCTTTACAGAAGCTTTTCAGTTTCAGGAGGTCCCATTTATTGTTTCTCTCAGTGTCTGTGCTGCTAGGGTTATATTTAGGAAGTGGTTCCCTGTGCCAATGCATTCAAGTGTACTTCCCACTTTCTCTTCTATAAGGTTCAGTGTGGCTGGCTTTATGTTGAGGTCTTTGATCCATTTAGACTTGAGTTTTGTGCATGGTTATAGATATGGCTCTATTTTCATTTTTCTACATGTTGATATCCAGTTATGCCAGCACCACCTGTTAAATATTAAATATGCTTTCTTTTTTCCATTTGATATTTTTTGCTTCTTAATCAAAGATCAGGTGTTTGAAGATGTTTGGATTAATATCCAGGTCTTCTATTCTGTTCCATTGTTCCTCCTGTCTGTTCTTATGCCAATACCAGTCTGTTTTCAGGACCTGGCCTTGTTTTATATGCTTGTTGGATATATCTGCTAAAGCCTAGGTCATCCTTCTGTAGAGTTTGTACAGAATTCTACACTATAGTAAACTCAAGGGCAGTGTCTGCCTTGTTCCTGTCAGGCTTCCAGAACAGATCCATTCCTTTAGTACAGAATGACTGTCCCGAAACCAAACAAAGCCCTGCCTTGCTGTGGTTGGTTTTTCTTAAAGCACCAAGGCTCTGGTCTAAGCTTAGCTTTTTTTAGAGGTTGTGGTAAGGCACATTTTCCTTATTTATTAATAAATATAACTCTTCTAGAAGATAAATCAGCCATGCAGGTGGAAAAACATAAAAACTTATTACTGTTTCCTTTTGCTTTCAGATGGAAAGAACTCAAATGGATCCAAGCGTTACAGTCGCAAGCGTGAACCTTCCTACCCCAAAAATGAAAATTTTAGCAACCAGTCCCGTCGCTCCAATTCACAGAAAAGCAAAACTTTTAACAAGATGCCTCCTCAGAGAGGTGGTGGCAGCAGCAAACCCTTTAGCTCTTCTTCTAATGGTGGAAGACGAGATGAGGTATGGAACCCAAGAATGGCTTTACAGAACTTTGTTTTGGTTTGGTTTTTCCTTCCGCAGAAGGAAAGAATCAGAGAGAGAGAGGGAGAGAGCAGGTATTCAAGCTGTCCTTAGAAGCTGAAGGTTAGCCAGACCTGGAACCTTGCCTCTTTTCCTCCCCTAGGGGCTATGAAAACCTCCGGGGGGGGGGGGGGGGACGACACACACAACACTTCACAGTCACCTTTGAGAAAGGAAAGCAGATGTGTATTGTCCTTTACTATCACTGTTGCATTTTATGTGCCCTTTGGACTACTTAAGAAATGATTCACTGTAGTGATATTTGCTTTACAGAGTAAATGCTGATGTCCTTAGTCCCAGACACCTGTCTTTAGGAGTTCCTTAGATTGTTGTTGAGAATAAAGATTCTTGATATGGAGGGTGTTCTAGCTGCTGGATTTAGGAAGCAGCATAAGTACTAATGGAGAAGACACTGCTCAGTGTCCTGTTGACTGTCTGTGCTGTGTAGCCATTACAGAACAAGACAGATTTAGTAGATGTACTTGTAAAAGGATTACTTACTTGTTGGGATTGTGCCAGCAACAACTGAGGAGTTTGAAGTGCAGCGTTAGACAAAGTATTCACTCTTTGTCCTCTAGGGGCTAATTCTCTAATCTGGCATGTCAGTCACAAGTATGCTATATACCTGATGGGTTAAACAGTGTAGCTGGGGGAAAAGGGAAAGAATTAAAAAAAAAAAAATTACGTGCTGGAGGAACTCTTGTTCTGTGTGGTACTTTCTTTTTTCTTCCTTTTTTTTTTTTCCATAGTGTCTTTTTGAGAGGTATCACTGTATGGCCTAGTCTGCTGTATATCACAGGCCTGTGCCATCAGTCAAGCTGCAGAGGTAGATTCTGAGAGAGAGCTGAATGAAGCAAGGGAACACTGCTAGAATTTAAAACTGCAGAACCATGCAGGGAGTACCACAGGGTGTTGTGGGGAGCACTAAAGAGTGTTGTAGGGAGTACTACGGGGTGTTGTAGGGAGCATTACAGGGTGTTGTAAGTTGCTCAGACTCAAGCACTGATTTCTGAATAGGAAGAAGCCAAATAAGGGGTACAAAGAACTGAGAGCCATTGAGAAATGCTTGTCACTTTGCTCAAGTACTGCTGTTGAGTAAGACTAGACTAGAAAATGTGAAGGTTGGTCAGTAGGTCATTAGCCTTGGGTCATTGGGGTGGAATGATGACAAAAATGTGCTTGGCCTAGAGTCGTGGGACAGTGGGAAGATGGGAAGAAGAAATGGCAGCATAGCCAGTAATTTGCTATCTGTGCTCTAAAGGGAAGTAGAGCGGTGAGGTGGTGGTTTAAGTGTGAGAGGAGCTGGAGAAAATGGCATATCAGGAAGAGCGCTCTGCTGTTGCAGAAGGCTGTCTTTGTCAGCTCACAGTCCCCGTAACTCCAGTTCCAGGGGATTGTTGTTGGCCTCTGGCAACTGTACTCTGATTCACACACCCATATATAGACACAAACATATACACATAATTTTAAAAAATATTAATGGGATCTTGGTTTTTTTTTTTTGGTCTTGTTTTAAGATAGGGTCTCATTGTATAGTCCTGGAACTCTGTAGACCAGACTGGCTTGAACTCACATAGATTCAACTACCTAGAATTCATTTGTTTTGAGGCAGGGTCTCACTGGATAGCTGTCTGATTGGTCTGGAACGTATATGTAGACTAGGCTTAGATTCTCAGAGATCTGCCTACCTCTGTCTTCTGAGTGCTTGGGATTATGGGCATGTAGGCCACCACAACTGGCTTAGTAAAACCTTTTTAATTTTTTTTTTTTAAAGTATGAGTGCAGGAGAGATTTTCTAGTGAGGGATAGGGAAGTGACAGCATATCTCCTAACAGGGAGGCTGATGAGAGCAAAAAAATCACTCAGGGAAAATGGTTGAGGGCTTCACAGTGCTCTTGACTTAGACATGTAGGAAGAAGCAACAGGGTTGGCATAAATGAGAGTCTTGCTGATTGATTCAGCCACAGTAATGAGAGGGCGTGGCAGCAGGCTGTGGTGCTCTTAATTCATGGTGCTTATTTTCTCAGTGTAAGGTGATCTGAGAGTGGGTTTGGGAGCTTGAGGGGTGAAGGGTTTTTTTGGGAGAGTAGGATGAACGGGCTGAAGTGTAATTGCAGTATGGCTGCTAGCAATGTAAGGGGCTACTCTATTGAGACTTCCTTGTGTGACTGTATTCATGTTTCTGCACTGGAGCTGCTGGGGTCGGGGTAGGGAGGTATTGTTGTTTAAATTCAGCAGATAGAAGAAGGAATCCTAGGAACTAAGATAAGGAAAGGGAATTTGGGAGATTGGATCATTGGTTCAGTGACCTGAGGGTAGAGGTAAAAAATTGGAATTAAGCAAGTGTGGAAGCACATACATATCTCTGATTTTACTTTGTCTGGAGACAGAGATGGGAGTGGGGTGGAGGTGGTGGGGTGGTGGACTGAGGTCTCTAGAGTTCCAAGCAAGTCAGGACTACATAGTGAGACTTGTCTCAAACATAGACAATCCACAAACAAAATTGTGAGCACAGTGAGTTTCTGGTTCAAGTGATGCTCAGGTATGACAGTGAAGAGATACGTTTGTCAACAGCATGGTCTGAACTGTAGAATGGTGCTGTCTAGTGGAAAGCAAGCTGCAGGCCTGTGGTCCAGCGTTTGGGAAACAGGAGCATGGATCCAAGGCTCTACAGCAAGACTGCCTCAGATGCAGTGCTCCTGCACGCCCCCTCCCCAAAGCCATGTATTTGTTTATTATTGTGTGCGTGAGTGCTCTCCCTGCATGTATGTCTGTGCAGTAGTTCTTGTGCCAGATACTGGAAAAGGCCAAAAGAAGGTGTCAGATCCTCTGGAACTAGAGTTAGAATCTGTTGTAAGATGCTATATGGTGGCTAGAAATTGAACCTCTGCATCAGAAACAAGTGCTATTTTTTGAAATGGTCTCATTCTATAGCTTTGGCTGGCCTACAGATTTGTAGACCAGGAGCTGGCTTGAATAGTAATGGTATTAAAAGCATGTAGCACCACACCTGGGGAATTATTATTATTTTTTTTTTTAGCAGATCTACTGATCAAATCCAGGGCCTTGCACATGCTAGTCAGTGTTTTACCACTGAGCTATGTCCCCAGCTTCAGCAGCATGATTTTCTAGTTGTCACATTAGAAAGGTGGAAAGATAAGCTATACCAGGCTTTTTCTTTTTTTCTCTTTTTGCACCAGACGTCATTACAGATGGTTGTGAGCCACCATGTGGTTTCTGGGAATTGAACTCAGGACCTTTGGAAGATTAAGCAGTGCTCTTAACCACTGAGCCATCTCACCAGCCCCCACCAGGCTTTTTCTTTTGGGACCACCAGTCAGCTCCCAAATCATACTAAAGGCGTTTTCCTCTTTTCACTTCCATACATATCTTAGGCAAGCATTTAAACCAGTGTTCTATTGTCTTCAGCCATGTGGAAGCAGGATTGTGTTGATTTCTGCTATCAGTTGGTAAATTCTTTCAGTCTAAAATATTGTCATTCTTTCTAGGTAGCAGAGGCTCAACGGGCAGAGTTTAGCCCTGCCCAGTTCTCTGGCCCTAAGAAGATCAACCTGAACCACTTGTTGAATTTCACCTTTGAACCCCGTGGCCAGGCAGGTCACTTTGAAGGCAGTGGACATGGCAGCTGGGGAAAAAGAAACAAGTGGGGACATAAGCCTTTTAACAAGGAACTTTTTTTACAGGCCAAGTGAGTATTTCCACTCCTAAAATGAAATTGAACCTACTTAGATGGGTTGAACTCTGTGAAGGAAACTTCCTCTAAACTATTATGGGGGAAAAAATAGGAAAGAAATTGATGTTGTCTTTTTTTCCTGTCATGTTTCTGAGTGAATGTTCTCAGCACTTAGAGAACATAGTGCTTGGTGTTACTTCCGGGGCTAGGAATGGTGTGTGGTCTGAGCCTTGCTATGTAGTGGACTGGGAAGAAATCATGGGTCCAGGGAGGGTGGGGACCAAAGAAGAACAGTTTTGACTTAAGTGTTTGTGCTTAGCTTAGTAGAGGAAGAGCTGAGGTGCAAGCAAAGATCTTCAATGGTAAGCTCTTCTTGGAAAGGCCAGTGTGGTTTAGCACTGTTTCTTCTGCTCTAATTGTACAGATCCTATGCTTTGCAGGGCACACTTGACTTTGAGTGCTGTGGTTCTTTCCCTTATGCAGTTAATACAATGTTTCTTAGGCTGTGGATTCTAGCTGGAGCCACCATTGTGAGTGGGAAACATGCCTTGGCTTTTTCTCAAAAAAATATTTATTTATTTATTTATTTATTTATTTATTTATTATGTATACAATATTCTGTCTGTATGTCTGCAGGCCAGAAGAGGGCACCAGACCTCATTACAGATGGTTGTGAGCCACCATGTGGTTGCCGGGAATTGAACTCAGGACCTTTGGAAGAGCAGGCAATGCTCTTAACCTCTGAGCCATCTCTCCAGCCCCTCTCTCAAGGCTTTAACTCTAGTTACCAGGCACTTTTGATCAAATGGTTGCACAAAGTTAGCACTCTGGGGGCTGGAGTACTAGCTTCTGTTCTAGAGGACCCAGACTCCTGTTTTTTTATTTTTTGACACAGGGGTTTTCTGTATAACCCTGATTGGCCTTAAACTTGCCTCTGCCTCCCGAGTGCTGGGATTAAAGGCATTTGCTCTCATCACCTGGTGAGGACCCAGGTTTTTTTCCCAGCACACACATAGTGGCTCACAGCCATCTGTAACTTGTTACAGGGTGCCTGATGCCCTCTTTTAGCCCTGAGGGCACTACGTTCAGCTGGTATACAGGCTGGCAAAACACCCATACACACAAATTTATGTTAGCCTTTTTTTTTATTGAATAAACATAAGCAAACAAAAAAGTATGCACCCTGTTTTTCAGAGATTTTATTTTAAACTGTGTGTGCACATGAGTGTTGGTGTTCAAAGTGGGACAGGCTTTCAGTTCCCCCCAGAACTGGAGTTTTAGACAGCCTTGAGCCTCCTGACATGAGTGCTAGGAACTGAACTCAGGTTCTCTGCTTGAGCAGTATTTTCTCTTAAAGTGACATCTCTCCAGCATGTGTGTGTTTCTCGTGCACATGTGGAGGCCAACTGTTATGTTCTAGGAAGTTCTAGGAAGGCTCATTGCTAGGAACTGATAAAGATGGAGTAGGCAGGAAAGCTGCCCCTAACCCTCCCTTCCGCTTTTGTGAGTCATTAGATAGAAGATTGGCTCTTGGGTATAAACCAAAGCATCATTGTGTACTTAAATGCAGACTGCTCTCAAATGATTGAGAATAGCTTTCTACTGCCTGGAAGATGAGCTGTATTCATAGGGTCCAAGGGTTGAGGGAGGAAGTCTCAGTCTGAGCTAATTTTAGTTCAAGGGAGAACAGCAGGGAACTTGGCTGGACTTGGAAGCAGAAGAAATAGTTAATGGATTTGGGCATCTGCCCACTGAGTCTAGACTCCTCATGGAGCCAAGGCTCAGAGCTGTGGCAAATGTCTGGGGTTATGCTGTCACAGCCTCGCCTCAGCTGCTCTTCACCAGCATCATGATGGCCTCTGAAAGGTGACGAGTTTGTGCTGAGGCCCTGGTGATCTGACAGTCTCCATACCCTCTGTCTTTCCTGTTCTTTTTAGCTGCCAGTTTGTGGTGTCTGAAGACCAGGACTACACAGCTCATTTTGCTGACCCTGACACCTTAGTCAACTGGGACTTTGTGGAACAAGTGGTGAGTGGAGCAGCGTCAGCGGGAGAGCTAAAGAAAAGCCATTAGCAAGCAGCGTTAACTTAGGATACCTTTTTTTTTCTTTCTTTCTTTTATTTTTCGAGACAGGGTTTCTCTGTGGCTTTGGAGCCTGTCCTGGAACTAGCTCTGTAGACCTGGCTGGTCTCGAACTCACAGAGATCCGCCTGCCTCTGCCTCCCGAGTGCTGGGATTAAAGGCATGCACCACCATCGCCCGGCTGGAAATCAATTTTTGACTAGCCTTATGGCACATATTTTTACTGAGGTCAGTTTCTTGTTCCTCTTGGAGTTTATTTTGTTACCAAGTGGACTTGGGATATGGAAGGCTCTGCTCCAAGGGTATGTAAGCATTCCTTTCTATCAGTCACTTGTCAAGGAAGTCCTAACCAGGACTCTGTTAGAGGAGCTCTCATTACCTTCCTACCCAGGCTGTGCTCAGCTACATAGACTTTTCTTTACTGGCAGCCACTTGTTGTAAGTAGTATCAGATTATCAAGTGGTTGCATTTTCTGCAAAGCCATGCTTGCATTTTTTTCTGGTTAGGTTATGAACTTGTGTCTCCTTGCTGATCCTAATGGTATATGATCTAGTTACTTTAAAATAATAAGTGCTATTGCTTTTTATGTATGTTACTCTGACAAATTTGGACTCCTGTTACTTTAAAAATTTATACAGTCATCTAAGAATGACATAGAATGCCTTAGAAGAAAAAATATTTTATATACATTGTTTAAAAAGCAAACACACGTAAAGTGAAGGTCTTCACTACTCTATTGGAAGATGATTAGTAAATTAAATGTGAACTTTTATGCCTCTACTAAATATATATTTAAAAATTGTAGCCGGGGTAGAGAGGTGGCTCAGCTGTTGAACCAAAGGACCAGGGTTCAATTCCCAACACCCATATGGCAGCTTACAACTGTCTGTAACTCCAGTTCTGGGGGATCTGACTTCTTTACACAGACATACATGCAGGCAAAACACTAGTTACTGGTCATAAATAAAAATAAATAAATTATTGTAGCCGGGCAGTGGTGTTGCACACCTTTAATCCCAGCACTCGGAAATAGAAACAGGCAGATCTCTGAGTACAAGGCCAGCCTGGTCTAGAAAAGGAGTTCTAGGACAGGCTCCATAGCTACTGGAAACCCTGTCTTGAAAAACTAAAAATGTAAATGGAATGCTGTAATTTAAGTCATTTTTCCCTGTAATGTAGACCCTCCAAGTGTCTGGTTAACTGTCCTATTTGATTAACCCATGATTGTGGCTTTCTTAATTTACTTAAAATGTGTTGTGTATCCTTATACTTTTACTATTAAACAGGCTTTATTTATTCTTTTTTTGTTTTTCGAGACAGCGTTTCTCTGTAGCTTTGGAGCCTGTCCTGGAACTAGCTCTTGTAGACGAGGCTGGCCTCGAACTCACAGAGATTGATCTGCCTCTGCCTCCCCAGTGCTGGGATTATAGGTGTGTGCCACCACTCACTGCCCAGAGCCTATGTATTTGTAAGTACACTGTGTGCAGGCCTGGTACCTGTATAGGCCAGAAAGGGGCGTTAGATCTCCTGGAACTGGAGTTACAGAGGGTCATGAGCTATATTGTGAGTGCTGGGAACTGAATCTGGGTCCTCTGCAAGAGCAATGTCTTTTTATTGCCGTGATGAGACATGAATTATAGAAGAAACTGTTTGATTGAGCACTTGCTTACAGTTTCCGAGGATACGTCCATGACTGTCCTGGAGGGGAACGCGGCAGCAGGCATGGTACTAGAGCAGTAGCTGAGAATTTACATGTTGAAACAACACCCAGCAAGCAGAGACAGAGCTAACTGGGAATGGCATGGAGGCCATTCTCATTCAGACCACACAGTGAAGCAGCAAGTGCTCTGACTGCTGAGCCGGCTCTCTAGCCGACTCTTCTGTTAGACAGTCTGGTAAAGAAGTGGTGAGATACAAGAGACTTTCTCAGCATCTCCATAGTCAGTTCTGAAAGCAGTGATGTTCTGCTGTCATTGTGTTTCAGCGCATCTGTAGCCATGAAGTGCCATCTTGCCCAATATGCCTCTATCCACCTACTGCAGCCAAGATAACCCGCTGTGGACACATTTTCTGTTGGGCATGCATCCTGCATTATCTTTCACTCAGTGAGAAAGCCTGGAGTAAATGTCCCATCTGCTACAGTTCTGTGCATAAGAAGGATCTCAAGAGGTAAGACTGAGAGTCATTAGACCCTAGCCTGCTGCCTTCTCACTCTGCTTCATCTTACTCTGCTAAACGTCGTTGTCTCAGTGTTGTTGCCACAGAGTCACGCCAGTACGCTGTGGGTGATACCATTACAATGCAGCTGATGAAGAGAGAGAAAGGAGTGTTGGTGGCCTTGCCTAAATCCAAGTGGATGAATGTAGACCAGCCTATTCATCTTGGAGGTGAGCATGAGTCATTTAGAGGGTGCACACCTTTTATCCCAGCACTCTGGCGGCAGAGGCAGAAGGATCTCTGAGTTCAAGGCCATTCTGGCCTATAGGGTGAGTTTTAGGACAACAGGGCTAGACAGAGAAATACTGTCTCAAAAACAACAGCAACAATAAAAATCCATCCTTTGGCTAAACCAGTTTTAGCTATATAATGAGAACCTATCCCTAAACAGGGGCAGCCTAGCATGCACAAATCTATAGGTTCAACTCCCAGCACTGACAGAACAGAAACACAAGGGAAGAGCTAGCCAGAGTTATGCACACTTGTAATCCTAGCACTTGGAGGCTGAGACTGAAGGACCAGAAGAAGTTCAAGGTCACCCTTGACTATAACAAGTTGGAGCCATCCTGAGCTTCATGGGACAACTGTCTCAAAAAACCAAAGTATTAGGGAAGTAAGGAAATAAGCCATCCATGAGTCTTTTTCCTAAAGGTACCCCCAAAATGTTAGGCTTCTTCAGCTCACTCATTTTTTTGAGATTGGGGTTAGCTATACTAGTCTGACAACTGTTATGTTGTATATTGTATGGCTCTAGGATTTTTCTTTTTTAAAGATTTATTTATTGGGGCTGGTGAGATGGCTCAGCGGTTAAGAGCATTGCCTGCTCTTCCAAAGGTCCTGAGTTCAATTCCCAGCAATCACATGGTGGCTCACAACCATCTGTAATGAGGTCTGGTGCCCTCTTCTGGCCTTCAGGCATACATGCAGAAAGAATATTGTATACATAAAAATAAATAAATATTAAAAAAAAGATTTATTTATTATGTATACAACATTCTGCCTCCATGTATGCCCGCACGCCAGAAGAGGGCACCAGATCTCACTACAGATGGTTGTGAGCCACCATGTGGTTGCTGAGAATTGAACTCAGGACCCCTTGAAGAGCAGCCAGTGCTCTTAACCACTGAGCCATCTCTCCAGCCCTGGATTTTGCTTTTTCAAGACAGAATCTCATTATGTAGCTCCAGCTGTCCTGGAAGTGACTATGTAAAATAGGCTGGCCTCAAACACACAGAGATCGTGTTTTATTTTTAAAATAATTTAAATGCGGGGCTGGAGAGATAGCTCAGTGGTTAAGAGCATTGCCTGCTCTTCCAAAGGTCCTGAGTTCAATTCCCAGCAACCACATTGTGGCTCACAACCATCTGAAATGAGGTCTGGTGCCCTCTTCTGGCCTGCAGGGATACACACAGAATATTGTATACATAACAAATAAATATTTAAAAAAAATAATTTAAATGCTTTTAACTGCTGAGCTGTCTCCAGCCCTTATACAGTAGATGGACGATTCAGTGCTTGTTCACATCACTAGTGCCTCATTCTTAGAAAACACCTTTCTAAGCATTTCCTTATGGTTAGGCTTAATGTTCTAATTAGTAGATATTAGACTGATTTTTTAAAATTATTTATTCTCATGTATATTGGTGTTTTGCCTACATTTATGTCTGTGTGAGGATATCAGATCTTGGAGTTAGAGACAGTTGTGAGCTGCCATGTGAGTACTGGGAATTAAACCCGGGTCCTCTGGAAGAGCCACCAGTGCTCTTAACCGCTGAGCCATCTCCCCAGCCCTTTTTTTCTGGTTTCTTAGACTTCTTGAGTTAACTTAGTTTAAGATTATTGTTAATGTTTTCAGGAAGTTATACTTAGTCTCATTTTTTCCTAGGTCAGAAAAAGTATGTGTGAGACAGTTTTATTCAGTCACAGCACCTGAGAGCTGTGTTTTTGTGATCCATTGCCTTTCTTGCAGATGAACAGCACAGCCAGTACTCCAAGTTGCTGCTGGCCTCTAAGGAACAGGTGCTGCACCGAGTAGTTCTGGAAGAGAAAGTAGCCCTGGAGCAGCAGCTTGCAGAGGAGAAGCACACTCCTGAGTCCTGCTTTATCGAGGCTGCTATCCAGGAGGTTAAGGTAAGTAATTGGGAACGGAAAACCAAGTTCCCGCAGATCCAGGAGACTGAAAACGTTATTTAAGTGGTAAGAGGAAGGAAGGATTGACTTTGAGAGCTTTCAGATTCTTTGAGAGCTAAAAGTAACTACTCAGAATGTTTTTGTGACTCACTGTCATGATGGGTTTCTTTTTGAGCTGTATTCTCAGTTAATAAGCAAGTTAGTTTTGTCCTTGTCTAGGAAAATATTTAGAGTTATGAAGGTGTTTTGGGAGACATTGTGGAGTGTCTGCCAGGCCTTGGCAACACTTGTTAAGAAATTGGAGTAAGTTGAATTAGCCAAAGAAAGAATTCAGTATCTACTGTATCCTCTCAAACAGGATTCTTCAACGTGAGCCGTGAGAATCACTCTCTTGCTTGACCTTCAAAATGAGTATGTTTCTGGTCTTTTCTCTGGTGGTCTTAGATTCGGGAAGAGGCTCTGTCTGGAGTAGCTGGAGGCAGAGGGGAGGTCCCTGGAGTTGTAGCCGCTCTGGAACAACTGGTGCTGATGGCTCCCCTGGCGAAGGAGTCTGTTTTCCAACCCAGGAAGGTCAGTGTGCCTGTTAGAACTGAGTGACTGCCGTTCTTAAGACTGCTGTGGGCTGTGGGGCTGGTGTAGGAAGAGATGGTGACTGTTGGCTGTGTCCTTGTGACCAGGTCTGTCAGCTTTTTCCAAGGATGGGGATGGCCATGAGAGCTCAGATGAGCATCCAGGGATCTTAGGCCTATCTTTGCCACATCATTTCATGGAACAGGGCATAGTACTTTCTGTTGACCTACGGTTTGTTCCAGCAGGGTGTGCTAGAGTATCTGTCTGCTTTCGATGAAGAAACTGCAGAAGTTTGTTCTCTGGATTCCCCTCGTCCTCTTGCTCTCCCTTTGGTAGAAGAAGAGGAAGCAGTGTCTGAGCCAGAAGCCTGTGAGGAGTCAGAGGCAGCAGATGACAATCTTGGGGAGGGGACCATTTGTACTGAGTCAAGCCAGGAGGAACCCATCACTATGCCAGGCTTCACCCAGCTGAGCAGCTCTCCTTGTTACTACTTCTACCAAGGTGAGGGACCCAGGAGGAGGGCTGGTTTCCTTAAGAGGTATTTGAAAGGGATGACCTGGTACTCTGAACAGGGGGAGGCGTCTTTACCAGATCCTGGGGGTTGACTGACTGCTTTTCAGCAGCAACTAGGAGTGGCAGGCCTAGCTGGGAGAGGTCCCTGCTGAAGGCTGGCCTGGGCTTGTGTGACAGAGCTCTTGTCTTTAGCGGAGGATGGACAACACATGTTCCTGCACCCAGTCAATGTGCGCTGCCTTGTGCGGGAGTATGGCAGCCTGGAGCAGAGCCCAGAGAAGATCTCAGCGACAGTGGTAGAGATTGCTGGGTATTCCATGTCTGAGGTAAGGCTTTCTGTAGAGGGGAATAGCAGGATGTGACATTAGTCTAATCTCTTTGGGGTAGGCCTAACTAGAGTAAGACTATAGAGACCTTTGGGGCCCTTAATAAGTTTGTTGTGGTTTATTTGTTTATTTATTTTTGAGGCAGGGTTTCTCTTTTATATCCCTGGCTGTCCTGAAACTTGCTACTTAGAACAGACTGGCCTTATGCCTCTGCTTACCAAGTGCTGGGATTAAAGGTGTGTGCCACCACACTTGACCGTTACTAATTTTTTTGAGAGGGTGTCTCATGCAGCCTAGGCTCTATAGCTAAGGATATCTGAACTTGTGTCTCTCCTACCTCTATCACAGAAGTGCTATGGTTTGTTTAAATTGTTTTTTGTTTGTTTAAGCTTATTGTAGTCCTGGGTAACAACTCAGTGTGTGTGTGCTGGCGCATTCTGTCACTGAGCTACAGCTCTATCCTGCGACCTGATTTATATCTCTTTGTTAGAGATGGTGCAGTGAATTGTGTTAAATGTTAGATGCTGCTTTAAGATCGTGCCAGGTCTCAGTGTCAGATGGACTGCCCTGCTTCTCGAACTCACAGAGATCTGCCTGCTTCTTCCTCCTGAGTGCTGGGATTAAAGGTGTGAGCCACCACTGCCCAGCTTAAATTGATTTTTATTTATTTTTTGAGGCAAGATCTTGTTATGTAGCTCTCTGACTATGCTAGAACTTGTTGTATAGACCAGGCTGGCCAAGTGTGCACCACCATACCCTCGCTTTTTCTCTCTTTTTACCGTTGAGAGAAATGTTCAAAACCCCAAAGTCTGTCAATGTTTTATGCTTGGTCACACAGACAGGAGTATGTTTTTAGTTTTGAAAGGTACCTTTGAAATATGGTTTGGTTTACATATGTGAATTTTTTGTCATTCAGTAAATATGTGTTGATTATAGAATTGTAGATGTAAAATAAAAGATCCTTGGGTGACTGGCGGTGGTGGTGCATGCCTATAATTCCAGTGCTTGGGAGGCAGAGGCAGGTGGATCTCTGTGAGTTCGAGGCCAGCCTGGTCTATAAGAGCTAGTTTCAGCACAAGCTCCAAAGCTACAGAGAAACCCTGTCTCAAAAAAAAAAAAAAAAACAAACAAACAAACAAAAAATCCAAAGTTTGCATGAAATAAATCCAGAAAAGGAATAGAAACTTAAGTGAACTGACTTTGGTTTTGTGTTCCACTCAGTAGGTCTTGCTTTACCCTTCCTCCTTTCCATTGTCATTGATTCTATCAGTGGTTCCCAGTTCCAGGCTTTTTTTTGTTTCATTGTCATTGAGTACATACACTTTGCTTTTTCCTGTTTGCTCTCTGATAGTGGACCCCAGACAGTTAGAAACAATGGCCAGCTTTAGATCAGTTTGTTACTGGGCTCAATTTACTCACTTGCAGCTCAATCCAAGGAACCCTGAGTCTGATGAATTGATGAATGGTTTGTTTTTTTTTTTCTGCGTGGTGGGGGGTATGAGTGCTCTGTAGGCCAGAAAAGGGCATCAAATCCCATTACAGATGGTTGTGAGCCACTGTTGGGTGCTGGAAATTGAACTCAGGACCTCTGGAAGAGCAACCAGTGCTCTTAACCACTCAGTCATCTCTCTATCATCCCCGCCCCCATGGATGTTCCACCTGTAGGTTGCCCATAGTATCTGCCTTTCAAAAGAGCAGTAACAGTGGCATTCTTCTTCTGAGTCACAGCGCTGAGTGTGTATACTGTTGGGATGTTGGGCTGAGATCCTTTGCTCTTAAGAGCTGTTGAGCATTGGTTCTGTTTTCAATGTAGGATGTTCGACAGCGCCATAGGTATCTCTCTCACTTGCCACTCACCTGTGAGTTCAGCATCTGTGAACTGGCTCTGCAGCCTCCTGTGGTTTCTAAGGAAACTCTCGAGATGTTCTCAGGTGAGAAAGAACTGTTTTGCTTCTCTTTGTACTGGGAACCTAGTATGGGAGGAAGGGCTTAAGCTATATCCTGAAAGAGTCATTTGTCTAGGCCAGATGACCCACTGGCTACTAGTCATCTAGTAGTTAATGATGGGTGATCTGGCTTTCTTACAACTTGACCAACCCACAGATGACATTGAGAAAAGAAAGCGTCAGCGCCAAAAGAAGGCTCGAGAGGAGCGACGCCGAGAGCGGAGAATTGAAATGGAGGAGAACAAGAGACAGGGCAGGTGTAAGTTCAGGAGCTCTTGTGTTTGCTTAGCTTTGCTGTGTGTGAATCTATGCGGCTCCTTGCAGAAGCCAGGCTGCTTGCTTATGCTCTGCCATTTGTTCCATGGTAGGGAATTGGAGTGCTGTTCAAAGTGCTGGGGCAGCTGCCTGCCTTAGACATGATTGTTCAGACCCATGGAAAACATGTGCAGGGTTTGGGCGTGAGAGCTCTGTTGATCAGGATGCAATCTTCTGATTTGACTCTAGAATAAGTCACTAAGTCTAGGGGATTAATGTGACTTGAGGGCCTCATTATCCACTAGAAAACAAGCACTAGAGCAGGGTCTGGTGACTTAGACTGGAAACTTAGATGCAGAGATAAAGTAAAAAAAAAAAATGCTGGGCGTGGTGGCAAATGCCTTTAATCCCAGCACTCAGGAGGTAGAGGGTGTCTGTGAGTTCGAGGCCAGCCTGGTCTACAGAGCCAGTTCCAGGACAGGTAGGACTGTTACACAGAGAAGACCTGTCTCAGAGAAAAGGGGGGGCAGACAAGCTGAGGACTGGGGAAAGGACTAAGCTCTCCCAGTTCCATCTACTATGGCAAATAAAAGTTGGCTTGGTAAAGTGAAGTGAGTATATGCTTGGGCTTTTAGAACCTTGTAGCAACTATACACCCTAAACTTTAAGAAAACAAATGTCTCAAAAAAAAGTTTTATTGTCTTTTTTCTCTTCTTATTTCATTTAAAGTTTTTTTTTTTTGGTGTGTGTTTTGTTGAGACAACAGCTCACTGTTTAGCCTGAACCTACTTACTGTGTAGACCTGACTGACCTTGAGCTGTCTCTTAAGAGCTGAAGCTGTCTAGGCTTGCACCATAGCTAGTCTTCTCTTTTTGAGGGAGTGGGGGTACGGCTCTGGTTTATATAGCCTAGGATGGCCTTAAATTTGCTCTTACTGTTCCAGCCTCCTTTATTCTGGATTACACATAGCATGGATTATTGTATGAAAGCAAAGGCATAGATTCTTAATTGTTTGCATCCTCTAGGCTCTCCAGATTGCCCCTCTCTAGAAAAATTCCAAACAGTTATGTAATGGACTTATTTAACCTTTGCTTTGCAGATCCTGAAGTCCACATTCCCCTAGAGAACCTTCAGCAGTTTCCTGCCTTCAATTCCTATACCTGCTCCTCTGATTCTGCTTTGGGTCCCACCAGCCCAGAGGGCCATGGGGCCCTCTCCCTTTCTCCTCTTAGCAGAAGTCCAGGTTCTCATGCAGGTAAAGAGTTGATATTTAGTGAATTCTGCCACTGGCTAGAGCTTTAATTTGATTTAATTTTTAAATGTGTGTGTGTGTGTGTGTGTGTGGTTACTGGAAGCCAAACCCAGGTCCTCTGCAAGAACAAGTGCTCTTAACCACTGAGCCATCTCTCCATGCCCTAGACCTTAAACAAAGTCCTGGTGTCTGAATTTACAACTCTGACCAACTTTATAATGTGACATTTAAGTGAAAAACTTGATAGTCCTGAGTTACACTGATTGTTATTTTATCGCCCTTGCCTGTTGGTTATGCTGGCTTAGACCTTGTGGGCTTCTCAACCTCAGAGCAGTTTGTTTCCTCGGACCCATCTGCTCTGGGGTTTGTTTTTGTTTTATTTTCCTCTTCTAGTTTTCACGTTTGAGCATGTTTGTTACTGTCTCTGTTATAATATTGATTGTAATTAGGGGAAAAATAAGATTATTAAATGCACAGTAGGAAATGGTTTATTTAAAATTTTATGGACTGTATGTACCTGCTGTGGTACACTGGGCCTTTCCACTTCAGTCATCAGTGTCCTACAGACTTACCTATAGGCCATTCTTAGGAAGCCATTGCTTCAATGGAGTTAAGAGTCCTACTTCCTAGGTGACCGTAGTGTGTGTAAAGTTGACATAAAAACTAGCCAGCATAGATCCTGAGACTAATAATGTACAGGAACTTTAGTGGTAGGAACTGGGGCTAGAACTTGGTTCTTGAGGACAGTCTATGATGCTTTTCCAGTTAACTGGGAAGGAAATTGCTACATGAAAGAATGCTGTGACTCACCGGTTACACTAACTGAGGGGTAGAGGATGTTTTCATCTGACAGGTTTTGTTTTGTTTTGCAATTTTGGGCTTCTAAGGCATCAGGAAGAATAGTTTGGTCCTCAGAGTGAAACTGCCAACTAATGTTGGATTAGTGTGGAAGCCTGCTACTAGGAGAGACATGGTGCCCTTGCCTAGCAGTCCCCGAGCCAGTGGAGAGACTGAAGTGTGAGAAAGGACAGAATACTACTTAGGACTCTTGAGAGGAAGACTAATTTGGTGTGTGTCTTAAATCCTGAGTGTTTCCATGTCATGGTGGCCGGCCATAAAGGAGAATCTGGATGGGTTTTTTTCTTGAAGTTGTCTGCCCACATAAAACCAGTCAATAGCAAACAACTAATCTTTGAGAGCCAGCCTTTTGTTTTTATATTTTGAGACAGGCTTGCTATGTAGCCCAGACTGACTTTGAACTCACGATGCACCTGCCTCAATTTACCAAGCGCTAGGGTTACAGTCAGGAGCAACCCTAGCTTTGAAAGCCAGCCTGTGTGGACGGTGTAAACACTTTCCGGGGAAGGGCTGCATCCCAGTGTTGCAGTGACGTGAAGAAATCCCTTCTCTGTTCATGGTGTAGGTTGATGTACAGTGTTTTTGTTGTGTAAGAACATGTCAGAATTAAAACACTTGAATTGGGCTGGAGAAATGGCTCGGCAGTTAAGAGCATTGGCTACTCTTCCAGGGGTCCTGAGTTCAATTCCCAGCAACCACATGGTGGCTCACGACCATCTGTAATGAGATCTGGTGCCCTCTTTTGGCCTGCAGGCATATGTGCAGACAATATCTTATACATAGTAAATAAATATTTTTTTAAAAAAACACTTGAATCAAGGATTACCTTTTGTTATCCAGCCCTGACTTAGTCTTTCCTTCTCTCCCTCTTTCCCTCCCTCTCTTGAGAGGTAAGGTGCTCTCAAGCCAGGCTGATCTGGAACTCACTACATTGCCGGAGCTGACATCAAACACCCTCCTGCCTTAGCCTTCAGGGTTGTGGGTTTACAGGCATGTGTCGCCATGCCTGGCTTTCATGGCTATTGTTAAAGGATGCTCATTCTTTGGAACATAACTCATGTAATGAGGTCTCTGATTCCCTTTCAGACTTTCTGCTGACCCCTTTGTCACCCACTACCAGTCAGGGCAGTCCCTCCTTCTGCGTTGGGAGTCTGGAAGAAGACTCTCCCTTCCTTTCCTTTGCCCAGGTAAATCTTTTGCCCACATGAGCTCTGCTGCTTGTCTGGGAACCTCATCCAGGGATCGTTGCACCTCAGCCTAGTACAGCTGGACAGAGAGCCTCCTGATGGGCGAGAGCTTCCTGTGTAGTGGAACTTTAAGCAGCAAGAAGTAGCTGAGGGCAGATGTATGGAGAGGGCAGCCAACCACCAGTTGGATTGCTCGTCAGATGCACTATGGTGGGGGACTTTCTCAAGAACAGAGTTCTTACTAGTTATTGAGAATCCAAGTTTTAATTATTTAAGATCAGTGGACAGTGTCCTAGGTGAGGGGCTGCATCAGTTAATTTCAACTGGTTCTAGGATCTTGGGTGTAAGTAATATTTATATAATGTAGACTAAATCCTCTACATCTTGAGAGGGAAAGGTCATCCTAGTTACCCTGTAACTAGCCACCGCCACATTCCTTGGTGGTTAGGTAGGAAGACAACAAGCAAACACATTGTCGATCTGTGCTCAGGTAATTGAGACAGGTGGGTGGACAGCTTCACAGGAAGCCAGACCTTAGAATCTTTAATAATAATGCGTTAGTCTAGATCATTAGTTCTTAACCTGGGGGTCGCAGATCAGATATTTACAGTACAATTCACAACAGTAGCAAAATTACAGTTATGAAGTAGCAGCAAAAATAATGTTATGGGCCGGGCGCATGCCTTTAATCCCAGCACTCGGGAGGCAGAGGCAGGCGGATCTCTGTGAGTTCGAGACCAGCCTGGTCTACAAGAGCTAGTTCCAGGACAGGCTCCAAAACCACAGAGAAATCCTGTCTCGAAAAACCAAAAAAAAAAAAAAAATAATAATAATAATAATAATGTTATGGTTGGGGGTCATCACAACATGAGGAACTGTGTTAGAGTCGAAGCGTTAGGAAGGTTGGGACCCAGTTGTCTAGCTGCTTCTCAGTTTACAATGAGATTACGTCTGGTAAACTCCTAAGTTGAAAGTAAGTAAAAGATAGATTTGATGGTAAATGCCTCGTGCCATTAGCTGCTGCACTGGGGTAAGGAGGATGGTTATGAGTACACCTTCGAAAGGAAAAAGATGGAGACTGTCTACTTGATAATAATGGTCTTCTGTGCTGAGGCGTAGACCAGAATTAAACGGCGTGGTAAGCCAGACTGAGGTGTTGAATTTGTATTTTCCTATCATGGCCTTTTTGGTACTGGGATTATAGGCATTTGCTTAATTTTATATGCTTCCTTTAGCTGGAATCTCATTAAAACTAGCTCTGTCAAGAGTGACCTTGAACTTTGAATCCTCCTGCCTCAGAGGGGTTATTAGTGAGCCAGCTAAGTTGTTGAAAACTGTTTTACTGACACTATTTCTTTCTTCTCAGTTTTACTTTTGAAAAGTTGAAAGAATAGTATCACAAACATTATATTTTACCCGGAGTCACAAATTGTGTTTTTTCTTCTTTTTCCCCTTCTCTCCCCCTGTGGTTGTGGGTTTTTTGTTTTGTTTGGGAAAGGTCTCGCATAGGAGTGCAGGCTATTCTGTAACTTGCAGCATAGCTCAGTCTCTGAGTGATCCTGAGCCAGGATGCTTTCTCTTTTCTGTGTAGAGAGTTGCAGATACCACGGTGGCATTTCATTCCATACCCAGAAGAGGCATATTGAGGACAGTAGTATTTTCTCTGAACAACCAATGTCACATCCAGTAAATGCAGTTGTTACCATGTCTAATACTCCAGGGTATTGCTTTCTCCCCACTTGTTCCAGTGTTCTTCCTCATTCTCAGTTCAGGATGCTCTCAGAGATTCCTTACATCTAGTTTTTAAGTGTCTTCAGCCTCTTTTGGCCCATTATAGTCTTGTTCCCCTTGAATGAGTGGTTTTGAAACATCCAGACCAGTTTGTAGTTTTGCCATCTAACTCAGGCTGGCTTTGAACTTCGGATTCTCAAGCCTCAGCCTCCTGAGTGCTGGCATTGCAGGTGTGCACCACCACTCCTGGCCTATAGTTTGGATTTGTCTGTTTACTCATGACTAGTTTAAGATTAAACACATAAATATTTCTTGGAGAATAAATATTGGTGATGCATTCAAATTGTCTTTTAAAAATAAGAGTCCAGCCCTGGGTTTGAACCCCAGCACCATTTTTAAAAAAGGTAGAATCAGATGTCATAATATTCAGATTTAAAAATCATGAACTCTAGGAAGATCACCACAGTAAAAGATAAAGGTTACTTAAGAGCATGCCTGAAATCCCAGCACTTAGGAGGTAGACAGGAGGATCAAGAATTCAAGACCAGCCTGGGGTATAGAAGACCCTCAACAACAACAAAAAACATTACCCAGGGAAACCAGCACTTGCTAGCACAGCACAACTTATCCTGAATATTCGTGTCGCTCTTTGGGACACAAGCTTTAACTTAAGGCAGGCTCGATTGAACCCTATGCCGGGTGTGGGTGGACTGGAGTAGAGAGATCCTCTGTAGGTTTCTCAGTGCAGAAGCCCATGCCTATAATCCCAGTACAAGTTCCAGCTCAGCCCAGGCTATAAAAACAAGAACAAATACTGATAGGATACATACAGTGACCACAGTTAGAGCTGGCCTTACCATGTAAATGAAGACAGTTCCTTAAGGGCAGAGGGACTGTTGTGACTTACTATACTTAAGTAAGATGCAGTCTGTGGCCGCATTTAAACAGTGATAATTGAGATATTTGGAAAGTAACAAGGGGTAAAAAGCACTGTTGGGCTTTTACAGAGTAGGAGGCTCAGTTATCCATATATATGCTTCATTAAGATGGATGGTAGGCTGGGTGTGGTAGCAAATGCCTTTAATCCCAGCAGAGTCGGGTAGATTTCTGTCAATTTAAGGCTAGCCTGGTTTACATGGTAAGTTCCAGAACAGGACAGCCAGGGCTATGTAGGGAGACCTGCCCCCATCCACCTCCAAAAAATAAAAATAAATTGGAAAGGTATACTGTATATGCTACTTACCCTAAATTTTGTTTGTTTTTTAAAGATTTATCCATTTATTATATGTACAGTGTTCTGCCTGCACAGAAGAGGGCACTAGGTCTTACTATAGATGGTTGTGAGCCACCATGTGGTTGCTGGGAATTGAACTCAGAACCTCTGGAAGAACAGCCAGTGCTCTTAACCTCTGAGCCATCTCTCCAGCCCCCTAAATTTTGTTTTTTAATTTGTTTTTTTGAGTTGGCATCTCTAGGCTCCATACTAGCCTTAAACTCATATATAGTCCTGACTGGTTTTGAATTGTAGGTAGTTTTCCTGCCTCAGCCACCCAAATATTGGGGTTATAGGTATAAACCACAATGCCAGCCTTGAGAACGTCAGGAAAGAACATCAGAAATAGTATTCCTGATTTAAAACTGTAAGCACCTCTTGTGCTTATCCTTAGTATTCTTCACCTGTTTCCTAAGGAGTAAAGTCCTTTGGGGTTCACCACTGTCTAAGTCATGGCAGAGAAGACATGACACTTTAGAGAGGGGCTGAGAGTTTGTGGAGGCTGATGCTGGAAAAGGGTATTGGTCAGACGTTTACGTTCTTCCTTTTGTCCCCACTTGGCAGATGCTGAGGGTCGGGAAAGCAAAAGCAGATGTGCCCAAAACCGCTCCAAAGAAAGGTGAGAGCTGGACAGGAAAGGGCAACTTAGGACCAACTCCTTTAAACAAGAAAGAGCTCTAGAATTTTAACTTTTGTTTTTTAGATGAGAATAATAGCTTGGTTCCTCCTGCCCCTGTGGACAGCGATGGGGAGAGTGATAACTCTGACCGTGTTCCTGTGCCCAGTTTCCAGAATTCCTTCAGCCAAGCTATTGAAGCAGCCTTCATGAAGTTGGACACACCAGCTACTTCAGACCCTCTCTCTGGTAAGGGCGGAAACTCACTCAGCGCTGGGCTCAGGCTTAGCCACATATGCTGCCGTTCCTGCCGGTCTTGAGGCTTTGGGTCTTGTGTGTTCTATATGAGCAACAAGTGCTCCTAACCACTGGGCCATCCCTCCAGCCCCTAGGCTGTAGACACTTGAGTTGGTTGAGGGTGGTTGCAGACATTAACCTCAGTGCTCACCTGACACCCGTGTCATTAGGCAGGGATGGGGTGGCAGAGAGATTCCAAAGCCTGCTCACTCTGCTGTGAGTGAAGCAGGCTGGGGTGGCGGTGTGGGCTAAGACTGCTGTTTCTTTCAGAAGACAGAGGAGGAAAGAAACGGAAGAAGCAGAAACAGAAGCTCCTATTCAGCACCTCGGTGGTCCACACCAAGTGACACTACTCACCCAGGCACCTTCTCCATCTGGTTTCTTTCTGTGCTTTTGTTTTGCTGCTGTAATTTTTAAGTATTTGAGTTTGAACAGATTGATTAGCTTGGGGCGGGAGGGGGGGTTCCACAATGTGAGGGGAACCAAGAAAATTTTAAATACAGTGTATTTTCCAGCTTCCAGTCTTTACACCAAAATAAAGTATTGACACTCACGAGAGACACCTTCCTGACCTTAGTTCATCTGTAGGTTAGTCTTTTTGATTCAGATGTTAATTTTCTCAACCAAAGTCTGTGTGGTCTTGTTTGGGCTTCCTGGCTTGCCAGCACAATTCTGTGGTCGGTTAAAATAGTTGAATCTCTCCTACATGTTAAATTCTCCTTGTCAAAGATCCAGAGGACTAGGATTAAGCAGGATTAGGATATCTATATCTGGTTTAACACCTAGGTTTAGGGAACTGCTGTGAGCTCAAGGCTGGGTGGCTACAGTAGAAAAAAAAAGCAAAATTGGAAGTTTTTCTTGTAGGAAGTGGCTACTCTGACCAGATCTCAGCTGGCAGCTAGCCCCAGGGTAACTTAGCCTTTGCACTTAGGTATGAGTTTTGCCTGGTGATTCTTTAAGAGAAGCTTCACCAAGAAAGCTCTGGACCCTGTCACACCCCCTAATAGCTTTCAAAAAAAAAATTGACTTCAGGCATGTCTGTGTGTTGGATCCCCCTGAAACTGGAGTTACCTCACATGTGTTTGTGAGAATGAGT
The DNA here is from genome assembly GCF_037038515.1 of Microtus pennsylvanicus. NCBI lineage: Eukaryota > Metazoa > Chordata > Mammalia > Rodentia > Cricetidae > Microtus > Microtus pennsylvanicus. The sequence goes on from NC_134579.1 coordinate 123,478,390, forward strand.
GTGTGTGGGAATTGAACCCAGATCCTTAGGAAGAATGATGAATAGTCTTAGCTTCTGTCCCCAAGCTTCTTTTAAGTGACAGTCGTTTAATGGAGGCATAAAGGGTTTCCTATGGCTGTGAAGAAACACCATGACCACAGCAGCTTTTATAAAGAAAACATTTAATTGGGGCTGGTTTACAGTTTCAGGTCTCATCCATTATTTTCTTCATGGTGAGAAGCATGGCATTGCAGTGCTTCAACAGATATGGTGCTGTGAATTTTATATTTTGATCCACAGGCAGAGGAAGCAACTGTGAGCCATACTAGGTATAGGTTGAGGCACAGGAACCTCAAAGCCTGCTGCTGCAGTGACACAATTCCTCCAACAAGGCCACAACTCCTAATGACCAAGCTTTCAAACACAGGAGTTTACAGGGGCCATACCTATTCAAACCACCATACAGGGTGAGTCCATAATCATCACGGAAAGCATGGCAGTAGACAGGCAGACATGGTGCTGGGGAAGTAGCTAGCATCTTACATTTCATCCATTAGCAGGAGGCAGAGAGCTAATTGGGAACAGTAGGCTTCCCAGATAGTCCCTCCATCTGGGAACCGTCCGCATTCAAGCCAGCAATCCTCCCAAGTGCTATCCTGCCTCACTGGGCCAGCTGAAAGCTACATTTCTTATCAAGCCGCCGGATCAGTGGTCAGGCGGGTATCCTGGTGTCTGCAGTCCCAAAATATACTGGGCCGACCCTAGAGTATGTCATTGTAGTTGGTGGTTAGTCACCAGTATTTCTGCTTCACACCAGTCTTCCTCACCAACACTTCTCTGTAATTGTGGCTGTTCTGGAACTCACTCTGTAGACAGGGCTGGCCTAAAACATCTGCTTACCTCAGCCAGCCTGGTGTTGGGATTAAAGGCGTGTACCACCATGCCTGAATTCTTATATTAAGGGACTAGGAATATTAAAATTCATCTAGTACCACACAGCACATTCGAGGCCAGTGTGATAGCAGAGACCTGGCCAAGCATGAATTATATCAATACTTTATGTAGTTTAAGAATGTTGCTTTGGAAGCCAAGAATATTTATTCCACCCACTCGGCTCAGTGGTTACATAGGAAACTTCTGTACAGAGCCTCTAGGACCATGAATGGTAAAGGCAGCCATGACCTGTGCTCTGGCTCATAGTTTGGAGAACTGTGGGGCGCTGCTGCCAACTCCAACTTCCTGGTCCCACAAGTGGGCCTGGAAACAGGGTCATTCTATTGCTTCCGCAGTGTCCTCACCAGCAATGTCTGAGAGCTCCTCGGGCGGCTCTTTCTCCAGTAGACGGCTTATCGAGAAAGACTTCTTAATGGCTTCCTGCTCCCCTAGAGGAGAGAAAGATGTCCTTGGGCATCACCTTACCCGCTGAGCCTCAGTCCTTGCTTGCCCTGGCCGACTGTTGCTTACCTTCATCAGTGCAATTCTGCAGCAACCGCAACAGCTGTCTCCGGTTGTACCTTATCAGGAATTTCTGACAGGTTCTAATTGTACCTGGCACATGAAGAGTTTTTGTGGACAACAGTTTGTGAAACAGTCGCTGTCTTTGGGGGCAGGGGCGGAGAACTGTTACTTAAGAAAACAGCCACCGCACACAAGCTACCACCACTCTTACCTCCCACGTGCAGTGTGTTGAGAAAACACGAGTACCGGTGTCCTTTGCTCTCCAAATGTGTGATGAAAGGGAGAGCTGACCACAAAAGCCGGTAGAACTCCTTTCGGCATCGAAGTAGCACTACTCCGGTGTAGGCATTGACGTAGCGAACTACGGTAGGAAGGGAATAATTGGAAAACTCCCCATTAAAACAAAAACAGGGAAAACCCTAGTATGTGCCAGGAACTGCTTTAGACAAAAGTCAATGGAAGTATGCATCACTGAGTAATATTTTTTGAATTTTGGGATGTTTTGCCTGCATGTATGTATATGCACCACGTATGAGCTGAGTGTCATCTTCTGGGACCAGAGTTAATCACCATGTGGTGCTGGGAATGGAATCCTGGTCCACTGAAAACCTCAAATGTTCTTAACTGCTGAACCCTCCAGTCCCACCAGTCCTGCTAAAAAACATACTTGAAAGGTTTTGTTTTTCCTTCGATACGGCCCCGTTATGTCATCCTGGCTGGACTACAACCACTCTCTGCCTCCCGAGTGCTACGACAAATTCATGGCCAAGGTACGCAGCTTGAAAGGGAATTTTAGGATAGACCTTCCAATGTCAAGCAGTCACTGACCACTCAGGTCAACGAATGGAGTGAGAGAGAAGCTCCACCGTATTTAATCTGCAGAATTCAAGTTTAAGCGTACGGTAAAGGGCTGAAATGTGGCATTCGGAGAAAAAAGGCTTTCGAGTTCATCCCGCTTTTCCTTAGAATTCCTGTGCACTCGTCCGTCAGAGGCGCTTTAAACTTTTAAAAAGGGATAAATCTGACATTTTAAAACGTGCTAACGTGACCTGTCAAATCATAGCTCTTACAAGGATTCTACATCTTCAGTTAGCCTAGTAACTTCAACTCCCTCGCCCCGGCTGCGGGGCCCCAGTACCTGCAAAGCCCACCGAGCAGGCGGCGGCGCCGAAGGTCCCGTGCACCCGGGCGATCGTGTCGCGGACGAGGCCGCCGAGCACGCGGTCGTCCAGGCTCAGGCGGCAGCGCGCGTCCTCTGACACCAGCTCGCACAGGAGGTACCTGCGGCAGACGGCAGCGGTGAGCGCGACCGGGGCACGCGACCCCGCCGCGAGGGCGCGGGGGGGGGGGGGGGGGGAGCGCTTCTTACCTGTGCTTGTACCGCACCATGGCGTCCGCGCCGGATCCGGGAGGAAGGCGGGACTGGGCCCGACAGGCCGAGTGCCCTGTCAATCTCCACGCCCCGCCTCCCCCGGAGAGAGTAAGAGCGCATGCGTCCGCCTCAGGCGGGGATTTCTCACTGAATGTCTGGATTAATTTGTATTCCCCAAATCGTCTGACCGGATGTGGTAACATAAAACAAGACATCTTCCACAGCTATTTGCAAGATTCGTGATAAATTCGCAATCTTCCACAGGTTTAGGGAACCAAAGAACTCTCTCTTTCGCACACTGCAATAACCAACTATCCAGAACCACCGAGATCAGCGTCCTCCTTGGCCAGTAGGGAGTGCCAGAGACCCACAGTGTGTCCGAGTTCAATCTAGCCTGGGAACAACAGCCTCACTACTCTTCTGCCTCCCTAAAAATAGCGTCCCTGACACTTCCTGGTGTCGGTCTCAATCCCAGCCCCGCGCCCATTTTATAGGTGCGGTTCAGGCCCAGATAGATCAGTGTCTTCTACCTAACACTGAACAGGCCCAGAATTCAACCTTGGAACCATTCGTCTCCAAAGTCCCAGCGCTGGGGCGCTCCAGTCCACTCCTGTGCTCACTGCCCACTTAGTGTAACAGAACCATAGGCCTGGGTTCGGATCCCCGGTCTAGGTACAACGGCAGCGGGTGCTGTCAGGGAGGACACCAAGTCCCTAGAGCTCAGCTTCCCTTCTAGTCCCGATTATTAGGAATTGTTAGGATGGAGGCGTAGATAGGATTCACTGGCACGGGCCGGCACAGTGAGTTCCTAGGGAACTAGTAAATAGTGATGAATGACTGACACCAGGAGAAAACACCTCGATCCCGGCCAGCCGGGACGGTGCGGGCCAGACGCCCCCGATGGGCCGCCGGCGGCGCAGCCTCTCCCGGTAGTCATTAGCCCCCCCGCTCTCGGATCAGCCAGTCGATAATTACACGTCTCCTAATGAGGCCGGCGGCTGTTTGCAATCACCCGGGTCTCCGCCGCGCGGGGGCGGGAGTCACCGGGCCAGCGTCAGGCCGAGGAAGGGGCTGAGGCTTAGAGGCGGACGCACGCAGGCATGACTCACGCAGGGATGGAGCCTAATCCCCGCTGAGTCCAAACCTGTGCGCGGAGCCCATTCATCACCCACCGCCTGCATCCGTGGGGTGCTGGCGCTTACTATTATTACAGTTGTCTTGGAGAGACCGGCCCCAAAACCAGGTCAGATGGTCAGATGAGCGTGGATCGGATCGGATCAGGGTGAGTGGAGCTTGGGTTCCCTCCTGTTCGGGTCTGACGGTTCCCACTCCCAAGTTGGCCCTTTTTTTTGATCAACGACAGGACGGAAGGTTAGCTCCAGCAATGCATTTTAAAAGCCTGTTTTGAAACCACTCACATAACCCATAAATGAGACTGGAAGTCTGGAGAATTCCCTAGGCAAGTGGTTGGGGTAGTTGCTAAAATGATAGTTAGGGGTCAGTTGAGATGGCTTAGTAGGGAAAGGAGCTTGCCGCCAAGCCTGAAGAATCTTGGGAACTCATATAGTGGAAGTCCTGGAATGGACTCCCGAAAGTTGTCCTCTGACATCCAAATGCGTACACGTGTCTCCCCTAAATAAATTTAAAAATCGCAGTTAGATGGAGGCGAGAAGGCAGCTACAAAGGTGTGGGGGGGTGAGTGTGTGTGTGTGTGTGTGTGTGTGTGTGTGTGTGTGTGTGTGTGTATGCTCGCGCACATGCCCCTAGCCTTTGCTCCTTTTCCTCTTTGAGACAGGGTGTCAGTGTGTGACCCTGGCTGGCCAGGAGTGCACTGTGCAGATCACATCAGCCTCACATTCCCAGAGGTCCACCTGGCTCAGCCTCCTGGGTACTAGGAGTGCGTGCTCTACTATACTTGGCTTTAGGTGCTTTTGTTTTGAGGTGCTGGGGAATGCATTGTGGGTGCTAGGCAAGTCTGCGCTGCCAAGGTACATCCCCAGCCCCAGTGTTACTCTTGGGTGCTTTCAGTATCGAGGGAGTCCCTTTTGGAGTCCAGATGCAACCATGGAGGATGGTGACCCAGGAAACTTGAACCTGCTTGACAGTTTCTACAGTGCCACTACTTCCTGCCTCTAAGTCTATCAACCAATTTTCTGCAAAACAAAACAAACAAAAAGACACCGGTATGGGGACAGTTTAGATAGTCCCATTTGCTTGGCCAGGGGCCTGAGGAACCAGTTCTCGCTGCCCTGTGGACATTGTTCCAGTCCCTGGCTTTGGGGACTACAAGTCACTCCCCAGATTAATGTAAGGTCCCAAGTGCAGAACTCTCATTTAGTTCTTTCTCCACCAGGAATTTATAGCACAGAGTTTCTTTCTTTCTTTTTTTAAGTGTTTTGCCTGCGTGAGTGAGTACCGCATGCATGCAGTATTTTGGGAAGCCATAAGAGGGCATCAGCTCTCCTGGAACTGGAGTTACAGATGGTTGTGAGCCACCATGTGGGTGCTGGGAACAGAACTGGGTCCTCTGGAAGAGCAGCCAGTGCTTGTAAGTTCTGAGTAGTCTCTCCAGCCCCCACACAGTGATTATTATAACTGCTTATTTGACCTGGCAAAAGGCACCTCAGTATCTATTGGGAAGAGTCGATGTGTGTCTGTGGGACTGGGCAGCCGTGGGCCAGGAAAGGGCTAAATACTTTGCCCTAACCATCACAGCCGCCTCGTAAGGTGTGCGCTTGGTGTTATCAAGCCTAGTTTACCTAGTGAGGCAGGGCGCCAGGAGAACAGTGACCTGTCCATCTGCTCACAGGCAGGCTCAGGAGCAGTGCTTGATCCAGATAGTTTGGTGGAAGGTGCGCTTGGTTTTTGTTTTAGGGGAATGGTTGAAGAGGTCTCCTTGAATAGCCCTGGATGGCCTGGAACTCGGGGGTAGGCTGGCCTCAACCTGCCTGCTTCTGCCTCCCCAGTCCTGGGATTAAAGGCCTGGACGGACATATCCAACTCTAGATAGCATGTTCAACTACAATCCATACAGCTTTTCTGTCTTTATCTGCATGGGAGATTTCCAGAAGGTGACACAGGAAGCTGCTGATGGTGACTGCCTCTGGAGAGAGGAATTAGAAGTGTTAAGTAGGAAGAGAGATTCGCTGTTTATCCTGTGATTTGTTTTTAAAGTCTCTGGTAGCCCAGTCTGTCCTTGACTTGCTGTGTAGCCCAGGCTGTCCTTGACTTGCTGTGTAGCCCAGGCTGTCCTTGACTTGCTGTGTAGCCCAGGCTGTCCTTGACTTGCTGTGGTAGCCCAGGCTGTCCTTGACTTGCTGTGTAGCCCAGGCTGTCCTTGACTTGCTGTGTAGCCCAGGCTGTCCTTGACTTGCTGTGGTAGCCCAGGCTGTCCTTGACTTGCTGTGGTAGTCCAGGCTGTCCTTGACTTGCTGTGGTGTTGATCTTCCTGCCTTCGCTTGAGTGAAGGAATCACAGGTGTATGACATCACACACACATCCTGCAGGGCTGGGGATTGAACTCTGCTCAGTGAGCTACATCTCTATCCACGCCCCCCCCCCCAACTCCCTCTTAGTTTGAAACAGGGTCTCACTCTGTAGCACAGGCTGACATTCATATGTGGGTTTTTTTTTGTTTTTTTTTTTTTGTTTTTTTTTTTTTAATTTTTCGAGGCAGGGTATCTCTGTAGCTTTTGGTTCCTGTCCTGGAACTAGCTCTTGTAGACCAGGCTGGCCTCGAACTCACAGAGATCCACCTGCCTCTGCCTCCCGAGTGCTGGGCTTAAAGGCGTGCGCCACCACCGCCCGGCTTCATACGTGTTTTGATACAGTGACTCATTGCATAGTCCTGGCTGGTCTGGAACTCCTCAAACTCCTCGTTAGGATTGCAGATAAGAGCCATGACCTTCAGCTCCATGACCTTCTGTCCTATTTTCTCTTGATGCTGGGCACTGTGTGGTCATTGCCTCCCTTTGTTATGGTCCTAACCTCGCCGGGATGTGTGGCGGGTGGGGAGGGCTTTGGAGGTGACTGGAAATGATTAGGTTATGAGGTTGGGGTCTCATGAATGGAAATAGTGTCCCTATGAGAGGAATCCAGAGAGCCGTGCGGGGGACACCCCAAGAAGACAGCTGCGTACAAACCAGGAAGTGGGTCCTAATCAGACACCAAGTAGGACTTGCCAGAATTGTGAACAAAAAAAACGCTCATTGTTTTTTTTCTGTTGATTAAATTTTTTATTGAGTGCTCCATTTTCCTCTGCTCCTGTCCCTGACTCTCCCCTCCCGAAACGCTCATTGTTTAAGCCACAAGGTGGTATTTTGCCACGACAATCTGAACAAATGGCTAGACACATGTATGGGTCAGTTTCCTAAGTTAAAGAAGTTCCTGGACCCAGTCCCCCAAAGTACATTATCACTAATATTCACCTCAGCTGAGGAAAGAGAGCTGAGCCCACTGAGGTGACCTGACTGGTTTGGCAAAAGGAATGCTGGGATTACAGATGAGCCAAGACACCCTGCTGCTCCCTTGTCTTCCCTGAATGGTTTTTTTTCCCCTTTATGATGATTACACAGTTTCTGTCATCCCTGAGAAGGCGTCTGGCTCACCATCCCATCTTTTCTGAGTGTAAGCTCAGAGCAGCCCTCGGACACCTGCAGGTCCAGCCGACTCCCATTCTTGCTCCAAAGTGCAGGGCCAGTCACACTGCTCCAGACTCCAGCAGAACCTCCTTGGAATCTGTCCTCTCTGTTTACCCCAGCGTGATGATGGCTGTGTTCAGAGCTGGTGCATCGCCTCAGCTGGAGAAAGTGGCAGAGTCACAGAAGCCTGGCTGGGGTGGCCAACATCCAGGGCATGTCTGTGACGGACAGCCTCCGGGTTCGGGATGTTCCCAGCACCTTCCCACCGCTCACGCTTGGAGGGAGAAGGGCCTCAAAATAGCTGTTGCTTCCCCAGCCCGGCGCTAGGCCAGAGACAGGAATAGACATCTGGGGGTGGCTGCCTCAGCCTCCCTCAGGGCCTTTGGGGGCTGGGAATAGACAGAGGCCAGACCCCTCCCCTAGCATGGTATGTCAGTGTCTTCATGTGGTAACCTGTCTATGACAGTCCAAGTGTCAGAGGTGCTCCTGTCTCATCTGGTCAGTCTCTAGCTCTGGTCAGACAACGGCCGTGGCCTGGTGGGTTCCAAGTGCCCTTTACTGCTGCCTCCTGCAGTCCTCTTGTAGCAGGCATCCAGGGTCACATGATTGAGGTCACATGGTCAGGCAGAGGCCAGAGTAATGGTGAGGTAGCCTCCTGGCTCTAGAGAGGTGGAATGCGGAGAACTCAACCTGCCTGGTCTATCTCCAGCCTCCACATCCTGTGTCCTGCATGCTCTTGGGCCTCAATTTCCTGACCTGTAAAGTGAGTAGAATAAACTGGATGTGGTGATGGATGGCTATAATCCCAGCACATGGGAGGCTGAGGCAGGAGAACTGTGTAGTTCAGGGCCAGCCTGGAAGACTCTATCCCTTCCATACCAAACAATATTAAAATATTGAGTACAAGAAACACCCGCCTGCTAGAGCGGTTGTGAGGGCCAGATGAGTTGACATGTCAATGTCATTATGACTGGTGTTTTCTTATCACACTTTTCAATCTTAAGGCACTGGGTGAGCATGTTATGTGCTGGGTACCACTACGAAGCCTATATTAATGTAGCTCACACAGAAGCCTCTTCTGAATCAGCCACTATGCTAGATGTGTTTCGAGACAGGGTAGATAAGGCTGACCTGGAACTCACAGAGATGCCCCTGCCTCTGCCTCCTGAGGACTGAGATTAAAAGCTTGTGCTAGACACATTCCCTCATTTTATTCTTCACATTCACCCCTGAGGAGCCTTTACCACAGCTCCCTTTTATACAAGTGGGGAGAAAGGATCAGAGAGCTGAAATCCTTACCTCAAGCCACACAGCCGGAAGCTAGAAGAGGCAGGATGTGAAAGGCTTCCTGTCCAGGGCTCTTTGTGGGGAGGCGGACAAGCGGCTCCTTTGTTAGCGTTGTTAGTTCACGCTAGGTGTCAGGTTCACGGAGAAGGGCTTGCACTCGCTACCGCTCTGCCCTGCTTTCTCAGACCTCTGCCCAGGTTTGTGTGCTTTGCAGTCTCTTGGGACAGGAAGCCCCAGTCTCGTGTCTCTCGCAGCGTCCTGGATGAGGTAGCCCAGCCAGAAGCTCCAGTCTCTGCCTCCCTCGCGTGCCTCCATGACTGTCCCTGTCCCATCTGTGGCGGAAAAGACTGGCTGCTGAGAAGTCTGGAGACTGGATCAGCCTGCGACATCAGAGTAGGCTTCCTGGAGCTGGCAGAGTCTCAGCTGAGGAAAGGTGGTAGGAGAGACATAGGTAGCAGAACAGCATCTGCAGGCAGGGAAAGGACCGAGTTCCAGAAACCGAATAATAGGGTGGAAGCGGGAAAGGGCATCTAGGCCATAAAGATGCCCTGGGGTTAGGCCTTCAGGAGCTTGCTGCCCACACTACGGCACTTGCTTCCTGTTTGCAGGACTGAGAAAGGGTCTAGACGTTTCCATCCAGTTGCAGGGAAGGGCAGAGCTCAGGACGCTGCGATATGAATGGGGACCTGGTAGGAAAGCTCAGCAGCCAGCCGGGAGAAGAGAGACAGACCGGGGAAGTAGGGATGGAAACAGGGGTTCTGAAAAGTGTTTGGAGGTCACACTGGTGGGGCCAGTGAGATGGCTCAGTGGGCAAAGGTTCTTGTTGCCAAGTGTGAAGACTTGAGTTCAATCCCTGGGACCCACATGGTGGAAGGAGAGGACCAACTCTTGGAGCTGAGCTCCACATATGCACTGTGGTCCATACATCCATATACACACATGCATGCACACCCATATACACAACCACACCCCCACAGACACCCATATACATACATCCATGTACACACCCACCCACCCCCACATACACACACCCCACACCCATATACACATAGTCATGCACACCCATCCATATACACAACCACACCCCCCACAGACACCTACCCACACACGCACACACACATACATACACACACACACAAGTAATTTATTGTGTTTTCTTTTTCTAGACAGGGTCTCACAATGTAGTTCTGGCTGACTTAGAACTCACTCTGTAGATCAAGCTGGCCTTGAACTCCCAAAGACCTGCCTCCCTCTGCCTCCCGAGTGCTGGGATCAAAGGTGTGCCCCACCATGCCCAGCTCACAAGTGATTTTTGTAAAACTAGCCCTGATGACATGTTGCAGCACCAAAGGTCACCCAGAAACTTTGTAACTTAAAACAGCAGCTTCTCTTGCATGTACTGAGTACAGATCTGCACAGCGGTCTCGCAGGATGCTGGGCTAGCTGGAATGGCTCCCTTCACAGTGAGAGTCATCCTGTGAGCTGGACCCCTGGTTGGGACAGTTCAGCCTCAGTACACCTCCATGTGACCTCTCCAGCCCAGAAGCCATGGGGCCTGCACTGTGGCACATGCTGGCAATCCTGGCACTTGGGAGGTGGAGGCTGGAGGATCAAGAGTTCAAAGCCAACCTGTGCTACATAGCAAGACCCTGCCTCAAACCAAAAACAAAGCAGGGGCTGAGAATGTCTCGGTGGTTAAGCACTTGTCCTGCAAACATGAAGACCAGAGTTCAAATCCATAGCACCCCCATAGGAAGCTGGGCTGAAGACCTGAGTTCAAATCCTCAGCACCCCCGTAGGAAGATGGTCATGGCTTGCATTCCTGCAACACCAGTATTTGGGATAGAAACAGGCAGATCTCAATAGTCAGACACACTAGTCAAAACAGAGAACTTCCAGTTCAGGGAAAGAGTATCCAGACATCCTAGTCTGGCCTCTGCATGTGTACATGGACACACACTCACATGTATTACAACATGCACCCCTACACACACACACACACACACACACACACACACACACACACACACACACACACCCCAGAACTACCATGTCTTTTCTGGTCTCAGAAGACCACTTCTGTGTAGCCTAATCACCAACAACAGTCCCCAGAGCAGCCTGACTCAAGGCAGGGGACATAAACTCTGTTATGATTGTTCTGTGTATGCATTGATCACAGTGTCCACTAAATGACATTTGGCACATTTGCAAGGGTTTGGGGAATTAAGCAACCACCTTCCTGGTTTCAAAACAATTTTTTTTCAATCTATGCACATGAAGCAATCACTCTGTTCAGGCCCTTGCAACCACTAATCCAGCTTCTGTCTCCATGGCTTTACCTATTTTGAGTATTTCATATAGAAGAAATCCTATGTGACCTTCTGTGTCTGGCATCTCTCGCTTAGCTCAGTATCTTCAGGGTTCACAAGGTTCAACCAACCTATAAGACATATCATTATTACCTTTTTTGTTTGTTTGTTTTTGGAGACAGGGTTTCTCTATGTAACAGTCCTGACTGGCCTGGAATTCACTCCGTAGACCACGCTGGTCTGGAACTCACTGAGATCCACCTGCCTCTGCCTCCCAAGTGCTAGGATTAAAGGCGTGCATCACCACCGCCTGGCGAAAGGAATACATATTCATAGCATACAGAAGAATTATCCCATAGCAGGGGGCAGGAGGGCTGAATAATGCTTCATTCTATGTCTGTAGACTACAGTATCTTTTTTTCATTTTCTTTCTTTTTTTAATTAATTTATCTTTTGAAAAAGGATCTCTCTATTATGTAGCCCCGACTGTCCTGGAATTTGCTATGTAGACTAGGCTAGTCTCAAACTCCCAGAGATTCACCTGGTGTAGTAGTGTATACCTTTGATCCCAGCACCTGGGGAGACAGAGACAGGTGGATCTCTGTGACTTCAGAGCCGGTCTGGTCTACAGAGTGAGTTCTGGGACAGCCAGAGCCACATAGTGAGACCCTGTCTCAGAAAAAAAACAAAATTCCCAGAGATGCACTTGCCGATGCCTCCTGGATGTTGAGGTTGAAGGTGTGCACCGCCACTGCAGTTTAAGCCTAGAATGTCTTCACCTGTAAACAACAGGCTGTGTGGAGAGCCCTGTCAACAGCGGTGAACAAAGGCCTGAGCTCCTGTTTCGGTTCTTTTAGAGATGGAGTTATTGTTGTATCGTAATTCTATGTTTAACTTTCTGAGCAACGCCAGACTGCTTCACAGCAGCTGCACCATTTTACACACCCACTGGCAATGTTCGGACGTAGTGGACTCAGTTCACTTATTAAGAACTGAACACTCAGCTTGATACAGCAAGGAGGTAGATCTTAGGAGAGTAAGCTGCTCTCCAGCCTTCTTGAGTGGAATAAGTAACCTGAAGGCCTCAGTGATTGAAGTCTGAGTCCCATATTGTCACCAAAGGTCACATAGAAGCCCAGGGTTTGGGCCACAACCCGAGGCCTTGGTGGTGTCTGCCAGAACCATCCCGAGTTGATGTCATCTGGACCCAGGCCACTAACAAGGGCCATGTCTGAGTCCGTGGTCCAGCTGGAGTCTGTGTTGAGGTCTGTGGCCCACGTCACCTCAGGAGGCCTTAGGAACTATGCAAGATGAAATCAGAGGGCCCTGCTGAGCTGGCCCACTGTTCACTGGCCCTGGGAAAGCCGGCCTTGCCTCTCGCTGGACACTACAGCAAGAGAGGTGGCCCCCACCCCTCACCACAAGTGAGGGTGAACTGACCCCGAAGGGGAGCTGACTTCACCCCCTTGCCTGGGGCAGGTGGTCCCAGTGGCCCAAGTGACTAGCTCAGCTACCACCCAGGCCCACAGCCAGGCCTTGGGTTGGCCCACCCTAGCATCTAGGACCTGCTGGGGTTCGTGAAGGAACTGGTCCTGTGGAACACTACCTGCAGGGTCTCCATGACTCGGGGCAGCAACAGGATATCAGAGAAGAGTTCCCGTGAGGATCCAGTGAGGATGGTGACCAGAAACCAGAGGCCTTGACCAGACCAGTGGCTCATTGCAATGAACATTTACTAGTAAAGCTGATAGGACAGAAGGGTGTACTGTGTCACACACTGAGGCCCCCAATGTCACCAGGATGAAAGAAGAGGTGTTGGAGAAGCAGGAAAGGAGAAGCAAGAGGGGGTTTTGTTGTTTTGGTTTGCTGTTCTTGTTTTTGTTTACTTTTACTTTGTTTTGTTTTCTTTTGTAGGGGGCACTGCAGGGGCGAGGGGATGATATGGGGGATCAGGAAGTGAGCAGAGTTGAGGTGCATGATGTGAAACTCTCAAAGAATCAATAAAGGAGTCAAAGAAGAAAAGAGAGGAAAGGAAAAGACCTCAGTGGAGCCAGGCATGGTGGCGCACGCCTTTAATCCCAGCACTTGGAAGGCAAACGCAGGCGGATCTCTGGGAGTTGAAGTCTACCCTGGTCTGCTTAGTGAGTTCCAGGACAACCAGAGCTACCTAGTGATGCCTTGCTTCAAACAAACACAAAGCCCTCAATGGCACTGGAGAGATGCTCAGTGCTTAAGATCACTTGCTGCTGTTGCAAAGGACTCAGGTTCAGTTCCCACATGGCATCTTACAGTCATCTGTAACTCCACTTCCAGAGAATCTGACACCTTCCTCTGACACGAGCGATGCACAGACTTGCACACATGCAAAAACCCATATACATGAAATTTACAAAATGAGAGACTTTGGGGCTGGTGAGGTGACTGAGGGGGTGAAGGTGCTGGTTATGCAAACCCGGCATCCTGATCACTCTAGAACCTATGCAAAGATTGAAGGAGAGAACTGATTTCACAAAATTGCCCTCTACAGACATGCTGTGGCACGCACATACACACATGCACACACGCATGCATGTATACACACACACATACACACACACACACCATTAATAATAGCTTAGAGTCCCTGTGTTGGCAAGTCTTTTCTCAACTTGACACAAATTGTAGTCATCCGGCAAGAGGGACCTCAATTGAGAAAATGTCCCCTTCAGACTGACCTTTAGGCATTTTCTTAATTAGTGATCAATGGGGAAGGGCCAGCCTGCTGCAGGTGGGGCCATCCCTGGGCAGGTGGTCCTGGGAGGTATATAAAAGCAGGCTGAGCAAGTCACGGGAAGCAAGCAAGCCAATGAGCATCACCCCTTCATGGCCTCTGTGTCAGCTCCCGCCTCCAGGTTCCTGCCTTCAGTTCCTGCCTGACCTCCCTGTATCATGGACTCTAAAGTGTAAGATGAAACAAATCCTTTCCCCTCAGATTGCTTTGGGTCATGGTGCTGTATCACCGTGGTAGAAACTCTGACTAAAACATGGCACCTGAGCACTCTCCCGCTGTCTCCCTACCATGTGAGGACAGTGGTCTCTCAGGAGCCCGCCCTTGCCAGAAATGGGCTGAGGGGACACTTTCACTTCAGACTTCTAGCTTCTAGACTTAGCAGTAGGCTAGAGGCCACTCCACCCAGCCCACGGTTATTACAGCCGTTCTAACTGGTCAGGGTGACAACAGCCCCTGCTTTATTTACAGCCGTTCTAACTGGTCAGGATGACAATGGTCCCTGTCTTTCCCCTCCCTGCTCTTTCCCCTCCCTACCAATGCTTATCTATCACCCTCTCCTCACTTTTAGGAATCTTGAGATTAACTAATGAACAGTAATATTGAATTGTTCTTCTTGATTTATTTTTATTTTATGTTCATTGGTGTTTGGCCTGCATGCGTGTCTGTGTGAGAGTGTCAGAATCCCTGGAGCTGGAGTTACAGACAGGTGTGAGCTGCCACATGGGTGCTGGGAATTGAACCCAGATCCTCCAGAAGAACAGCCAGTGCTTTTAACCACTGAGCCATCTCTCCAGCCCCGAACTATTTTTGCAAACGTTTTATTTATGTGTGCGTGTGTACCTGTGTTTTGGGGAGGGAGGACTTGCATGCCATTGCATGCATGTGGAGGTCAGAGGACAACCTTAGGAGCCAGTTTCTCCAGCACAGTCCAGAGGATCCAACTGCATCCTCAGGCTTAGTCACAGGGATTTGAACCACTGAGCCATCTCGCCAGATCTCTTTTAATTTAAAAAAAAGATCATTTACATGTGTCTGTGGGGGTTCTAGGGGTTCCCCTAGATGCCAGAAGAGTGTATCCTAATCCCTGAGCCATTTCTCCAGTCCCACCTTTAATTTTTAAAAGAGTTGGGACCGAGTGTGGTGGCACAGACCCTTAATCCCAGCAGTCAGGAAGCAGAGGCATGCATCGTCTCAGCCTTCCAAGGGCTGGCATCAGAGGGGTGGGCTGCGGCCGGGCGGTGGTGGCGCACGCCTTTAATCCCAGCACTCGGGAGGCAGAGGCAAGCGGATCTCTGTGAGTTCGAGACCAGCCTGGTCTACAGAGCTAGTTCCAGGACAGGCTCCAAAGCCACAGAGAAACCCTGTCTCGAAAAACCAAAAAAACAAAAACAAAAACAGAGGGGTGGGCTGCTATGCCGAGACAGATATACACGTTTCATGAAAATTTGGAAATCTGAAACAACTTCCTCCTCCTCCTCTTCTTCTTCTTCTATTATTATTATTATTATTATTATTATTATGTTGCAGGTCTCACTTTGTAGGGCTGGCTAGCGGGCTTAGCTGGTCTGGAATTTACTATACAGACCAGACTGGCTTCATACTCACAGAGATCCACCTTGGTCTGCCCCCTGAGTGCTGGGAGCCATCCCTTCTGAGCTGAAGCGGTGGCGGCTAGGACAGCCTGGGGAAAGATAAACAGAAGAACTCAGCCCCAGACACAGTGCTGAGTGGGAGGCCTCAAGAGCGCTGTGGATCAAATAAATGATAAGTGCTGTGTGGAAAGTTCTGGGTCTACTCAACAAATATTTATGGAACATTTTATACTAATGCTGGCTAACATTATGTGGTATTGACCAAGGGCCAGGGGCTTTGCATGCTGGAAAAAATTGAGCCATAATATATATAGAAATAGATACTATCTATATCTATTTCTCTCTCTCTCTCTCTCTCTCTCTCTCCATATATATATATGCATATACAGTAAGACACACAGCTCATCACATCTTACATACCAGATAAGCTCTAGAACATTCTCAGCCCCCAGACTGTGCCTTCTCACATATGTTCTGTTTAGTTTTCCTGATACTAACAGAAGGGAAGCCACGTTGCAGACAACCGCAGGGTCAGCCTAAAGCACGAGGGAGTCCTTGTCCCTGCCAGTCCTCCTGACATCCAGGAAGGCCGGTCGGTCTTGGGAGGCTGCAGCTCTTCACTGAGCTATGACTGGTCTCTGGCTAGGAATCCTCTGTGTTCCTGTGTCCGGGTGAGGGGGTGCAGAGCCACTTCCCACCCCGCCAGACAGCAAGGCCATCATCTGGGAGCACTGTGGTCAGAGGCTGGACAGCGGGCATGCGGCCGACAAAGACTGTTAAACAGTACAGGGCAGAGGATCAGCTTGTCCTGGGCTTAATTGGCCTGACTGTGGAGAAAAGGACCCTTGCTGTGTCAAAAGCTCTTAGGCCACACTTCTGAGCTTTCCTCAGAACAGCAAGGAAGATCCAGAATGCCCTAGAGGCGGGAGGAGGTGCCACATGGCCCCCATGTATTAGTGCCAGCCCCTTCCAACCTGTCTTCACTACAGCTAAAGCTAGTCTCCTTGTGGTTCAGCCTGGGGCCTTTGCGCCCAGTTTTCTCGCCATCTGGAACCCTCTGCCTCCTGGACTTCCCTGTCTTGCCGGCCTCTTCACAGGACTTCTCTCTGGACAAATTGCCCTACTTAATGCTGCCCCTACCAGCCAGCACACGGAGCCAGATGGCCTGGGTAGAAAGGTCAGCTCTACTGCTTAATGGCTGTGTGACGTTAGGAAAATGACTTCACCTCTCTCTGCCACCATTCCCCCAGGTATAAAACAAGGGTGGCAATATTACCTCGAATCACATAGGACTGTCATAAGGAGTTACATTATTTAACTTCTGTTAGCAGTGACTGGTCCACAGGATGTGCTTTATAAAGATTTGACCTTTTTTTTGAGCAGTGTTGTGACATATGACTGTATCCCCCCCAACACTTAGGAGATGGAAACAGAATGGGAGTTAAAGGTCATTCTCAACAAGATAATAGTTTGAAATTAGCCTGGTCTACGTGAGACCCTGTCTTAACAACGTGAGATTTTGCTCACAGAGCAATTTTCCCATCCTGAAATTATTGTGCTGTTGAGTTGTTATTACTTGATTCTGTTTCCTCCAAAAGAAAAAGAGTCCTATGAGGACAAGACATTGGTGTGCTCTGTGCAGTAGCGTCTCTGCCGTCTCTGCCGTCACGGGACAGGGCCCGGCACAGAGGAGAACGACAGGCTGTGGCCGTCTGCTTGCAGCCTCTCCACTCCCTGGCCTTTGCCGCTCCCTCTACTTGGAACTCTTCCCCAGGAAGAAGAAGATCTGCCTGCTGGTGTTGGGTTCCCTGTTTATCCCTCTTCCACTCTCTATCCCCAAGATCCAGACAGTCAGGGAACAAAAGCAGACGCCCCAGGGTTGGGCGCTCCCGCTACTGCCCCCTGTTCAGCAGCCAGGGAAACAGAGTGGAAAAAGAATTCCCTCAAGGTCATCGTCTCACAAGGGAACCAACAAAGTCAGAGCAGCTCGGCCAGGCCAGGCGATTCCTTTTTGTTAAACCGTGGGGTGGGGGGTGGGGACTTGGGGGGGTGGGGGGTGGGGGCTTGGGGGGGTGGGGGGTGTTTCCCCCAAGCAGACTAGCAAGCGCATGTGGCCAAGCTGACCTCTGTCTTTCATACTTACTGCATGTGGTGACTGTGTCTCATGCCAGGGCTGGAGCTCAGCATCACGATCTGACTCACCTGGCCACTTGGTGAAGCGAGAGCTCAGAACAGATGAGCCCACATTCAGCCCACTACCTGTGAGAGAAAAAATCCTCCCACTGAGGCTCGGAGAAATGAAAGGCTTTGACCAAGGACTGTAGTGAATCCATAGCAAAGTGTCCTCACTGAGCCCTGAATGTCTCACTTGAGACCTGAGGCCATTTCCAGTGTCCTTATTGGATCTGCCATCTGCAGGGCCTGGAGAGCGGCTGTGGGGGAGGGGCCAGGGCAGCTAGGCTGTATCAAAATCTAAATTTCTTTTTATTTTTCTTTATGTATACTTTTATGTGCCTACCTGAGTTTATGTGCACCATATGTGTGCAGGTGCCACAGAGGCCAGCAGAGGGCGTTGTGTCTCACAGAGCCGGTACTCTGGAGTTGTGAGCTCTTAAGGTGGGCGCTGGAAACCAAACATGGGTCCTTTACAAGAACAGCAAGTGCTCTTCACCACGGAGCCACCGCCCCAGCCACCTCTCATTCTAATTGGGGGTTGCTGCTCACCACAGCATGCAAGTAGCAGGGCAGAGGACAACTTTTGGTTCTCTGCTCTCCTCCCACTACAGGTTATGAGATCAAACTCAGGTTATACAGCAAGCACCACCATCTGTTGAGCATCTAACTGAACTGGAAACCTAAGACTTAAATTTCTTTCTTTTACGATTTATTTATTAATTATATATGCAGAGGGCACCAGACCTCATTACAGATGGTTGTGAGCCACCATGTGGTTGCTGGGAATTGAACTCAGGACCTCTAGAAGAATAGCCAGTGCTCTTAACCTCTGAGCCATCTCTCCAGCCCCAAGACTTACATTTCTATATCATCTCTGCAGGCCTTTGTCCATTCCCCTGATAGAGAAGGAGAGAGAAAGGTAACTCCTTTTGCCCCAGAGCTACTAGTCAATTCACAATTAAATGATCATATGTTTTTTTTTCTTTCAGTTTATTTATATGGTGGATTACATTGATAGATTTGCATATGTTGAACCAGCCCTGCACCTCTGGGATGAAGCCTACTTGATCATAATGGATAATTTTTCTAATGTGTTCTTGGATTCGGTTTGCCAGTATTTTATTGAGAATTTTTGCGTCGATATTCATGAGTGAGATAGGCCTGTAATTCTCTTTCTTGGTTGGGTCTTTGTGTGGTTTTGAATCCAAAGTCCAAAGAATCAATGAAACAAAAAGTTGGTTCTTGGAGAAAATCAACAAGATAGACAAACCCCTATCCAAACTAATTGAACAACAGAGAGAGAACACGCAAATAAATAAGATCAGAAATGAAAAGGGGGACATAACCACAGACACAGAGGAAATTCAGAGAATCATTAGATCTTACTACAAAAGCCTGTATGCCACAAAACTGGAAAATGCAAAAGAAATGGACGTTTTTTTAGATAAGTACCATATACCAAAGCTAAACCAAGACCAGGTGAATGATCTAAATAGACCTGTTAGTCGCGAAGAACTACAAACTGTTATCAAAAATCTCCCTTCCAGAAAAAGCCCAGGACCAGATGGTTTCAATGCATAATTCTACCAGAACTTCCAAGAAGAGCTAATACCTATACTCCTTAATGTATTTCACAATATAGAAACAGAAGAGTCATTGCCAAATTCCTTTTATAAAGCTACAGTTACCCTGATACCAAAACCACACAAAGACCCAACCAAGAAAGAGAATTACAGGCCAATTCACAATTAAAAAAATAAAACACAACAAAACACAAAAAACCAAACACTACTTCTTGTTCTCAACTACCCTGTGGGACAAGTATGCATTGAATCCCATTTTCCAGGTGAGAAAACAGAGGCTCGGAGTAAGGAACCCACAGGGAGAGGCGCACACCTTTAGTCTCTGAGTTTAGATCTTTGAGTTCGAGGCCAGCCCTGGTCTACAGAATGAGCTCCAGGACAGCCAGGGCTACACAGAGAAACCCTGTCTCAGAAAACCAAAGGGTGGGGGGGCGAAGGAGAAGATTCACATCTCAGCAGCCTGGCTTCTGAGCCCATACGCTTAACCATATGCTACAGCACAGGGCAACACAGTAAGAATGCGCACCAGCCACTGGGGCCCTTATGATGGAACCCAAGGAAGATCTCCCGGCTAGCTCGGCACAGTTTTCTGGGACCACAACCCCTGCGGGGGCAAATACATCTTTCACTAATTGTCCTCCCATTCTGATGCTCCCGGCAGTCTTGGCTGGATTTCCGAATTATTCTCACCTTGATTCATCCCAGCTTCTCCCGCAGAAGCGGTGAGTTATTTTGGGGACTTGATGGCTCCCTCTGGCTGCCCATGACCCCCCTGCCCAGTTGCAAACACCTCTCCCTCACAGTGCACGCTTCATTAAGCAGTTCTGCCGCTTTCTGCCCCCTGCAGCTGTCGTCAGCTCCCAGTCTGAGCACCTGCCCTCCTGCCCGCTCCCTTGCCCACCCAGCTTCCGTTAACTCTACCCTGATCCCTGGCCCCAGCTTTGTCCCAGAGTAATGACCTGCCCTCCGATTTAAGAATTCTTCCCCAATAGAGCAAAACCTCCCTGCACCATTTGGTGAACCAATACTTTTGGCTGGCATCCACATTCCCTGTTTCAGCAAGAGCTCAGTCTTCAATGTCACTCAGCACCCCCCTTCAGGGGGGGAGTTGTTAAAAATTACCAAGGATGAATTTTAGGTTATGAATATCTTACCACAATTTATAAAAGTGCACCCAAGAGGGTGCAAGGATGCCTCCCCCCCATCCCCTGCCGCCACCGCTACTGTCTTATGTCACAATGCGTGGGGCTGACGTCATAGGGACCGGCGTGGGTTCTGCAGTAGCTGTCTGTCTGTTTCCCTCTGCTCCTGGCTCGCCCATCTTCCAGCTCCGAGCTCTGCCAGGGCCGCCTGCAGGCCTCGCTTGCTTTTCAAAAATAACTCGAGTCTCTCACAGAGGCCCGGGCTGCTTCCTGGGTGTCCCGGGGCTGCGCTGATCCCCGCAGCACAGAACTTCACCAGCTTTGACTCTGGCCCGGCTGATGAACCTCAGCGTCTGCTGGAGTAGGTCTTGTATTACTATGGCCACTGTTAACCGTCAAGGAGGAAGGACAGGCAGATGTCCTCGGTCCCAACAGGTCCTGCTTTCACGCTAGTGCCCTGGACCGGCAGAGCACAGGAACTTGCCCTTGGTTCCAGTTAGCTGTTTTCTCCTTGTTTCTCTTAAATATCTGCTTCCCTGTCTAAAGTAGGGGATTTTCCCCCCATTTTATCTTCTTCCACTCCTCTCCAGGGTCTCTTTTTTCCTCCCACCTCTGAGACAAGGTCTCACTATTTAACACTGGCTAACTCAGAATTTGTTATGTAGACTAGGCTGACCTCAAACTCACAGATTCCCCTGCCTCTGCCTCTTGAGTGTTGTACCCTCAGGATCTTATGTAGCCCCGGCTGGCCTCAAACTTGTTACATAGCTGGGGACAATATCATTGAATTCTCCTCTCTCTCTCTCTCTCTCTCTCTCTCTCTCTCTCTCTCTCCGTCCTTCCCTCTTTCTTTTGTTTTTCAAGACAGGATTTCTCTGTGTAGCAGCTCTGACTGTCCTGGAACTCACTTTGTAGACCAGGCTGGCCTTGAACTCACTGAGATCTCGGCCTGCCTCTACCTCCCAAATGCTGGGATTAAAGGCATGTGCCACCACGTCTGGCCTTCTCTCTCCTCTCAAAGCTGTGTGGCCAGCTCCTATTTATTCTGAGACAAAGTCTCACTAGTTACTGTGGCTAGCCTGGAACTCACAGCTATCCCCTTCCTCTGTGAGTTGGTCTGCACATGACACAGGGCATGTGAAAGGCTGAGGACAATCTTTAGGAGTGAGTTCTCTCCTCCCACCACATGAGTGTCCCGGGTTTTAAACTCTAAGTCATCAGGCTTGGTGCCAAGCTCCTTTCCCCACTGAGCCATCCTGACAGTCTCAGTGTGCATGTCTGTAGGCGATGTGCATGTGAAACTGAAGGCAATGGATCCTTCTGGAGTTATAGTTGGTTGTGAGTCAGCTGACATGGGTGCTGAACTCAGGTCCCGTGGAAGAGCCGTGCATGTTCTTAGCAGTTGAGTTGAGCCAACCCTCCAGCTCCTATTTATTTTAAAACAAGGTCTCACTATGAAGCCCTGGCTGCCCTGGCACTCTCAGAGAGCCACCTGCTTCTACCACCTGCTTCCACCGATGCTGCGTGCAGGTGTGTGCCACCAAACCTGGAGGAAGTGGTTTTAGACAGGCAAACAGGCAGCCGACAGAAACCACGTGGTAAGTGCTCTGTGATTTAGCTAATGTCGTTACTGCTGCAGAACAAACTACCCCCAATGCAATGGCTTTTAGCAGCAGCGGCGGCAGCTACTTATTTATGAGACATGGTCTTGCTATGCTGCCCTGGCTAACCTTGAACTCCTCAGCACAATGGATCCTCCTGCTTCAGCCTCCTGAGCAACTGGGACTAACTTTGGTACAGAGCCTGGCCGAAGCAAGAACATGGATTACCTTGCATGGTTTCTACTTTTCATTCGGCCAGCCTTTGTTTATTTGCTTTTGTTTCTCTGTGTAGACCCGGTTGTCCTGGAACTTGCTCTGTAGACCAGGCTGGCCTCAAACTCAGAGCTCCACCAGCTCCTGCCTCCCAAGAGCTGGGACTAAAGGCATGTGCCACCACCACCCGGCTGACAGTCTGTGTTCTAAAGGCTTGACTGGGTGACACTGGCTGCCCTGGAGGGTGGTAGTTTTCCCCAGGGCTGTGCATGTGTCCTTAGGACCTGGAGCTGGCTTCTACAGAAAAACTCATCCAAGAGCAAGATCTTGGTGTGTCTAGCGGGCTTATCTAAAAACCTACAGACTGTCATTTCCACAAGGTCCTACTAGTTATGTAGGTGAGCCCTGCTCAGTGAGAAGGGCATGACACTGGGGTTGGAGGCCAGGAAGCAGGACCCATCCACGACCTACCTTGAAAAACTGAGGACCCAGATACAACTGGCGTCCAGGAAGATTGCTTGATGGCTGGAGCAACGCAGCAAGACCCCATCTCAAAAGCAGGGGATAGGCATGGTGATTCACATTTTAAATCTCAGTATTCGGGAGGTAGAGGCAGGCAGATCTCTGTGAGTTTGAGACCTGCCTCATCTACACAGCGAGTTCCAGGCCAGCCAAGGCTACACAGTAAGGTCTTCTTCTAAACAAAACAACAACAGACAAGGCAGACGCAGCAGTGTGCTCTTGTAATCCCAGCACTCAGTAGGTATTGGCAGGAGGGACCAGGAGTTCAATTCTCACCAATGTCCAATGAAGACAGCGTTTCACAAGCTGCTGTGAGGCACGCCTTTGATCTCAGTGCTTGAGAGGCAGAGGCAGCAGACCCCTGAGTTCAAGGACAGCCTGGTCTACAGAGCAAGTTCTGGGCAAGTTTTATAGACAAAACCACTGGCTGATCTGATCTGGGCAATTCTTCAGTTGAGTTTCCTGCTCTTCTGGTGACTCAAGGTTGTGCCAAGAATGCAATAAAAAACTAGCCAGAGGGACTAGTGGGGTGGCTCAGGGGTCAGAGCTTTTGTCAATCATACAGAGGACCCCGGTTCAGTTCCCAGCACCCAGATGGTAGCTTACAACCACCTGTAACTCCAGTTCCAAGGGATCTGATACCCTCTGCCGACCTTTCTGGGCTCCTGTATGCATGTGGTGCACATATATACATGCTCAGGTGCACACATATATACATCAAATTATTTTTAAAAAAGAATAAAGCTCTGAAATTCACAGGCCAGCCTTTGTATAAATACACATCCCATTGTCTCAGGTAAATGGCTAGGACTAGAATCAAGGGACTGTAGACAGGTGTATGTTTACTGTGAGAGGCTCTACCAGTCTTCCCAACAGAGCTGCTCTTTTACACCCTGTATTCTCACCAGTACTGTGTGTTTAGAAGTTTTGTTCATCTGAGAAATTCATTCTAGCATGAGAAGGGCTGTCTTATTTTGGTTTTAACTTGCACTTCCCTGCCAGCTAAAGGTTTTGAGATCTTTTCTTGTTCTCTTGTTTGTTCAGTCATTTTGCCTACTTAAAAAAACAAAAAACATGATTAGAGACAGGAAGTAGAGGCAGGTCTACAAAAACGGGAGAATTCTGGGAAGAGGAAAGCCCATTCCTCTGCAGTCCTGACCCAGTCACACAAGAAGCAAGATGTGACTGCCTCGACGAATAAGATGAGAAGCTGTGGATTCCTCCTAGGCTGAGACAGTTTGACCAATGAGATGTGTCTGTTCCTGGTGGTACCAGTAGCTTCAAGAGGTTGATGAGAATCGAAGAGGCTCCTTATGGAGTTTGTGTTAAATGTTTCAAGACTATCCATTTGGGCAAGAGACTGCTCTTTCCTGGGCCACTTGACAGTATGCTGCATGAACTGAACATGCAGAACCCACAGGAAAATGGCTGCTGAACTTTCCAAAATAAGATGGGACAGTCCTTCAGGGTTCTTGCTTCATGAAAGTGTTTGCCAGATATTCTGCCGCACACAAAAGAAAGTGTCTGATGAATTTTGCCTAAATAGGTGGGACAGTCCTTCAAATTTCTTGCTTCATGGAAGAGTCTGCCAGACATTCTGTGGGACACAGAAGAAAATGACTGACAAACTGCCAAGATAGGCTGGATAGCTTCGAATTTCCTGCATCACTGAGAAGCCTGCCAGATAGTCTAGGCCTTTAGGCTGAAGATAGATGCTCCAATGTTATAGAAAAGCTTTGGGTGACTGTCCAGGTAGTCAGATATCTCTGTCATTTCTAGAGTATTTGAAATTGCTTACAATGTGCTTCCTGTTTATTTAGGTAATATTACCCTTCTGGGGTCTTTGATAAAGTTGAAAACTAGATAGTTATAATTATAGTTTTCCTTAGTTATGATAAAAAATAAATTAGATATGAAACTTTAGACTGACAAAGACAGATACAATAGATGATAGAATATTTTCTTTAATTTTGTCAAATACAAATAGACAAAATATTACAACTGTAATTCTTGCTTGATACCTGCTTTGAATTTTACTATGTTAAAGTTAAAATCTTCCTTTTTAATTAGGCAAAAAAAGGGGAGATTATATAGGGTGCCCTTCTGTATGCTGTGAATATGTTTTATTACTATTGGTTAATAAAGAAGCTGATTTGGCTAATAGGCACAATAGAACAAGGTGGGCGATCCAAGCAAAGATACATGGAAAAAAGAAGGCAGAATAGAGGGAGATGTCAGAGCCATCTGAGAAGCAAGACTTGAGTTAAGAAGCTACAAGCCTCATGGCAAAACATAAACTAATAGAAGTGGGTTAATTGAAGTTGTAAGAGCTAGTTAATAATAAGCCTGAGCTAATAGGCCAAATGGTTTGTAATTTAAAAAAATGATTAATGGGGATGGAGAGATGGCTCAGTGGGTAAGAGCACAGGCTGCTTTTTCAGAGGACCCAGATTCGGTTCTCAGCACCCACATGGTGGCACACAGCCATCTGTGACTCTAGTCCAGGGGGGATGTGGCACTCTCTTCTGGCCTTCTATGATACCAGGCGTGCATACATACATGCAGACAACCACTCATATACACAATAAAATAAAAATATTATTACTGTGTGTGTGTACAAGCCACAGTTTAGGGGGATTGGGAGGGGAGTGAACAATTTTGAGTCAGTGCTCTCCTCTACTTCTACATGGTTCAAGGAGTCGGACTCAGGGTGCCACACTTGTTTGGCAAGCACCTTTACTCTTGGAGCCATCTTGCAGACCTTGCCTGCTAAGAGTTTGTTTTCCTTGTCTCAGGTACTAACGGAGAGTTTCTCTGTTTAGTCCTAACTGTACTGCAACTCACTGAGATCCACCTGCCTCTGCCTCCCAAGGGCTGGGATAAAGGCATGCACCACCACCACCCGGCAAAGTAAAAAGAGATCTTAACTCCCACAGATTCTTTGTCATATATGTGTATTCATATATATCTATATATATAATGAATACTTTTCTACTAATCTTTTTCTTTTTTAAAATTTATTTTTTTTATTTTTAAATTGTATATGTGTGTGTATACCTGTATTTGTGTTTGTGCACATGAATGCAGGTGCCTGTAGAGCCCAGAGATGTTGCCCTGGGGCTGGAGGCACCTGGTACGGATGCTGGAACCTGAACTCAGGTCCTCCTCTGCATGAGAGCAGCTTGTGCCGTAACTGCTGGACTGTCTCTCAGGCCCTAATTTTTTTGCCCCCTGAGACAGGGTCTCACTATATGGTAGGATTGGCTCTGTCCGCAGTGCTGGAATTACAGGCACGTGTCATTACACATGGTAAAAACATACATTTTTGAGGCTCATCCACATTCTGATATATATAAGCATTTGATTCCTTCTCATAGCTGAACACTCTTCAACTGTATGGATATACCATAGTTAGTTTACCCATTTGCTTAGCCTTTCTAATTTGTAGTATCTTGTGATTTTAATTTGTACTTCATCACCTAGACACCTGAGCATCTTGGCATGTGATTATTGGCTATTTGCATATCTTTTGTGGAGTTTGCTTTTATTAAGCTTTAACTGATTCTTTGACAGCTTCATAAGACATATATAATGTGTCTTGATTACATCCATTCCCTGCTCCTTCAGACCTTGCAACACATCCCCCCTCCCAGTTTTAGGGCTCAGGCCAACTAATTTGCATCCCCCTTCTGTTTTGTACTAGTGATGGAGCCTGGCCTTGCAAAATCAACATGTCACGGCGCTGTCCCCCAACCCCCACATACAGCTGTAGACACTATTGTGTGTGGGTTCCTATGTGCCAAGCGCATGTTTGGTTCTGGTGGAGAAAGAGAACAGGCCCGCGAAACGAACAGGCCGGCGTACCCATGAAAACAAGTTCAGCTTTGTCTAGTTCCAGATTTCCTGCTCACCTTAAGGTCCTGGGAGGCCCCTGCTCATCGTCTCCGGAATTCCCGTGAGAGTGGTCAGGACGTGGATGCTGGGGGCCGACAGATGTGGCTTCACATGGGCAGACCTGGAGGAAGAAGCCGCGTCTTCCTTCCTTAGGACAGCCCCGGTTGGCCATCTCAAGTGTCATAAGCATGTTGCCACCAACGGTCACTCTTTAATATCCAAACAGGAAGGGGGTGGGGAGAATTTGGACTTGAACCCAGGCCCACCTTCTACTTACTGCTCCAGATCCGAGCCTGGCTTCAGATCAGGGCTCAGGTCTTCTACCCCATCTGCTCTCTGCCTGTTCTCTCTTCCTCGAGGACATCTGTATAGGATAGAGGGTCAGGATGGCCGAGAAGGTAGCCAAGCCTGGACTTGGGATCGCTAACACCACGGGAAGGACGCTCTCCTTGCCTGCAGGGAACGGACCCTGAGTGCCACTTTGCCTCCCAGCCCCTCCTCCTCCCGCAGCCCCTGTAGTCGGGGCTGAGCCGGAATCCGTGGGGAAAGGAGCGGGATTTCGGCTAAATATATACCAGGCTGTTCTAGAATCCAAATAGAACAAAGGAGCAGGGTGTTAAGTTGATTTTTATAAATAAAGAGAGAGGGAGTGAGAGAATATTTTTTCGAGATGTTTAATAAAATCGCCTTGTGAAGAGGCAGGAAAATCACTGGGCTGCGGTGGGAGGCTTCGGAGGAGGACGGGAGGGAGGCGAGAGAGTGGGGGATGCGGCTTCCTTGCTGCCGGGATCCATCCCTTTCCTGCCACCAGGGAGGGACAGTGGCGAGGAGAGGGGCAGAGAGGTAAGGGGAACGCAGGAGGGTCCACGGCAGGAGGAGGAGAGGAGCGAGGATTACCAACCCTAACAGTTACTGTGTGCTGAGCGCCCGATGCCAAGTCCTGCGCTAGCTTTCCGCCTGGTCCCTGCGCCAACGATGTGAAGCTCTTGGCCACCGGAGCTGTGCGATCTGCCCCAGCCATCCTGACTTCACCTCTCCCGTCTCTCCCTTGCCCTCTGTCCCCAGTTCTACCACCAAACTCATCCTGCGCCCGAGGCTTGCACCTACCTCACAGCGGGCTCTTATCACCCATCACTCAAAATGAAGGGCACTATTTGTCTGTTTTTTGAAACGGTCTCTCTGTAGCTCTGGCTGTCCTAGAACTCACTGTGTAGACCAGGCTGTCCTCAGACTTACAGGGATCCACCCCCTTCTGCCTCTGCATGCTGAGATTGAAAGTGTGCACCCCCCACACCCTGGCTCAAATGTCACTGGCTGCCTTATTAAAAAAAGAAGCCCCCTTCTCCTGCAGTGTGAATCGCAGCCCCTTGTCCATTTTTTTTTATTAACATAGCCCTTCAGAAATCATGTTTGCTTGTTATGTCTCTGTGTGTCCCCTCACCAAAGTAAAAGTTCCCAAAGACAGAGGCTGTGACCACCTACCGCATAGTGCCTGGTCCTGTGGCAGGTAATAGGGACTATTTAATATCGACTTGCACAAAGCTCAGAGAGAGGAAGGTACTTGCCCAAGGTCACACAGCTAGAAAATGACAGAGCCAGGTGAGGACCCAGATTCGTCTGATACCCCAAATGTATACCTTTCTACTCCGTCAGGCCTCTAACATGGTGGAGGGATTTTAAGGGGATTCGTTAGGAATGTGCAGATTAGAAAGGGCAATGACCAGACAGAACCCTGGAAGAGCAAAGGGTATTGGGACCAGTGAAGCCAAATTCTTACCCAAACATTTCTCTTTAAATAATGTGGATGGGCCAGGCTTGGTGGCACAAGCCTTTAATCCCAGCACTCAGGAGGTAGAGGCAGGTGGATCTCTGTGAGTTAGAGGTCAGCCTGGTCTACAGAGAGAGTTCAAAGATAACCAGGGCTGCATAGAGAGACCCTATCTCAAAAAAAACAAAAAAAAAACAAGAACAAACAATAACAACAAAAAAAAAACCACACAAATAAAAAAAAATAGGGAAGGGGGCTGGAGAGATGGCTCAGCGGTTAAGAGCATTGCCTGCTCTTCCAAAAGTCCTGAGTTCAATTCCCAGCAACCACATGGTGGCTCACAGCCATCTGTAATAAGGTCTGATGCCCTCTTCTGGCCTGCAGGAATACATGTAGACAGAATATTGTATACATAATAAATAAATAAATTTAAAAAAAATAGGGAAAAAAAACAATCCCTGGGTGAGACTGATGGCTCATTTGCTGCCAAGCTGAAAGTCTTGCACTAAACCCCTGTGACCCATGCGGTCCTCCAAGTGTCCTCTGGCTTCCACAGACACCTCAGGGCACGCGTACATCAGTCTCATGAATAATCAACATAACTGAGAAAGGAAAAGTGGCAATGCACCAGATACAGAGACATGGGGGCTGGGGAGATGACTCAGCTAGCAAGAGCTTGCATTACTCCGGCTGGAGTCCAGTTCAGGGCACTCACATCAGGCAGCTCAGAACTGCCTGTAACTCCATCTCCTGGGCCTCTGTCACCCTCTTCTGGCCTCCAAGGGTACCTACATTCACATTCACATACACACAACTAAATAAAAATAAATTAAAAATATAAAGAAATGATAAACTTTAAAAAAAAAACTTGAGATGTTTCGTCGTGTGCCTCAAACTCTCCAATCTTCCAGCTTCTGCCTTTTAAGCACTGGGAATATAGGTTTGAGCCAAAGTGACTGAATTAGTCATCTTTATGGGAAGCCTGGGGGTGTAGCTCCCTTGGTAGCATGCTTGCCTAGCATTAGTGAAGCCCTGGCTTCTATCCCCATTACCACATAAACCAGACAAGATTGGTCACACTCCTTATCCAGTTCTCTGAAAGTTGGAGGCAGGAGGATCAGAGGTTCCAGGTTCCTCATCTGTATCATGAGTTCAAGGTTAGCCTGGGCTCCAGAAGACCCTGTCTTTAAAACAACAGAACCCAATCCTTGAGGGCACAGTGGAGTAGCGGGGAGCCTCTCACCTTGCAGGCTGGTGCTGCGGCCAGGGAAGCCGAAGACACCCACTCCTTTTGTGCTGTCGTCTTCCACTTCCGCACACAGTGTCTGCTTGTGTCTTTGGGCCTCCGGCAATATGACTGTATCTTTCTGTTGACTACAGATTCCACCATCTGGGATACAGTGTGGCCTCAGACAAATCATGTAGTTCTCTCCCAGACTCGGTTTCCATGTTCCTGTATATGGTAGACTGTGAGACTCAGTCTAGAAGACTGGAAATATTTGAGATCAGGATTTTGTGCTTCAGGGTCAAGGCAGGTGTGAGAGGACCAATGGACACTTTTATTTTATCTTTTTAGTTTTTTGAGACAGGGCTTCTCTGTAACTTTGGAGCACACCCTGGAACTCACTCTGTAGACCAGGCTGGCCTCGAACTCACAAAGATCCACCTACCTTTGCCTCCCGAGTGCTGGGATTAAAGACGTGCACCGCCACCACCTGGCTATTGTCTTCTTGTCATTTATGTCTGGATTATAATACAACTGAGCACAGGGGCCGTTACTCCATTAGTTAGGCAGCTACTGCCTGCCACAGTCGGGCTGCACGTTGGATTCTGACATCATACACTTCCTCAGAGCAGGTGAGGTCATCATTTTCCGAAAGAGGCTCCTATGAGTGTGGCGAAGGTCACAGGGTTGCAGAGCTGCCAGAGCCGAGCTAGGACAGCTCAGTGATTTAAGGCACACACCACCGAGCCTGAGGATCTGTGTTTGATCCATGAACCTACATGGATGGCTAAGACTCCCAAAAACTATCCTCTGATCTCTACACGTGTTTTACGACATAAGAATGCATCCCCCACCTCACACACACACACACACACACACACACACACCCTAATTAAAAAAAAAAGTCTGGGCAGTGGTGGCACACACCTTTAATCCCAGCACTCGGAGGCAGAGGCAGGTGGATCTCTGTGGTCTGCAGAGTAAGTTCCAGGGCAGCCAGGGGAAATCCTGTCTCAAACAAAACAAAGCAAAACAAAACAAAACACAAGCACAAACAAAAAGAAGTCAAAATTTGGGCCTGAAATCCAGGCAGGACCAACTGTAGATACTGAGTTGAAATATTATACAACCCTGTGTGCCCCAGATCTAAGAGACAGTCGTCTTCTTGATGCTCCAGAAAGGACCTGGGAGAAGGAAGAAGTGTGTGTGGGGGGGGTCATGGTTAGAAACGGAGGCCCTGCCTTGGGATGTCCCAGGCGGGTATCTGACAGTGGGATGTCCCAGGCGGGTATCTGACAGTGGGAACATTGCTGCAGCTGCGGGGGGGGGGGGCGCTCTGGCTCTGCGGCACTGACTCACATAGCTTCTCGGTTCCCTTCCCTGCTACAGGGGAGGCTATTTATAACCTGCAGGTTCCCAAGCCTCCTGCAGGTTTCTGCAGCTACCTGGGGCCATTCTCCAGGGCTGCAGGGAGGTGTGGGCAAGGTCAAAGCTAAGAATCCGTCTTCTCTGCTCTGGCTCCATAGGCAGCACAGAAAACACACTCAACTGACCAGGGTCACTCTGGGGATGTCCAGCTTACCTAGGCAGGTGGCTTCTAAGTGGCATGAATGAATGAATGGGTGGATGGGTGGATGTGTGGGTGGGTGGAGGTGTGGGTGAGTGGATGGAGGATAGGTAGATGGGTGGGTGGGTGGGTGGACAGAAATAGCATTTGCCTTTTACTTGGTTAGATAATTCTCTAGCTTAGCTTTCCCTGTGGGTTTCCTAACTTCTTTGAAACCAAAGACTTGTTTTCTGTTTTAAGCAAGGTCTCACTGAGTAGACCAGGCTGGCTTCAAACTTACAGACATCCTCCTGCCTCTACCTCCCAGTATGCGGACTAAAGGTGTATTCTACCATGTCCAGTCATGGAGCCAAAGTCTTTATGGTGCCCACAAAGTGCCTACATTCCCTCCCTTGTCCGCCGACTGTACCCTCCTCACCCTCTGCTCCAGCATCCTCCTTTTTCCTCCTAGGAACACATCATGGCCTCAAGCTTTGCTCTATTTCCTTGTTCAAGGACATTCTCCCTTCAGAGACATTTCCCTCCCAGTCCTCTTTCAGGTTTTCGCACAGTCAGCGACTTCACGAGGCCTTCCATGGTCCTTCTACATCACATCCCACCATGCATTGCATGTCCCATTTCCTCGGCCTCTCTACTCACCTTCCTCCAGCATCCAAATCAAGTGTGTGTGTGTGTGTGTGTGTGTGTGTGTGTGTGAATGCAGTTTCCCCAGTGGCCAGAAGAGGGCATCAGATCCTGAGACTGGAGTAACAGAAGGTTGTGAGCTGCTATGTTGGGGCTGGGGATGGAAGAGCAATAGGGACCTCTGGAAGAGCAGCCAGTGCTCTTAACCACATAGCTATCCCTTCAGCCCCCAATTTATCTTCTTTAAAAATGTTTGTATGTATGTATATATGTATGTGTGTGTAGGTGTATATGTATGTGTATGTGGTGTAAGTACATGTTTGTGCATGTGTATGTATCTGAGTATGCTTGTATGTATGTATGTGTATGTGGTGTATGTGTGTACACGTTTGTGCATGCGTGTATCATGGAGGCCAATATCTGGTGTCTTTCTTGACAGCACTACCTTATTTTTTATTTATTTTTTGAGACACGGTTCCTCAGTGTACTTGGAGCTCACTGTTCAGCTAGGCTGTGTGGCAGACAAGCTCTAGGAATCCTTCTGCCGTTATCCGCACAGACATAAACACAAATACATAGACATGGAGCCTCCACTGAGAAAAACAACACCTCCATAAGATCAGGCTGTAGGCAAGGGTATGGGGCATTTTCTTAATTAGTGATTGATGGGGGAAGGCCCAGCTCATTGCCTCCCTGGGCTGGTGGTCCTGGGTCCTATCAAACAGCAGACTGGCTGGCTGGGCAGTGGTGGTGCACACCTTTAAGCCCTGCACTAGGGAGGCAGAGGCAGGTGGATCTCTGAGTTTGAGATCAGCCTGGTCTACAGGGTGAGTTCCAGGACAGCCAGAGTCACACAGAGCTAAGCAAACCCCAAGGTTTAACACTGTGCTTGCCATTTATTTAGACAACACTACATTTGTGTTGGGAAAAGTTAATTTTCGGTGGCTAGAAAGATATTTATCTTTCCAGTGATTAAGAGCACTGGTTGCTCTTTTAGAGGACCTGGGTTCAATTCCCATCACCAGAGGGCAGCTAGCAGCTATCTTAACTTCTACCCAAGAGGATCTGACATCCTATTTTGGCTTCCATAGGCACCAGGCATGTATGTGGTACATAGATATACATGCAGGCAAACAACCATACACATAAAGTAAAAAATTTTCAGTGTTTTTTTTTGGAGGGGGTTGTTTTTGTTTTGTTTTTACAAGACAGGGTTTCTTTGTGTAGCCCTGGCTGTCCTGGAAATAGCTCTATAGACCAGGCTGGCCTCAAACTTACAGAGATCCTCCTGCCTCTGCCTCCTGAATGCTAGGATCAAAAGTGTTTGAGACAACTGCATAGCAAAATAAAAAAAATAAAGTTGATTTTTATAAGTAATGGGAGGCAGTTAAAGTTTTATTTCTTTTCTTTCTGGTTTTTTGTTTTTTGTGTTTTTGAGATAAGATTTCTCTGTAGTTTTGGTGCCTGTCCTGGAACTAGCTCTTGTAGACCAGGCTGGTCTCAAACTCTCAGAGATCCGCCTGCCTCTGCCTCCCGAGTGCTGGGATTAAAGGCGTGCACCACCACCACCACCTGGCCATTTATTTCTTTTTTTTTTTATTGATATTTATTGAGCTCTGCGTTTTTCTCTGCTTCCCTCCCTGTCTCTCCCCTCCCTCCTTCAATCCTCCCCCAAGGTCTCCATGCTCCCATTTTACTCAGGAGATCTTGTCCTTTTATACTTTCTATTTCCCATGTAGATTATATCTATGTAAGTCTCTCTTAGTGTCTGCATTGTTGTCTAAGTTCTCTGGGATTGTGGTTTGTAGACTGGCTTCCTTTGCTTTATGTTTAAAAACCACCTATGAGCAAGTACATGTGATAATTGTCTTTCTGTGTCTGGGTTACCTCACTCAAAATAATGTTTTCTAGCTCCATCCATTTTCCTGAAAAATTCAAGATGTCATTTTTTTCTGCTGTGTAGTATTCCATTGTGTAAATGTATCACATTTTTCTAATTCATTCTTCTATCTAGGGACATTTAGGTTGTTTCCAGGCTCTGACTATGACAAACAAAGCTGCTATGAACATAGTTGAGCACATGTCCTTGTGGTATGATTGAGCATTCTTTGGATATATACCCTAAAGTGGTATTGCTGGGTCTTGAGGAAGGTTGTTTCCTAATTTCCTGAGAAATTGCCACACTGACATCCAAAGGGGTTTTACCAGCTTGCATTCTCACCAGCAATGCAGAAGTGTTTCCTTTTCCCCACAACCCTCCAGCATAAGTTGTCATCAGTGTTTTTGATCTTGGCCATTTTTATGGGTGTAAGATGTAATCTCAGAGTTATTTTGATTTGCATTTCTCTAATGACTAAGGATGTTGAACATTTCCTTGTCTTTCAGCCTCTGTTGAGAGTTCTCTGTTTAGGTCTATACTCCATTTTTAAAATTGGATTATGTAGCCAGGCGATGGTGGCGCGCGCCTTTAATCCCAGCACTCGGGAGGCAGAGGCAGGCGGATCTCTGTGAGTTCGAGACCAGCCTGGTCTACAGAGCTAGTTCCAGGACAGGCTCCAAAAAGCCACAGAGAAACCCTGTCTCGAAAAAATAAATAAATAAATAAATAAATAAATAAATAAATAAATAAAATAAAATTGGATTATGTGATCTTTTGGTGTTCAATTTCTTGAATTCTTTGTATATTTTGGAGATCAGACCTCTGTCTGATGTGGGGTTAGTGAAGATCTTTTCCCATTCTGTAGGCTGTCGTTTTGTCTTGTTGACCATGTCCTTTGCTTTACAGAAGTTTTTCAGTTTCAGGAGGTCCCATTTATTAATTGTTTCTCTCAGTGTCTATGCTGCTGGGATTATATTTAGGAAGTGGTTCTCTGTGCCAATGCATTCAAGCGTACTTCCCACTTTCTCTTCTATAAGGTTCAGTGTGGCTGGCTTTATGTTGAGGCCTTTGATCCATTTGGACTTGAGTTTTGTGCATGATGATAGATATGGGTCTATTTTCATTCTTCTACATGTTGATATCCAGTTATGCCAGCACCACTTGTTAGATATGCTTTCGTTTTTCATTTGATGTTTTTTGCTTCTTTATCAAATATCAGGTGTTCATAGATGTGTGGATTGATATCCGGGTCTTCTATTCGGTTCCATTGGTCCTCCTGTCTGTTCTTATGCCAATGCCATTCTGTTTTCAGTACTGTAGCTCTGTAGTAGAGTTTGAAGTCAGGGATTGTGATGCCTCCAGAAGTTCTTTTATTGCCCAGGATTGTTTTGGCTGTCCTGGGTTTTTTGCTTTTCCAAATGAAGTTGAGTACCATTCTTTTGAGGTCTTTGAAAAATTTTGCTGGGATTTTGATGGGCATTGTGTTGAATCTGTAGATTGCTTTTGGTAGGATTGCCATTTTTATTATTTTTAAAAATATTCATTTATTCATTATGTATACAATATTCTGTCTGTGTGTATGCCTGCAGGCCAGAAGAGGGCACCAGACCCCATTTCAGATGGTTGTGATCCACCATGTGGTTGCTGGGAATTGAACTCAGGACCTTTGGAAGAGCAGGCAATGCTCTTAACCTCTGAGCCATCTCTCCAGCCCCCAGGATTGCCATTTTTCCTATGTTAATTCTGCCTACCCAAGCTCATGGGAGGTCTTTCCACTTTCTGATGTCTTCTTCAATTTCTTTCTTCAAAGATTTAAAGTTCTTGTTATACAAGTTTTCCACTTGTTTGGTTAGAGTTACTCCGAGATATTTTATGCTATTCGTGGCTGTTGTGAAGTGTGTTGATTCTCTGATTTCTTCCCCAGCCCTTTTATCATCTGTGTACAGGAGGACTCCTGATTTTTTTGAGTTAATTTTGTATCCTGCTACATTGCTGAAAGTGTTTATGAGTTGTAGAAGTTCCTTGATAGAATTTTTGATAGATCAGTTATGTAAACTATCATATCATCAGCAAACAGTGAGAGTTTGACTTCTTCTTTTCCAATTTCCGGCCGTTTATTTCTTTTCTTGTTTTAAAAGGCAGGTGTGCATGTTTGTGTGTGTGCAGGTGTGTATGTGCTTGTGGAAGAGAGAGCTCCTATTCCTTGGGTGTCCCTCCTCAGGGGCCATCCATCTTGTTGTCACTGAGTGACCTGGAACCCACTGATGTAGCCAGCCTGACTGGCCAGTAGCCTGACTCTACCTCCCAGTCCTAGGATTTCAAGGGTGCACAGGGCACAAGAGTTTTTTTGTTTGGGTTTGATTTTTTTTTTTGTTTTTGTTTTTGCTTTTACAGGGAAGCCAAGGAATCATCTCAGGTCCTTGGGCTTTTGTAGCCAACATTTTTACCAATGGAGCCATCAACCCACACTAGAACATTACTTTTGAAGTTATAAATATGAGCCTCAGATTGCATAGACATTTGAAAAGCAGAGAAATTTGAGCTGATATCACAACACTGTGACCTGAACCTTTGGATAAACTCTAAAATCAAGAACAAAAACCACAAGTGCCTCAGTTGTCCCCTCTGTAAAATGAGCTCACCAATCCCTACTATTCAAAAGTGTTAGTAGTGTATTTGGTGAGACTGGAATAGTGTAGGGCCATGCCATCCGGTGGGCAATGTTCAACATGGCACACTCACCTTCATCAAGGTCTCACTACCTGCTGCCCCTGAGCTGGCCCAGTTCAACTGTGCGGCTGTGATATCCTGGAGCAGGTGAAGCAATGTCACTTCATATGTGTCCTGCACGTGCAGAGCCACCGTTTTTCATCGTCATGTGACCTGCAGGTGCTCCACAAACCTGCAGGTGCAAGGCCTGAGGGGCTTCCCACTGTCCCGGGGGGCTCAGCAGGAAGTTCCTTCCTGGAGCCACTGTGTGTGTGTATGTGTGTGTGCTCATGTGTGAGTGTATGTATGTATGTGTGTGTGAGTATGTATGTGTGTGTGTGTGTGTGTGTGTGAGTATGCATGGGTGTGTTTGGTGTGGGTGTGTATGTGAGTATGCATGGGTGTGTTTGGTGTGTGTGTGAATGTGTGAAGGCAAAAAAATACAGTGAGGGAAAGAGTTTGTAGATCTTCCAGGAAAGCTTTGTTGACTTTCTCATGTTTTATTTTTATTTTATCTGTTTATTTAATTTTTTTGGAGACAGGGTCTCAAATAACCCAGGCTAGCCTTTAACTGACAGCGTAGCCAAGGATGACCTTGAACTTCTGATCATCCTGCCTTCCCCTTCTTCATGCTGGGATTATACATGTACACCATCATACCCAGTTTAGACTCTCCCTGTGTTTGAGAGGCTCTGCAGGGTGCCCTTGAGGGGCCAGAGGAAGCTGGACCAAGGAGGCGAAGGGTGGCATGTGGCCACCATCAGGCAGGGCAGCAAGCCTTTCTCTGGTGTTTGGCCATAAGGACACATTCTCCAGGACGTGTAAACTGTGCGGAGAAGGCACGGATGGATCCAAGTTTGAATGTGGAGGAGATTGTGTAGCAGGGCAGAAACGCTCAGACCTTCAAGGCAGACACTGAGAGCTGAGAGTAAGGATGCTTGAGGAGCCAGGCTGTGTAAAGAAATCTGGACTTGATCCCAAGAGCAGTGGGAAGCCACTGAAGCTGTGGATGTGAATTTGATAATCCCGCACTGAATAATCTTTTCACACTGCTTTCTGCTTTGAAAAACGTGGATTTTGATTTCTCTACTTGCCATACTGAGTTTCTCTCCTCTCTTTCTCTCTCTCTCTCTCTCTCTCTCTCTCTCTCTCTCTCTCTCTCTCTCTCTCTCCTGTGTGTGTGTATGTTTCAGATATAGAAAATAAGAAAGCACTGGAATCGTGTTTATTTTCAGGGTTAAATGTGCCTAACAGAGGCAAACTGCCTTGCGTTTTCTGTGTGGTCTATAAACGGCAATTCCCTTATCTTTCCTCTAAATTCCATTCCATAATTTCTGCTATTTCAGGAGCATGGAAGGCGAGCAAGCCTCCCTGCAGACTGAAGATAAATTTCACTGGAAGGACACTGAGTCAATGTGCCTCGCAATTTGATTGGTTCAGAACATCAAAAGGTGCTTGTTTTACTAACTTATTATGCAAATAGCAAGCTTCCTCATGATCATGAAACATACCGTTTGATTTATGGAAATGAAATTCGCATCTAATTTTTTAAAATATTATTTTTAAATTATATGTGTGTGTTGGCGGGGTGGAGGCCAGAGGTGTCGGTTCCCCTGGAGCTGGAGTTGTAGGTCTTTGTGAGCATCCATCATAGGTGCTGGGAACTGAACTTGGACCTTCTCAAAGCTTTCCTAACTCCTGAGCCATCTCCCCAGCCCCAACTTGGTTTTGTTTTGAAAGACAAGGTCTCGGTATGTGACCCAGCCAGGCCTCAAACTTTCACCCTTTCTGATTCAGAGTGGGGGTGCTCCTGTTAGCACCACATCCTGCCGCATTGACCTTTTTGAAGTTTGTTTGTTTTTTACATTTCTTTGCGTGTGTGGGTTGGGGTGTTGTGCACGCCTGTGGAGGCCAAAGAACAGCGTGAGGGAGCAGGTTCTCTCCTTCCGCCAAGTGTTGAACCCAGGTCATCAGGCCTGGTGGCAAATGCCCTCCCCCATGGAGCCACCTCACCAGCTCAAACTCACCTCTGAGAAAGTACATTGATTTACTACAAAGAAGACCTGAACCCACCTAGTTCATGTCTGTTGTTTCTCACACACGTACACACACCCAACTCACTAGCCACATGGACTCTCGAATATTGGTGGATTGATTTAAATACTGAAACATATTTTCCATTAAATATTCACTCAGGGGCATCAGGCTCTGGAGTTTTCTCTTTAGAGCTGTTAACATGAATTCTGATGGCACGAAAAAACTTGTTCTCTGAATTATATTTAGCTCATACAAACTCCACTGCACAATTATGTTGTAAAGAGGAATTAGACTTTCTTTTTACGTTGTTATTATAGCTTTGGGAAAAGGTAAATGCATGAACTAACTACACAAAGCCATAGCATGCTATATTATTAGTGTTACTTTTCTTCCCCCTTTAACATGGCGTAGAGCCTAGGACAGGTTGATGTGGTGCGGTATGTGTAGAGAGGGTCTACCTAAGAAACAGATGGCAGCCGGGTGGTGCATGCCTTCAATCCCAGCACTCGGGAGGCAGAGGCAGGCGGATCTCTGTGAGTTCCAGGCCAGCCTGGTCTACAGAGCTAGTTTCAGGACAGGCTCCAAAGCCACAGAGAAACCCTGTCTCCAAAAACCAAAAAAAAAAAAAAAAAGAAAGAAAGAAAGAAAGAAAGAACCAGATGGCATTCTCAAATTGGATGACTGGATGATTAGAGAGGGTTTAATAGGTTTGGGCAGAGTACAAGGGAACCACAGGATGGGTACAGTGCCCAAGCCCAGAAAGAGAGGGTTCTGGGGCCAAGCTCCTTTGAGGAAGGGTGACCTTCTATGCTAAGACATCACCAACCTGAGGCACTTTGCTAGGAAGAGAGCTGAGGGGTATTTGTTGTTGTTCTGTTTGCTTGCTTTTTGTTTTGTTTTGTTTTGTTTTGTTTTTGAGAGGGTTTCTCTGTCTCACGTCTGTGTAGCCCGGCTGTCCTGGAACTAGCTCTTGTAAACAGACCAAGCTGGCCTCAAACTCACAGAGATCCACCTGCCTCTGCCTCCTGAGTGCTGGGATTAAAGGTGTGCATCACCACTGCCCAGCAGCTGTGGGGATTTAATCTCTACTTTGTCCGCGCTCAGTCCCCTCCTGCTGTTCCAAGAGCTGGAGGGCGAGGGAGCAGGGCCTCAGGGCAGAAAGCAGAGTGGTGAAGAACAGGAAGGTGGATCTGGAGGGCTGGAGGAGCGCAGAGAAAAGATCCCAGGCTGTAGGTTTAATTTCCATGTTGGATAAAGATGATGGAGGGGCGGGCACTATGGTGGCTCCATGGGTAACGTGGTTGCTGCCACGCCTGGTGATGACCAGAGATTGCTGGTGCCTGGCCCATGATGGAAGTATAGAACTGACTTCAGCAAGTTGTACACACACACACACACACACACACACACACACACACACACACACAGAGTGTGTGTGTGTGTGTGTGTGTGTGAGAGAGAGAGAGAGAGAGAGAGAGAGAGAGAGAGAGAGAGAGAGAGAATTAAAAATAAA
Organism: Microtus pennsylvanicus; assembly: GCF_037038515.1. Taxonomy (NCBI): domain Eukaryota; kingdom Metazoa; phylum Chordata; class Mammalia; order Rodentia; family Cricetidae; genus Microtus; species Microtus pennsylvanicus. The sequence goes on from NC_134579.1 coordinate 123,518,249, forward strand.
ACAAATCTTAAAAAAAGGAAGGCTTCTTCTGTGTAGTATTCCATTGTGTAAATGTACCACCTTTTCCTTATCCATTCTTTTCGAGGGGCATTTAGGTTGTCTCCAGGTTCTGGCTATGACAAACAAAGCTGCTATGAACATAGTTGAGCACATGTTCTTGTGGCATGATTGAGCATGCTTTGGATATATACCCAAAAGTGGTATTACTGGGTCTTGAGGAAGATTGTTTCCTAATTTTCTGAGAAATCGCCATACTGATATCCTAAGGAGCTGTACACCAGCTTGCACTCCCACCAGCAATGCAGGAGTGTATCACACAGCAGAAAAAAATTATGACATCTTGAAATTTTCAAGCAAATGGATGGAGCTAGAAAACATCATTTTAAGTGAGGTAACCCAGACCCAGAAAGACATGGGAAATAGAAAAAGACAAGATCTCCTGAGTAAATTGGGAGCATGGGGACCTTGGGAGAGAGTTGAGGGGGAAGGGGGGAAAAAGGAGGGGAGCAGAGAAAAATGTATAGCTCAGTAAAATCAATATATATATGTGTGTGTGTGTATGTATGTATGTATGTATATATATATATATATATATATTAATGAAAAAAAAAGGAAGGCTTCTTTATTCTCCGGAAGTACTTGTTCAGTGTTCTGAATAGTAATATGACCTCATTGATCCCAAGATTAGATGTTACTTCCATGAAAGCAAGAGAGACCAGGTAAAGTGGGCAGGTTCCGCAGTTGTGAGGGCCAATGGCAATTACGTTCCTTCCTATGGCTGTGCCCTTTAGGTAGCAGGGGAACAGTTATTTTTTAAGCAGAGAAACCAGAAAAGGATTTGCTGGCACAGCTCTGGAAATGGCCTTGTTTTTATGAATGGAATGAATTGTGGTCTTGAATTTTTTTATACATTTATTTATTCCGTGGGAGAAGGTATGCATTTGTCACTGCGTGCACATGTGAGGTCCGAGGACAATTTGCTGACCGGGTCGGTTTTTTTCTTTCTACCATGTGGGTCCGGAGGACGAGTGCCTTTACCCTCTGAGCCGACCGTTCCTGTCCTGGTCCCCTATTTTCTGAGTACCTGGAATCCCCTCTTACGTGAGGTCCTCTAGGAAGAGGGGAGGACTGGTCTCCTTTAGTGACATGACTTTGACAAACAAATCAATTTGTTCCGTTTGTTTCCTTTTTTGAAAACAAGCAATCTCCAGCGTTACATAATCGAATCTTCATGGCTCGCTGGGTTGTTCTGTCCTCCTGAGGAATCGGCAGATGGTGCCAATGCGGAGACCCAGGCACACGCCTCGCCGGCCTCTTGAGAGCGGCTCAGTGTCTGTCTCTCTGCCGTGGGGTCCCTCGCTGGCATTTGCTTCTCGGGGATCAGTTTGCGCTTCTCATTCCTTAGGCACCGCTGGCTTCTTGCCTTCAGCGACCATGCCAAGATTAATTGAAAACGCTGAAAGCCCATAAAAAGAAAAAAGGGCAGAGAAAAATATGTTGGATTCTGCCCCACCCCCCAACCAACACCAAAGCTTTCCTCTATTTCAGCTAAAGGCTTCATTCAGCCTGGTCCCTGTGTCGTTCTAGATTGTTAAATTACAAGGAGGGTAAGAACGGGGCTGCCTGAGCTCAGAGGGTAGAGAGATCTGCCCAGGGACATCTCGAAAGTGTCTCACAAAGCAAGACATATCCTGTAGAAATGATTGTTCCCTAGACAGGGCAGTTACTTGGGGTCCACCCTTATACCAGTGATGTCACCCCTGCTCAGGAAAAATTCTCGCATGCTCTGTAGGTGAGAAGCTCCCAGCTAGGCCCTCAGACGGAACCACGGTGTGTTTAGATGTTCTTGCGGTCCCTGCCGGCTCTCAACCAAAGGCGCCCGGCTTTGTGCCTACTTAAACACGGAATGCTTCCCTGCCCAGCTCTAAACACACCTCTAGTTTTTAGGTGCCTCAGCTAACACGTCAGTCTGTCGAGAAGCCCCAGTTCTAGGAAATTTCAAGCCGACCTGCTTTTCCATGAAGCACTGTGGGCTTCGTTTCCAGCCATTCAGAACCAGTAGGTTGGTCGGCTTGGTGCAGGGCCAGGCGCCGCTCCAAGGTCACAGATGTAACCGCCCGTTCACAGACCGCACTGTTGGCTGACTCGGGGTTTGGATGGAACCTACAGGCGATTGAAATATAAAACTCTCCTGCCTGTGGCAAAAATCATGGCTGATCCTTGAAGGTCATCTGGACTGGCAGGTCACTCAGGGTCCTGCTTGTATAGGCAAAGGAAATGACCTGTCTGAGAGAGGAAAATAACTATGCAGGATTCTCTTCTGAATTTGATCCTCCTCTGCTGAATCTAAGTACAGGAGACTAACTTTCTTTTCTTTAGACAGGCTCTCAGGTATTCCAGGCTGGCCTGGAACTTGTCATCTTGTCCAGGATGACCTTGAGCCCCTGGTTCTGCTGCCTCTACCTAAGGATGTTGAGATGTACACTCTACCCAGACTACATATTCTGGGGCTTTGTGCGTGGCAGGCAATCACTCTACCTGTGAGCTACACCTCAGCCCCTAAGACTAACCACAGTTTTACAGGGTCTCTCATGTAGCTCTAGCTGGCTTTGAACTTCAAGGATAACCTCGGGCTGCCTTCACCTCCCAGATGCTGGCCTCACAGGTGTGCACTACCTCCCCATGTTCATTTTAATTCTTTTCATTTATTATTCTAGCACTAAGTGAGAGTTGATGAGCTCACTCAGAGGGTAAACAAACCAGTTGCCAAGCTAAGCAATCCAAGTCGGATTCCCAAGGTGCACATGGTGGAGAGAACCGGCCCTCAGGAGTTGGCCTCTGACCTCTGCATTGCCATGGCACACGCACATGTGTACACACATACACTAAACAAATGAATGTAATAAATTTAGAAATAAATATTAGGGCTAGTGAGATGGCTCAGCGGCTGAGAATACAGGCTGCTCTTCCAGAAGACCCAGCTCAATTCCCAGCACCCACATGGAACTCCAGTTCCAGGGCTTCTGACAGCCTCACACCGACATGCATGCAGACAAGACACCAAAGCACATGAAAATAAAGATAAGTTATACTTAAAAAAGAAATGTTAAGCCGGGTGGTGGTGGCGCACGCCTTTAATCCCAGCACTCGGGAGGCAGAGGCAGGTGGATCTCTGTGAGTTCGAGGCCAGCCTGGACTACAAAAGCTAGTTCCAGGACAGGAACCAAAAGCTACGGAGAAACCCTGTCTCGAAAATCCATAAATAAATAAATAAATAAATGTTAGGGGCCTGGAGAGATGGCTTGGTGGTTAAGGGCACTGCTTGCTCTTCCAGAGGTCCTGAGCTCAATTCCTAGCAACCACATGGTGGCTCACAACCATCTGTAGTAAGATCTGGCGCCCTCTTTTGACCTGCAGGCATACACGCAGACAGAACACTATACATAATAAATAAATCTTTAAAAAAATAAAATAAATATTAGACGAGTACCCATGATGCCATTAGGGTTAGTCCTTGTGTTAGGAGTTGAGTGTCCAATAGTGACTAGACGGGGAGACACACAGCAAGGGGCCACCCTGACGAGAGTGTGAGCAGGGTCATCTGAACTAGACGGGGAGACACACAGCAGGGGCCACCCTGACGAGAGTGTGAGCAGGGTCATCTGAACTAGACGGGGAGACACACAGCAGGGGCCACCCTGACGAGCGTGTCAGCAGGGTCATCTGAACTAGACGGGGAGACACACAGCAGGGGCCACCTTGACGAGAGTGTCAGCTGGGTCATCTGAACCTGGGCTGCATTTTGTCGGATGGAATGGTGACTTGTGTGCTGTGCACGGCTCACACATGTGTCACCACTCGACCCTGGGGTATATGACATCAGGATTGAAGAATTAAGGAGATGGACATGGTGGTGTGTGTCTGGAATTCCTGCCCCTGGGGGCTAAAACATGAGAATCATGAGTGTGAGGCTAGCCTGGCCTGCACATAAGAAGTTCCAGGTTGGCCTGGGCAGTATAGTGTCTCAAAAGGGCTGGGGGAGGGGGAGGCATTGGGGATCGTCATTTCCTGAACCAGTCAGGAAATGTTAGGTTTCTAGACAGTGTTAGAAGAATTCTCCTTAGGGGAAAGGATGGGGAAATAGAACATAGGGTAATGAAGGTGGTGAGCAATGACAGCTGGAGATCAGGTGTACACCGCTGAGGATTGGACCAGGACCTAATGCGTGCTAGGCAGCCTTTATACCACTGAGCTGTACACAACACGGCTCAGACGGGCGTTTCTACAAAAATAACAACCAGGGCCAGCAAGATGCCCCCCCCAAGATAGGGTTTCTCTGTAGCTTTGGTGCCTGTTCTGGAACTAGCTCTTGTAGACCAGGCTGGCCTTGAACTCACAGAGATCCATCTGCCTCTGCCTCCTGAGTGCTGGGATTAAAGGCATGCGTCACCACTGCCCAGGTTGGATAGAATCGACTCCAAGAACGTGATCTCTGACCTCCGCATGCAAGTGCACGCATTGTGTGTTATAGCCGGCCCTTTGGTTCAAAGTGAGAGAGTCTGACCCGGAGTTGTTTGTTTTAGGCATATTTAAACCTGGTGACAACCATTATTGTGAAGATGATCTCAATGCCCAGCAAAGCCCACCTAAATCTCAAAGGAACAAAGGAGGCTGAACCTGGCACTTTCCGTGAAGGACAGGTTCTATAGATTGACTGAGGAAAACCAAGTGTACGAGAGTGGGCCAGAAAGTCCCTGGCCACACAGATGGCACCAAGGTCACCACGGTCACCAAGCGAGAAAGAGAGTCCGCTTCAGCCTTCTGGGCAGAAAACAGGTTTTGTCTTCCTTCCCTTGAAGAAACAACAAACAGTGCTTGTCTGTAAGCGCGAAGCCCTCCACACTCCCTACAGTAAATAAATAAATATAATAAAAGAAAAACAATAATCTGTATGGGACAGAATTTCTTTCATTTGAGAAAGCTTTTTGCTTAAACACACACAAAAAAATCTCTCCTTCATCCATGTAACAAATGAGTTGTACTGCCATTGTTTTGAAAACCACAGTTCATGCCCTTAGGCTGTTCCAATAGTTTGTTCTTGTCAGGATCAATTATTTTTGCTCAGTCTCTCCTGCTTGCTTGGTGGTTTTTATTGAAGGACTTGTATGCCATGAGGTGCTTGGCTTTAAGTGTGACATTTGGTTTTGACCCAAATACGCATTTTTATAGCTACGCTCTTTTCCATTTTCCTTGGAAAATCTTGAAATCCTCTTAAGTGATGAACATTTATGACCAAAGGCAGATTTTCAGAAGGAATCCTCTATTTAGCATACCGACCATCCCCTCTGCCTCCCAAGAGAAAATTCTCCTGTGCTCACCAATCAATTCACAGGACCGAGAGCCCCGAGAACAGTTTGTAATCCCAGATTTCTGAAGCCTAACGGAGAGATTTGTGTGATCTGAAACAAGGGGAGATTACGTGCAGAATGTGATTCTGACAAGAGAAAGAAGCAAGCGTAGGTGAGGGCCATCCACAGAGCATCAACCCAGGTCCACTGTGGAAATGCTGGACAGCCTGCAGGACTCCAGCAGGCACGAGCAGTTTCCGAAGGAGTCTGCTAGCTGTCCATCATCCGGCAGCAAGGTCCTTGAGAGACAGACCCATGAACACACTGGGAGTGCGGCCCTTCATCCTGCCAAGCTCTTTCATGGGCTCTCTCGAGTTGTAAGACAGTCAAATGCATCTCTTCTGGGCTGACGCTGGGGTCCAGCCCCTCGTCCCCATCTCACTGCCCTGGCATGGTGAGATGTCCTTCCTGAACTCCAAGAACAGTTTTCCTTTCTGCATACTTCTCGCCTGACGGGTTATACAGTCAAATGGCAGAGCAGCATGTGATTGTTTAACAGTGACATCAGGCAACACCCTGTGGGGCAAGGCTTCATGTGAAAGTACTTTGAGGACTGCAGAGATGGCTCAGAGGTCCTGAGTTCAATTCCTAGCAACTACATGGTGGCTCACAACCATCTGTGATGAGATCTGGTGCCCTCTTCTGGCGTGCAGGCATACATGAAGGAAAAACATAATATGTATAATAAATAAAATCTTTTTTTTAAAAAGTACTTTCAAATCTATAGAGGTATGCCTAATCCAAAGGGTTAGTTTAAGATGGTCTCTACATGGCAGGCAGGGTGCTTTATAGTAACTGCGTTTCCGTTACATCTCTCCGCTGGTGAGACAACCATTTTTTCCCGTTACATCTCTCCTCTGGTGAGACAACCATTTTTTCCCGTTACGTCTCTCCGCTGGTGAGACAACCATTTTTTCCCCACATCTACACTTGCCCATTTCTTAATATTGCAATTTCCCTAAACTAATTTCCCTGAACTGAATTCTTCATTAAATTCATATTACCTGATTGTCAGACTTTTTAAAAATCCATGAAGAAGCTAACCGAGGTGTGGGTCAGGATTATAATATCAGCTCAGAGGAAGCTGGGGAAGGGGAATTGCTACAAGTGTGAGACCAGCCTGGGCTGCAGTTCAAGGAATCCTGGGTCAGCTTGGCCTGCAGTATGAGATACTGTCTCTAAACAGAGCGGTGGGTAAGGTGACTAGACAAATAAAGGCCTCCAAACCTCACAGAGTGGTTGAATGGCCCGGACTCAACACGGTAGAAGGAGAGACCACTTCAGGTTGACCTTTGATCATCAAGTGTGCACTCCCCTTTATACAGATAAATCAAATGTGGGACTGGAGAGCTGACTCAGCGGTTTGGAGCATTGGATGCTCTCGTAGAGGACCCAAGTTTGGTTCTCAGCAGCCGCATGGTGGCTCAAAGCCATGTATAGCTGCAGTTCTAGGGGACCTGATGCCACTTCTGAACTCCACAGACTCCTGCATACATGTGGCACACATACATGTACTCAGGTACAAATAAAGTAAATAAAAAACCTTTAATGTAATAAATAATACAAAGTCTATGAAGAAATGCATGATATTGACTTGCTATTTTATTGCCGGTGCTTGTCACACAGTGGGCATGGGTTAGTGTGGGCATGCGTTAGTGTGGGCATGCGTTAATGTGGGCATGGGTTAGTGTGGGCATGGGTTAATGTGGGCATGCGTTAGTGTGGGCATGGGTTAATGTGGGCATGCGTTAGTGTGGACATGCGTTAGTGTGGGCATGCGTTAATGTGGGCATGCGTTAGTGTGGACATGCGTTAGTGTGGGCATGCGTTAATGTGGGCATGGGTTAGTGTGGGCATGCGTTAATGTGGGCATGCGTTAGTGTGGACATGCGTTAGTGTGGGCATGCGTTAATGTGGGCATGCGTTAATGTGGGCATGGGTTAGTGTGGTCATTCGTTAATGTGGGCATGGGTTAGTGTGGGCATGGGTTAGTGTGGGCATGGGTTAGTGTGGGCATGCGTTAGTGTGGGCATGCGTTAGTGTGAGCATGCGTTAGTGTGGGCATGCATTAATGTGGGCATGGGTTAGTGTGGTCATTCGTTAATGTGGGCATGGGTTAGTGTGGGCATGGGTTAGTGTGGGCATGGGTTAGTGTGGGCATGCGTTAGTGTGGGCATGCATTAATGTGGGCATGGGTTAGTGTGGGCATGGGTTAGTGTGGGCATGCATTAATGTGGGCATGGGTTAATGTGGGCATGGGTTAGTGTGGGCATGGGTTAGTTTGGGCATGGGTTAGTGTGGGCATGGGTTAGTGTGGGCATGCGTTAATGTGGGCATGGGTTAGTGTGGGCATGCGTTAATGTGGGCATGGGTTAGTGTGGGCATGGGTTAATGTGGGCATGCGTTAATGTGGGCATGCGTTAATGTGGGCATGAATTAATGCTTTGCTGTTATTGGTTCTGTACATCTCAATGAAAACATTTTATTAGCTTTTGGGGAACCAAACTCTTGACATTTAGAAGTGTGAACCGGCCTTTAGTGGCTGAGTTATCTCTCCAGTTCTTCCTTGGCCTTTTGGAATATAACCCTACCCCCTGGAAGAACATTCTAGCATACTGGAACCAGCACATGGCTTCCTCTCTGTTGACTCTGCTTGGCCTCAGCGTAGCTTGCTTGTGCTTCTTGTCCGCGTGGTGAAACCTGGCCTTCTCATCAACACATGGAAGCCCAGGCCAGAGACACCAACACTTGGGTCATGTCTGATGCTCAGGTGACTGTCTTCCTGGGTCCCAAAGCCAAAGCTGAGTCTTTCCTAAGTCATACACCGAACCTTTAGCCCCTTCTCTTGGACCTCTTCCTTCCCCACCCCACTGCTTTTCGGTGTGAACCGCAATCCTTTTATCTCTCTGATGCCAGTATATCTAGCTTTGTAGAACATGGAGGAGGCTGGCCTGCAAGCTGTCTGTCTGCCCTGCCCTCCAGACAGACACAGGCGGAGTTCACCCCATCTGCCCTGATGGAGACCAGGAGCCTCACTCACTTCTGTTCGATGAATGAATCCAGCTGATCTGGTCCTCTTGTCTTTTTAGCTTCCCCAAAATAGCTGCGTTTTCTTAGAAAACAATGCAGTTCTGCTAGCATCGCACCCCACCTCAGCTTCTTCAAGAATTCTCATTGCCTGTGAGATGAGCTACAAACTCTCCAGTCTCACATTCCAGGTCTTTCCTGGTCTGGTTCCAAACCATTTTTCCTGGCCTGTGTCACACCTTTATTCTCCCCTCCTCCTCAGTTGCCAGAAACTTTCCCAAGAGCACTTGGCCATCTATATACACTATTCCCTCTGTGGGGAACAACCTTCCCCTGAACCTCGTTTTTCAGTTGATAGCGTTCACTTGCCCTTCAACACACAGACACACACACAGATACATACACAGACACACACACAGATACTTACACATACACAGACACACACACAGATACATACACAGACACACAGACACACACAGATATATACACAGACACACAGACACACACACAGATACATACATAGACACACACAGACACACACACAGATACATACACAGACACACAGACACACACACAGATACATACATAGACACACACAGATACATACATAGACACACAGACGCACACACAGATATATACACAGACACACACACAGATACATACACAGACACACACAGACATAGACACGACACATATACAGACACACACACAGACACACATACAGACACACACAGACACATACGACACACCCAGACACAGAGACGCACAACTCAAATGTCACTTCCTCTGCAGCCTTCTCTTACTCCCCTGCTTTGAGCTTCTGTAGAACCCAGCCTGTAATTCTCTAATTGCCTGCTTCCCGTTCTATTACAGTTGGCTTTCTCCTTTCTGTTTGTTTTGTGTTTTGGGGTTCTTTTTTGCAAGTTCCCGGAGCACAGTTTACAGGGACTGGGTGTTAACGTTTTGTTTGTTTTGCTGTGAGTCAGGGTTTGTTGCAGCCCAAGCTCATCTTGAACTCTGCATGGCCACAGATAATCCTGAGCTCCTGGCCCTCCAGAGCCCTGGGGTAAAAGCACGTGGCACCCTGCCTGGCTAGGTCACCTCACCTCTTCTTTACCACCTCCACCAACTGTCACCCCAGTCCCAGCCGCCAGCCATCGCCTCTCCCTAGTGCTGTGAAACAACACCTGCCCTCCTGCCACCATATTTCCACGCTCCCCACCTATGGGGACACCATCCGTGGCGATAAGACATGCTATGATCAAAGGTCTTTAAGTATCTGGCCCCCACCTTCCTGCCCACCACTTCTGGCTCACTGCAGCCCTTCCTGCCTCTTGGCCTTCTTGGGCACAAGCTCTGTTATCCTCAGGACATTTGAATCTCTTCCTCTGTGAAAACTCTTTTCCCAGGTGGATATATGACTTGCTTTTTTTTTTTTTACTTCATTTTTGTTTTCTGATAAAAAATAAAATTCCCCTTGCAGAGATGCCTTCCCTGGCAGCTGTCTAAACGGGAGCATAGTGCATTGGCAAATGCTCGCCCAGCACACGCTAGGCCCAAATTCTAACCCTTGCCCTGCTTAACAAAGGAACAGTGCTTGTTGAGTAGATGTTTCCCTGTATGCACATGTGCAGACACCCGGTCGCATACACATGTATCAGATACCTAACAAATTCACAAATCTTAATTCCAGCTCACATCCAGGATTATCTGAGCTGTGAATACATATGTCTCAGCCATTTGTTCTATGAGCTTAATTCTGATTTATTTCACTTGCTTTAATAATCATGTGACAACCAGGTTCTTAGGGTTTTCAGATGAGTGGCGGGCAGAGGTCTTTCTCAGGAGTGCTTAGGTTTCAGAAAGGCTAGTGATGGGCACAGCAGGGATTTAGAATCAGCCCTTTGCTGCTCATTGGCTGCTGAGAGATTCTGCTCAGTTCACCTCCTGAGGTTTATGTTGTGTGTACATTGTATTTAATCCTCCAAGCACTGGTTATTCTGAGGTCTGGAGCAGGTTAGATACTGCCCAAGGGTAGTTCTGTTAGGTAGACCCTGTTTTTCCCATCAGACATCCCAAGCGTTTTTAGGGTTGCAATCCCCTCTTGCCTCCCACAACCTCACCCCCACCCCCACCTCTCATCCCCACCCCAATCCTACATACTGGTTGTTAAGAACCTGAGCCATTCATACTGGTCAGTAGTGGTGCACACTTTTAATCCCAGCACTCGTGAAGCAGAGGCAAGCGGATCTCTGAGTTCAAGGACAACCTGGTCTACAAGCGAATTCCAGGTCAGCCAGGGCAACAGAGAGAACCCAGTCTCAAACAAAAAAACCTGATCCACTTTGATGAGGCAATTCTGGAAGTCATATTAAGTGAACTGGGAACAAACTGTAAAATTTTCCTTGTTCCTTTGGTCCTGTGCAATTGCTTTACTGGGCTATCCTGGATTTTTGTTTGTTTGCATGTTTTGCATTTTATATGTTTGCCTGCTTGTTTTGAAACAGGGTATCATTCTGTAGCCCTGGCTGGCCTTTAACTCATTCCATGTGTAGAGTAGGATAGCCTCACAGAGATCTGCCTGCCTCTGTCTTCTCAGTGTTGGGATTAAAGGTGTGCACAACCATGCCTGGGTTTTTTGTTTGTTTGTTTGTTTTTTGTTTTTGTTTTTTTTGACAGGGTCTCACGTAGCCCAGGCTAGCCTGGAACTCTTTATGCAACCAGGACTAGCCTCTTCTAAGTCTTGAGCTTCTAATTCTCCTGTTTGCATCTCCCAAGGCATTAGAGGCATGTGCCACCACACCCAGCTTCCCCCCACCCCCAAAAGAGGAAAAGAACATAGTACTGCTCTTTAGTCCAAGCTGGCCTCAAGTTCACAGCAATCCTCCTGCCTCAGCCTACAGGAATACACTGCCACATCCAGATCCATTTCTTTCTTGGGTGAACATGAATAAAAGTACACCGTGCAGAACAGAGGGACCTCCTCGAAGCCTGTGTACTATTGTCTGCCCATCTATGGCAACGAGGCCAGGCAGTGAGCAGGTTATAGCGGCAGAGTCTAGATCAGGGAGAGGTCCCCACCTCCAAATCTTAACTCTTCCACCACTAAACACCAGTGGAAGAAGGGCCTCAGAGATGCAGAAGAAAGAGAACCCATTCACCGGGTGTGTGCCCTGTCCAAGCACCCGGTCCAGCCTTTCGTGTGTCCAGTGTCTTTTGATGTCACTGAATTTAGTTTGGAAGAATCATTTGCATTTCCCAGAAGAGGGGAAACAGGCTCAGGGAAGTTGATGACACTTGCCCAAGCTACCCAGATGGCAAACAGCAGAGCTGGGATTTGAGATTGAAACCAGCCCAGTGTGACTTCCTGGCTGCCTACCAAGGGCAGGAGCCTCCCAGCAGCTAGAAGGGCAGGAGGTGGTTGGGGAGAGAAACAAGCGCGGCAAATGGATCCCTACCCAGGAACTTGATCACCACCAGGCACTTCCGGGACAGGTAAACCGCAGCCAGTTGCCACCTGGCTCTTCATCTGTTGTGACAACTGTAAATTCAGTAGCTGACTTACCGGGGCTATTACAGTCCCACAGCGCTCTGTGGAGGGTGGGTGGACAGATGCACAGATGCATTCCTTCTAACATTGTTCTTCCAGGTCATCTGGCTCCTGTGTTTGGGTGGTGTCACACAGTGCCCGCATTCTGAGTCTCTAGTGTCCTGTACCCCTTTTGGTCCTTTTGCCAAAGTTGTTCCCTTTGAAGAGTGTACCTTTGCTTACGTTCAGGGGGTGACTAACCGATCCCGGGCACGGTGGGATCCTGCAGACATGATAATAAGTGGCTTTGCCGGTCTTTTTGGGGAGGTTCGCCTGCCCCTTCCCTAGGTCTCACGTTCAGTGCCGCAGCGCCCCCTTGGCCACCAGAGGCGCCCGGAAACGGGACTCCCCGAGCGCGGGGCGGGGCGAGGGGCGGGGCGCGGCGGCACCTGGGCCGCGGGAGAGCTGGGGGTGGGCTCTCGGGGGACAGCAGGCTGCCCCCCAGATCCGCAGCGCCGGCCGCCGGGAGCTCCGGGCTCCGGGCGCAGAGGCTGCGTTGTCACATGGGCGGCGGCGACGGGGCCGCATTTAAGCGGCCAGGGGACGGCGCCCGCCTGCAGCGTGTCCTCGGGCTCGGCTCCCGGCGGGCGCCCCGCTCCCTGCCCTCCGGGGGCCCCGCACCACCCCCGGCGGGCCATGCGAGCGCGGGCCCCGCCGCGATGAGCTCGCACATCGCCAAGAGCGAGTCCAAGACGTCGCTGCTCAAGGCGGCGGCGGCGAGCGGGGGCAGCCGGGCTCCCCGCCACGGCTCTGCACGGGACCCCGCGCTGCGTGGCCGCCGACTGACCGGTCCCTGCCCCAGCTCGCCGCCACCGTGCGGGGACCCCAGCTCCCGAAGGCCCCTGTGCCGGCCCGTGCCACGCGACGAGGGCGCGCGCGGGAGCCGGCGTGGGCTGCCCCAGGCGCACTGCAGGCCCCGGGAGACGCTGCCGCCGGCCCGCGGGAGCGATGGGGAGGAACGGGGTCTGGCGCCGGCGCTCGGTCTACGGGGCTCCCTGCGATCGCGGGGTCGCGGGGACCAGGCTCCCACCGGTGCCCCCGAGGCGGACCCGTTCCTCCACCGACTGCACCCCATGCTCAGCTCCGCCTTCGGCCAGGTAAGGGCCGCGCCCCTCGCCCGCGCTCGGGGCACCGGCGCTCGGGACCCTACGGCGGCGGCGTGTCCCTGGCCCTGCTCGCTCTGCCCGGTCGGGGCGCACCACGACTCATCTTGTCCTCCCGAGGCCCTGGTGCTTCTCCACCCCCGTGTCTGATTCAGCACCCTATGCGCTGTCCACACTCGGGGCCTCTTCTGGGCATCGCTCAGCTGAGCCTGCTTCGCACCTGCAAGAGCGACCTCCCGCAATCCTCCCGGAGATTTCCCCGGTTCGCAAGCGGTGCTTGGAGCAGGCAGTGCCAAACCGCTCCTCTGGCCTCTGGCGACTCTAGAAAGCGAAGGGCTTGGGGTCTGAGAGGCAAAGGGGAGGGCTGGGAGTACTCGGACTTGCTTGTGGATGTGCGACGCTAACCGTTAACTAGAGTGTCCTCAAAGGTCTGAGAAAAGTTAGGCGATTAGAAAGATGGGGAGGAGAAGAGATGTCTGGGCAGGCATGGAGGGTCTGTCCAGAGATACAGCTCCATCTGGAACTTTGGAGGGTTTTAAGGAAGATGGTATTCCAGGGATGCCATCTGGATGACATTAAGACAGTTGTGGGATAAAACCCAGAAAACACAAGCTTGAGTTGGCGTGCATTCTAGGGTCAGGGAGGCCAATGAGCCGTGGTCACCAGAGACCCTCTTTGTTTCTCCCACACCTTTGCCCGCAAGGATTCCAGCCAGCAGGGCATTTACAAACAGCTTCGCCCTATAGTTCAAGGCTACGGTGTGGGATTGTGCCCCAGGAACCTGTGAACTTCTGAGCAAAGCCAAGATTTCCTCTGGTTCCGAGTCCGTAACTGAATGGAACTCGTGGCCGTTAGTTCTGCAGAGGTGCGATCAGAATGCTGGAATGGTTTCAGACGCAGGGGTCTAAGCGTTTCTGTGGTCGTTGCTAGTGCAGAGAAGCCACCTCAAGCTCGCGGCTGGCTGTGTGGAGTCAGCACTACAAGGAGGCCGTGTGTGTTTTGCCTCAGATCTGCTCGTTTCTTTTCAAAACACTACTCTGCAGTGGCTTGTGCAGGTGGGGCTCTGTCATGAAGGCAGCTGCGCATGGATTCGGGTTGCACGGGACTGCTGTGCCGGTGTGACAGGGCCAGCAGCACATGGCTTTGTTCCTGCAGGGAGCCCTCGTTAGCGGTTCACTGAGAGAACTGGAACCGGTGCTCAGGAGCCCTGAGAGAGTTCGCCTGGCCACATTCCGAGGGGCGATGTTCACTGCAGTTGCTCGGAACCGTAGCGTGTTAGGACTGATCTGTAGGTCTAGGCTGGGTTGTGACCCACATGCTACGTTGTTAGTGGGTGATTGCGGTTCCCTCAGTTACCAAGCATTGAATACCCCCTGCACCCGGGCATTGGTGGCACACTAGGAAGGAGCAGTGGAAAACAGAGCCAAGATTTGGGCTGTTTTGGAGCCTATAACACAGCAGTTTGGAAGGGGCTCACTCACTGCCAGTGATCTGGGAAAAAGGACCTTACTCTTGCAAAATTTGCCTGCATGGGCCTATCTGGACTCAGACCCCTTCAGCAACCTGCTATTCAGTTCTTCTGACTTCCCAGCCATTAAGTGGAGACTATTCTCCAGCCCCATGTTCTGGAAATGTCACGGGGTCACTTGAGTCAGGAGGAGCTGGAAGGTCCCATGAAATATTTACTACCTCCCTCAGGAGGCTCCGGCCTCTTGGAGCTGCAGAATCCCCCCACCCCCACCCCAGCACATTCAATTTGAGTTTCCTGGGTGACACCTCCAAGGATCCAGGTGATCATGGACAGCAAAACCAGCCTGGAGTTTTTGTGCCAGAGTCCTCAGTATCCTGTGACATAAGGGAATTATCTTCCCTTGCCATCTCTTTTCTGCATTGACCTTTCTGTCCTTAGAGACAGGGTGGGGACTGGGAGGAAGCAAAATGGGGTCCTGAATATAGACGTTTTCAGATGGCTCTGCTTAGGGCTCGTGCCTCTTATCGTAACGTCTTTATTTTTCACCTTCTTTTTGGACTTAAATGAATTGCTTTCTTTCAGTGACGCTTTTATTTACTTGAAAAATAGAAATCAATCCTAGTGTCTCGAGGAGAATTGAGGGGTTGAATGATTTACGCAGGCATGTGTGTAGAGCGCAGTTCGTTGCGTGGCGCAGAGCAGAGGCGGCTGCTGTGTTTGTTACCGTTGTTGGTGATGGTGGTTAACTCCCAGGATGCATTCTTTCTGTCATTACAGCAGCAGAGAGAGCCAGGATTAGGCACACTAGAGGTGTCCGGATAGACTCCCCACACTTGGGGAAATGGGAGATAAGATTTGCTGCCTGCAGGGGGATAGTGTGGTTTTGAGGCTGGGGTGTGGGGTGGTGGCTGGGAGGACGTTAAGCCCTTGTTTCCAATCCTGCCTCTGCCACTTTGTGTATTTGTGACCTTGGCATCCTTCTCTCTATGGCCTTGGTTTCTTCATCCAGAAATGAGACTGAGGAAACAGTACCTCGCAGGGCTCTGACGAGGCTCACACAAAATTAAGGCTATCAGAGGCCTGGCTCACAGTGAGTGCAGGCGAAAGAGCAGCCTGCATTAATGCGACTGCTCTCATTAATAGTCATTAAAAGAGCATTGTCTGCAGAAGTGCTGTGTAAGGGACACTGCCTCCATGCCGGGTGAGAAGGGCTTAAAAGGAAAGGGCTCTGAGCCCAATGCCAGGGAACCGTCCCTCGTTCTGCCAGCGAAGGACATGCCATCCAGCTGTCCGGGCAGACTACGTGGTGTGACAAATGAGTAAGCAGTCTCGGAAGACTGTGATACGAACAGACACGGCCTCTGCTCTTGCACTCAGCCCGAGAAGAGGCGAATGCAAATAAAGCCCACAGCTCTGGCCCCACCCTAGAGAAGCATCCCTCTTTACCTGGGGGTCAAGCCCAGTGTATATATAACATGTAAAAGGATCATAGTGTTCGTGAATGAATGAGTGACTGATGTCACCTGTGTCCGGGTTACGTAGGATTCCTAGTTCCTGTGGTATGGGTGAAGAAGAGGCCAGGGTCAAGATGGTTTGGGTCCTTTGGGTTCAACCGCACCAAACCTGTGTCTTGAAGGCCTGTGAATATTCATTCCTGCCCCACCAGCTCTCCTCTGGGCCTGGAGATGAGGGAAGAGAAGGTCAGCTTGTGGTTTGCATCAATCATGGATGAGAGAAGTGGCTGAGTCAGTTGGATGAGCATCCTCTGGATGTCTGGATTCTGCATTTGCCTACAGCTGTTTCCGACAACCAATGAGGTACTCAAGACATCAGTCCAGAGCCTACTACAGAATTATCAGTCTGTCCTCATTATCTCCACAGCAACCTGGGAGGGTTGGCGTTATCATCCCCCATTCTAGAAATAAGGACACAGGCTCTGGAGAGGGCGGCGCTTGCAGAGGTCACATAGTAAATAAATGCTAGCACCTGCTACCTGAGTGGCACCATGCTGGCTGGGAAGGGAAGGTGTCCTAAGTGTCCACAGGGCACCCTTCCTGTGTACCCCAGCTTCCATTCTGAGCGCCCTGGCACTAGGTTGTCACCCAAGTTCATATGATGGATCTGATCAAGACCTAGAGTCAGCCTCTCCCTAATCAGGGATAACCGGTGATGAGCTCTCCTCTCATCCCTCTGATCCTGTTATTTTATTCCAGAGTTCAAAGTGTGGCTCCAGACGCCCAGGGGCTCTCAATGAACAAAAAAATAAAACGAAACAAAACAACAACAACAAAATGGGGTACAAAGTGTTCTTTGCTTCTCAAATAAAGTCCCTCAACCTTCAGTCACGCTGCGTTTTCTAGGGAAAGCCAAGCCATCAGTGCCTCCTGCCTCCTGTCCAGCCCAGTTTAGTTTAAGGAGGCTCTAAAACCCCAGATTTGGTCCCCAGGTTCCTCGCTGACCTTAAATCTCAAACTAGTCTCAGCTCTACTCTTACTGCAAAGCAGAATGGACATTTAATTACCTCAAATGTGTGTATGCCGGGTGTGATGGTTCACACCTTTAATCTCTGCACTTGGAAGGCAGAGGCAGGTGGATCTCCGTGAGTTCGAGGCCAGCCTGGTCTACATAGTGAGTTCCAAGTCAGCCAGAGCTACATACTGAAACCCTGACTAAACAAAAACCAAAAGTGATTTAAATAAAATGTGTATGTGTGCTATTGTGCACGTGCATACGTGTGTGTATGTGTGCATGTGTGTGCATGTGTATGTGCAGACATTTGTGTGTATGTACTGTGCATGTATGTATATGTGTGTACTGTGTGTGTGCATGTGTGCACACATGTATGTGTATAGACCAGAAGACATCTTCCAGATGATCCTCTCCTTCCACCACATGGGTCCCAGGAATCCAGTTTGGGTTGTGGGGCTCAGCAGTAAGCACTTTGACCCACTGAGCACCCCCAGAATGGGCTTTGGTTAAATATTTGATTGGTTTTGTTGCCTTCAGTCTCCTGTTTCCAAGGACAGAGGCATTGCCCAAGGTCGACAAGCACCTGTCAGCTGTTATGGCTGGGACTGGCCTGCGGGGGGCAGAAATCACCAGGGCTAAGAAGATAGTGAGTGGCTGCCGTGCCTAGCCCTTTAAGACAGATGCTAGGCAGAGGAAGGGGACAGCTTTTAGGTGCCAAGACAGTGGTCAGGGCCTTGTGTGTATTCCTTCATTTACCACCCGCAAAACCCTGAGAGAGGCACTCTGAGTATCTAAGAGACCGAGACTGCAAAAGTTCCGTGAGAATCTGGTCCGCAGAAGGGCATCCTGCCTCTGCATTCCAAGCTCTGACCCTTTCCTCAGTGGTCTTTTATCTTTTTCCTTTCCTTTTTTTTTTTTTTTTTTTTTGATTTTTCGAGACAGGGTTTCTCTGTAGCTTTTGGTTCCTGTCCTGGAACTAGCTCTTGTAGACCAGGCTGGCCTCGAACTCACAGAGATCCGCCTGCCTCTGCCTCCCGAGTGCTGGGATTAAAGGCATGCGCCACCACCACCCGGCTTTCCTTTCCTTTTTAAAAAAAATATTATTTATTTATTTTTTTGGTTTTTCGAGACAGGGTCTCTCTGTAGCTTTGGAGCCTGGCCTGGAACTAGCTCTTGTAGACCAGGCTGGCCTCGAACTCACAGAGATCCGCCTGCCTCTGCCTCCCTAGTGCTAGGATTAAAGGTGTGTGCCACTACCACCACTGCCTGGCAAGATTTATTTATTTTTATTTTATGTGTATGGGTGTTTTTCCTGTGTGTAAGTATGTGTACCCCATGTGTGCCCAGTGCCTTCAGAGCTCAAGAGAGGGACACTGGGTTCCCTGAACCTGGAGTTACAGAGGGTTGTGGGTGCTGGGAACCAAACCCAGGTCCTCTGCAAGAACAGCAAGTACACTTAACGTCTCAGCCGTCCCTCCAGCCCCTCTCAGTGGGTCCTAATGCTGACTATCGATTAGAGTTCCCTAGGGAGCAGAGTAGACAGCTTTCCGCGCGCAGAGAGCCACCTACACCCACAGGATTTTCAGAGCAGGTTCCAACAGTCAGGGCTGAGGACCTGTCTTAGTCTATGCTTTTCTGTTTAGTTAGACCTGAGGCCCAACATAAGCCCCGCTGCTAAGTTGGCAGGTTTGTCATTTCAGAAAGACTTTATAGCTGAGTGTGATGGTGTGTGACTTAACACCACACACAGAGAGGGCACAGTAGGAGGATCCAGGCTTCAAGATCACAACCAATTACCTAGCGAGATCAGGCCAAGGTGGGTCTCAGCGGGTAAAGGTGCCAGCAAGTGCAGCAGCCTGAGTTCAAAACTCAGGATCCTCACGGTAGAAAGAGAAAGTTGACTCCAAAAAGCTGTCCTCCGGCTCCCACACACTGCCTCTCCTCACACAGATCAATAGACGTAATTTTAAAAATGAACAGACAAGTTGAGTGGTGGTGGCGCACGTCTTTAATCCCAGCACCCAGGAGGCAGAAGCAGGATCTCTGTGAGTTCGAGGCCAGCCTGCTCTACAGAGTGAGTTCCAGGACAGCCAGGACAGTTTCACAGAGAAACCTTCTGTGAATCCACTCCCAAAGAACAATAAACAACAACAACAAAATCCAACAACATAAACACCACAAACCCAGCACCTGAGAGGCAGAGGCAGGAGTCTCCTCCACAAGTTCAAGGCTAGTCAGAGCTACAGAGCAGACAATCTGTTTCCTAGGTTTTACAGGAAACCCTATTACCCAGTATAGCCCATGTCTCCTTCTCAGATTCTGTCTACAAGCCTCTCCCGATCTCCACAGACCAAGTTACAGCTCTCCCCTGTCATTATCAGAGTTTGTGGGGCTCTTTCTTAGCATTTATCTTAAAATTGGTAAATAACTATGCTCCTCACTTGCGGCTGCCCACCAGCGAGGATGTAAACTCCTCTTCCTCCTCATTGTTCCCAGAGCCAAGCACAGCGCCCGGCACATAAACGCTGGGCAAATGATACTTCCTTCTTCCACTTGAATAATTACTTATCGGTGCCTATTATGTACCACAGGCTTTCCTGTATGCACTTTATTAGCCAGACAGGGAAAGTCCCATTTTCTAACGGAGGAAACCGAAGCTCAGGAGTGAAAGGCGATCACAGGCAGAGCCTAGTCTCAACCTCAGACCCCAGATCCTTTCTCGCTGATGGGAGGACATTGAACCTGACCCCTGGGTCAGAATAGTTCCTCCTTCCTGCTGTTTTGCATCTGTTAGCTGTCTGTTTTTCCCTTCCCAGCTCCGTGCCTTCTTTACCCTCTTTCCTGCCCCTTAGCTGGTCCCACGCAGGCTCCTCCTTTTGTCCTCGGGGAGTGGCCTCTCCCCCTTTTCCCCTCCTCCTAAGAGTATGACCCAAACAAGGCATCAAGAAATTGCCTTGGCTAAACCATTCTCTGGTCAGCAACTGCACCACAGCCATGGTGAACCAGCCAGCGATCTACTTTATAACCTCCTAGGACAGAGTCTGTGCCACCCACTGGGCAATGTACCCAGCCATCTTCCTAATGAGATTTCTAACCAGACACCCAAACAGGACGAAAGTCCCCCGGAGAGGAAGCAGTCTGGGCTGAAGTATGTGATTGCATCAGGGGCCTGGGCGTGGGTCAACGTCCTCTTCCGTCTCTGGCGCCCCCTGCTGGGGAAAAGCTGGATACAAGGAAACAGGAATCTCTGGGTACCGGCTACAAAAGCAGCTCTCAAACAAGGACATTCGAGGCTTGAAAAGAATTTTCTTGCCAAAGCAAGAATTTGGAAGGATAAGGAATATCCAGTCATTTGTAAAGTTCCAGCTGTTGGACTTCGAGGACCATTTTAAAAAGACAGCCTCCCTGTTCTGCACGCCAACGAAAGAGCCTCAATCAGGATTAGGCACAGAATGAGGGCAACCAGAGACCTTGGTCACGTCCTCTGTTCCAGGACCTCCTCCATCCTGCTCCTCCTCCCCATATCTTGGCTCCCCAAGGGTCAGGGAGCCTTCACAGAGCAAAGAGAGCAGAAGGAAATAGCTAACTACAGCTGTGGGTTCAGCTGCACCGCCAGCCCCGAGCCTCATGTCAACGACGAGGCAAGTGTGAAAAACAGAGCGTAATAGAGACGTCAAAAGACCTCCCAGGCCCTCGACTGAGAACCACCCAGATGCCCATCTAGCTGGAACTGCCAGTGACTGCTGAAGCATGCTTGTCCGGCTCACTGCTCTGCAGAAGCGGCATCCATCTCCCTGGGGTCCTGTGTGTGCATGCATGTGTGTGGTGTACGTGTTTGCAAGCGGCAAGGCACCCTGGCTTTGGGGGCCCAAACTAGCCAGCTTTCCCTTCTGGCTCGGCTGGCCTAATTCCCAGCTGCAGCTGCTACCTTGGGTCCCCCTCCCCAAGGCAATCTCCCTGCATATTTGGCGACATGGAAAGGAGGGGCTGAGGGAAGGGGAGAAGCCGAGAAGAGACTCTAATGCTCTAATCTGATGTTGGCGATCGGAAAGGCTTCCCAGCGCCAGTGCCCTCTGCCGTCAACTCTCCAGAGGCTCTTTTCGGTGCCATGCACCCTTCCCTTCTGCCTTTGTCTCCTTAAGAAAGTTAAACCTAGATATACAAATACACATACAAACCACCCGGGGAAAAAAAAGCAGCAGGAGCAGGCAGACGAGCACGCGCGCACAGGCTCAGCTCTGTCCTGGAGGAAGAGCGGCACAGGCAGAGACGCTAGGGTTGGCAGTGACCCAGACTGAGGTCTCTTGGCCCCCCCAGGAGCCTTCTTCATGGACCCAGAGATCGCCAGTGGGGCTGCATCAGTGTAGGATGGGCAACTGCGTCAAGTCGCCATTAAGAAACCTCTCTAGAAAGGTATGTTTGGAACCCCCAAGTCCCTAAGGTTGGGGGCATCCTGCTGCCTGCACCAGGGGGCATGGAGTGGGTGGGTACCTGATGATGCTCGCTACTCTTCCAAGGGAGTCTGCCCAATACTGTGTCCCTGTTCCAACTTCAAGGTACTCTTCTTAGCAGATTCTTATGTCCTAGGCAGGCTCTGAACTAAATAAAGTTAAGACTGAAGGGTAGGGGTGGAGGGGTAACAGAGTCGGGGAAGGCCATATTTGGGATTCACACAAGAGCTAAGAAAAAAATCCTGTGACTTTGGGACTTCTGGGGTGTAGCATGAAAGGTGAGGATTCTTAGGATGTCAGTGCATAGCCATCCCAGAGTCTTACAGAATCAGATACCCTTCAGGAGCAGGCCCGAGGGCTCGTAGGGGGTCTGTGTTTCTTGCTGGTACTCTCTAAGCCTTCAAAATTGGTGTTTGAAGAAACCCCATGAACCAAACAAATTTCTCCTTTTGCTTCTACTCGCAATAATTCTTGAGTCAGGTGTGAGAGTGTCAAAGGACCAGGTCTTAGAGCCAGGGTGACTTCTTTTGAGAAACACGGTGCCCAAGAAATATGTGGGTCAGGAGCCTACGTGAGTGTCACTTTCCTGGGTGGATTTATTGCATTCTATGCTGTGACAAGATTCTTTTGCCAGAATTCCTTTGGGAAAGCGAGTGTTCTCCCGTCGGGTGTCTTTAGGAAGGTCTGGGTCGTATCTGCAGCGTGTCTTCCAGTCGGGGCTCACTTATATTGTTAATCTTTTGTAGTCAGGCCATAGACTTAAATAGACATAGTGTTAAAGAAAACGGCACTGATAAAGATATTTGCCTCCCGTGTTTTCATTTTCCAAATAAGAAATGATTGCCAATTGAGGGGGCCAGGGATCGGAGGGTCAGGTGACTTAGGTAAGGTTTTGGATTGGTGGATGGAGCCTTCACGCGGGTCCCACCCTATCTTCTCCATCAGGTTTCTGACCTCTCGATTTAGGACACTTGGGGCTTTTTAGCCTATCGTCTCCTTTGGCTAAGCTGTTCACATCAAATTCCATTTAATCTTCCCTGCTCCTTGGATTGCTCGGAGCGCTGCTGTTCTGTTGTGTGTCCCCAGCCTCAGGGTCTGTCATTCTCTTAAGGGGAGTCTTCTGCCTCTTAGGGGGGTGATTTGGGGAGACAGAAGCTGATCTGAATTAGAGAGGCTGCCAGGCGAACACCAACACAAAGGGCCGTAAGCTTGAGGAGGTAGATTTAGGAATGAGCTCTTTCCTCTGCCTCCTGCCAGACAGGTCTCCTCTTTCTGCTCATGTGATCTTGGACAAATTAGCTTTCTGTGGCTTAGTTCCTTTCCCTACCAATCACTTGGGACTGCTAAAGTCTACCGACATCTTCCAGTGTGTGTATATTAATGGGGATCAAACCCAGAGCTTCACACATGCCCCAGGCCTAAGGTGGGTTTTTTTGTTTTGTTTCATTTTATTCTGCTTTTTAGAAACAAGAGCTTACACCGGAGCCTACGCCTTGGCATCTCTCGTATTGGGATTATAGGTGTGAGCCGGTACAGCTGGCTCCTAATGCTTAACTCTTTTCTTTTTCGCTTTTTTTTCCTTCTTTCTTTTTAGACAAGAGCTCACTGTGTATCTGTAACTGGCCTGGAACTCGCTAGAAAAACCAGGCTGGCCTCAAACTCAAAGATCTTATGACATGCATCACCACCGCCAGTTCCTGATATGTCACTCTCAGAATGACTGTGCGCTGTGCACGATGCTAAGTGGATAGTACTAGACACGTTAGGATTTCATCTCCACCAGAGATAAACAGTGGGGCAGAGAAGTGGAGACCATGGGGATGGTCGCCACTGCCTTCAGGATTTTGGTTCTGTTTTTTGCTGTTTGTTTTGTTTTTGAGGTGAGGCCTCTGTGGTAGCCCAGGCTGGCCCAGAACTTGCTCTGTAGCCCAGACTGGCCTGGAACTCAAGATCTTCCTGCCATATGTTGGAAATATAGTATAAGCATGAGCCATCACCCAGGCAGAGCATTTATTCCTCAGAGCCTTGTGTATGTAAGGCCTGAGCCTCTACCACCGAATCACGGTGCACCTGGAGAGGTTCTGGATCCACTGGACACGTGATCTTAAGTCTTAGCAATTATTTCTTTTTCTGGTTTATTTGCAACATATCAGACATCTGCCATCTCACTCGCTCTTTTCCACCAAATAGTCCTCTGGGCTAGTTTGCAGGAAAGCGAGCTGGATTCAGAGATAAGGGTTTCCAAGGTCACTCAGTCGCCAGCAGCAAGCAGAGCTGGGATTTAGAGCCTGTACCATGTAAAGTCAGAGATAGTATTTTATGTGTGCTTTTTCGTTCTCCCACTGCCAGAAATGTTATTAATAAATTCTCAAATATGATCTCTGTGATCATCGAGTCCGACTCCCTAATCGGTGCAGCACAATGTCCCCTCCCATCTCATTCAGCACACACTCCTCAAGCTCTCCTTGGCCACGAGCGGGGGATGGGGGGGTTGGGGGGGGGGAGTTTTGACCTGTGCGACCTCAGCCAGCTTTTGTTGCTCCAGAGCCAGAGGTCATGATGTTCTCTGATGAGCTGGCCTCTCCTGGTTCCAGGCCCCTGGCTCAGCTTCTTCAGTGGAAGCTGGGGAGCTGGACACGGTGATAGGTAGCCTGTTTCAGGCCCTGAACTGGGCAGGACCAGCCTGTCAGGTGCCATCATCACCGGCTAGGGAAGAATGGCTGCCTCCTGGGACAACCTGGTGCCAGGCTGAGTTATAATCAAGAAACGCAGTGGAAATTTCCCGCCACCACTGGTTCCTTCTTTTTGGGAGCAAATTCTTATCCATCCATCTAATGCCTTTGCTGATTGACAGATGTTCCCCACTGCCTCCTGGCACCCAACATCTCTTAACTTGCTCTACCAACATCGCTATTGTCACCATCATCATTGCCGTAACTACGGCAACTTCTGTTATTTGGCTTTTACTGCGTTCTAAACACTGTACAAAGCACTTTGTAGACAGAAGCTAATTCATTGCTCACGAGACCTTGTGGATAGAGATGATTGCCCCTAGGGTGTGGAGGATGCTGGGGCACAGGGAGATGATGCGAGCTGTGCAAGGTCATATAGCAAGCAGGTGGCAGACCAGAGCTTTTCCCAAGATGGTGTCCGGAGCCAACACATTAGGGTTCTGTACCACCTGCCACCGCCTCCTTCTTGGACTGTGCTTCTCCTGAGCCAGCATGTGTGAGATTCAGCCTAAGACAGAAAGTCTGCTTCTCCACAAACACCTCCAATACCATTGCTTCCTGGAGTTAGCCCACACCCGCCCTCATCTAGTCCCGGGCTTCTCTTGGACCCCTTCTTAGAGGGAAAGACTCTATTCTTTACTAGTTCCTGCATAGGTTCCAGGGTGTGAGCGGATGGAGAGAGATTCCAGCTAGAGTGGGCCTTGGTCTGCCTGACATCCTTTGTGTTCAGATATTCCCTACAACTCCCCCGGCCTTGGTCTGAGATGCTGCATCTCCTTTGAGGACCTGACATAGTGCTCTTCCTTCTCTAGGTCTGGAAGGGGCTTAGGGCGTTTGGGGGGTGGGGTGGGGCTCCATCAACAGCCCCTCTGGAGGAGGGCTTAAGGGAGAAGTTTGAGAGGACAGGGCAAGGGAGGGTCCTCCAGGCCAGGCTGCCCGAGTCCATGCGACTTTTGCTCAGCTAGAGGCAGCTAATTAGAAGAGGGCTGGTTGGGACAGAGAGAATGCAGCTCTGTGTGTCTCAGGCAGACAGTTCTCTTGGGAGTCCAGCTACCCTGCCTGTCCTTGGGGATGTTCTGCTACTGACTCCCACACTGAAGAGAGGCTGTCCCTTGTAGGGCACAGTGCTGGGGCATGGATTCTTGAGAGGCACTGGGCATGCTGGGAGCCTGGGTCCAGCCATATGTTATGTCTGGATGCTGCTGTTATCCAAAGGGGAGGGTCTGTGGAGCAGTGCTGACTTTTTATAACTGTGGGAATTTGCAGGGAGGACGAAGGGCTTGCCGGGGCCTGAGAGCGCAGCTATATTCGGTCAGCTGGCGAGGCCCCAGCCACAGCCTTTAGAGGTCAAGCAGGCCAAGCCAGCCTGGGCATGGGGCCAGGGAAAGAGGGAGGGTAGGCAAGGGAAGTTGTTGGAAGCCTGCCCAGTCGTGCCGGCACAAGCAGGTGGAATCTGGGTACAGGTGGGTCTTGTTGGACCACTGGTGCTTTGAACCAGATTTGGCACCTGTGGGCTGGAATGCAGGAAGTAGAGCCGTCCTTTTAGGGTGGGTACACAGCACCCATTGCGCCCATCCCCACCATTCTCAGCCTACCTGCCTCATTTGTCAACAATGGCATCTATGTTTGCGACCTCTAGTCAACAGACTTGCTGAGCCTGTTTGCTCTGTGTGACTAGCTCTGCTCATCCTCTGGGCCTTCCAGTGGCGATGGGGGGGCGGGGCGGGGGGAGTCCAGCCGGGGCAGAGTCTGAGTTCATCAGAAATCTGGGAGACAGGATGTAGGTCTGAGGGTTGAGCTGAGACACTAGGAACACTTGTGGGAAGGACACGGTTCTGTGTGGCACTCTGGGTTAGGGTAGAAGCCTCCCTCTGCTTCACTCTGTGAACCGCATGCACACAAGTGCGTGTTTTCCTGTGTATACATGTGTGTGTGTGTGTGTGTGTGCGCGCGCGCCCATGCATGAGGGTACCTTACTTCAAGCATCACATCTAACTCTCCAAGGATAACTATTTCAGCCAGGACTGGAGCCTCCATCTGTTGGACCAGTTATAAACCGCCCTTGTACAGGCTAAAGCTCTCAGAACTTTACCACGTGACTCTCAAGGATCTCCTAGGATCAACAGCCAGGCCCGGGGCTGGGAGGGCCCAGATGGACGGGGAGGTGACGCCTCACCTCTCTTTTTATTTGCTTGGTGTTGGTTGAAGATGCGCCAGGAGGAGAAGACCAGCTACAAGGTGGTCCAGGCAAGTGAGGAGGGACTGGCAGCCGGCGGCGAGCTCCCGGGACCACTCTTGATGCTGGCACAGAACTGCGCCATCATGCACAACCTGCTGGGTCCTGCCTGCATTTTTCTTCGAAAGGGTTTTGCTGAGAACAGACAGCCTGTACGTAAGTTGGCCAGCTGCAGCTGGCTGAACTTGGCTTCACAGGGCATGAGGAGATGCTGGGAAGAAAGGGGGTTCTGTAAGCAGCAGCCCCTTATCTTCAAGCCCCCAACTTAAGAATCTGATTCTTGGCTCCAAAGTGAGTCTGTATCAACCAGCAAGAAAGAATTAAATTGGGGGCTGGAAGGATGGCTTAATGGTTAAGAGCACTGGCTGTTCTTCCAAAGGAGCCAAGTGTGGTTCCCAGCACACACTAGGTCGCGTCTCCAGTCCCAGGGGATCTGTTACCCTCTTTTGACCTCCGTGAGCATCAGCCATGTACACCATACACATATACTCATGCATGCAAACCACTCAGATGAAATAAAATAATGCTAATAAAAGATTTTTAAGCAAAATAATAAAAGCAGAGACTGGGGAGATGGTATTTGGTAAAAGACCTGAGGTTAGTCCCCATCGTTCACTAAAGCTGAGCATGGTGATGGGTGGGTCTTGCAATGGGTGCTGGGTGGATCAGAGACAGGAAGAGCCCTGGGCTCACTCGCCAGCATATAACAAGTGAACCTCGGGCCCCAATAAGGGACCTTGTCTCAAAACATAAGGTGGATTGGGCCGGAGATGGGCTGGCGAGATGGCTAAGTGGTACTGCTCCTTCAGGAGACCTGAGTTCAGTTCCCAGTACTCATGGCAGGCAGGTCATGAGTAACTCTAAACCAGCTCCAGAGAGAGCTGATGCCCTCTGGCCTCCAAGAGTATCTGCACTCATGTGTGTGCACACAACCCGTAAAAAAAAGGTGGAGGGAACGTAAAAAACAACATTCAAGGTTGACTCCTGTTTTGCCATATGCACACTCCTACATATGCAAGCACACACACACCTATACATATATCCCTGCACACACCCCTCTACACACCTCTGCACATATACACTTACACATACACCCTTGCACACACACCTACACACCCACCTGCACATACATACCTGCACACAACACTGCTACAATACTGCCAGCACACACACCTGCACAGACACCCCTGCACACACACATACCTGCACACACGCCTACACACACACACACACCCTTGCATACACACCTGCACATGTACCTCACACACACAGATAAATAAATCAGCATATACAATCCTTTGGGAGCCTTACAGAGTGCCCACGGAATGCTGAGGAAAGCAAGACTCTGCTAAATGTCTTGGCAATTTGTCTCCTAAAAGCCCCATCTCCCAGAGGCAGGTACTTCTATCATCCCCGTTTCACATGTGGGGAAACTGAGTCGGATGCAGTAGCATACTTGAGGTCACACTAGCAGTGTCAGGGGTAGGATTCAAACGCGGATAGCCCGGCTCCGCAGATTCTGTGCTCTTACCAGCAATTCTGTGTACGCAGATGCTCTCCTGTTATCCTACCCCGTGATATTCATTGTAGTAGCCCTGATCACGTGTGGCTAGTGACCTCTAGGGATGTAGCTAATGAACAGAATTATTCATTTTTATTTTATTTTCATTAAAAGCCATTTTTGCTGAGGATTGAGCTCAGGGTCTTGTATATGCTAAGCATATGTTCTATCCTGAACTCTTCCTCAGCCCTCCAACTCAAATGTAAGTAGCCATGTGTGGTCAGTGGCTGCTGTACTGAATAGCCTCCTACAGGTCTGAGTTACCACAGGGAAGCGGGTAATGAGAATGTCATGGATACAAACATTTGTAGATTGCATTGGTTAAATTTCACGTGCTGAATACTTGCCTTGAGGAACACACATAAAGGCCTGTGAAGTAAGTACTGTTACAGAGCCATGTTACAGCTGGGGGGGCTTAGATAATGGGAGTGACCCTCAGCTAGGCGGTAGCAGCTACAAGCTTCGCACCTGAGCCGGTCTGACTTTAGGTTCTGGGGACTTCTCTCTAACTGCATAACCTGGGAAGGAACTATGTATGTTCCCAATGCTTCCTGCCCGCCCCTGCAGGATTAGTGCATGTTTCAGTGTGTAATCCTACACACACATGCTCCTCCACTGCCCTGCATGGGGTTGGGGCCATTGGGTGAGCCTGGGAACAGCCACCAGGCTGCTGTTGCGGGTTCACTGAGAGGAAGTGCCTTGCTTTGCCTCCCCTTGGAAGTTTGGAGCACAGTGGGGCAGAGTGGAAGAGTCTGCAGTGTACTCTTCCTCCCCCAGACCTGCAGAACTCGGCCCTGGAACAGCAGCAAGCTGCTTAGGGTTTGGGAAGGGACGGGGACTCTAGTGAAGCAGCTTGTCCCACTGAGTCTTCTTCGCACACTTGTATACACATGCATACAGTCAGTTCCCCATTTCCTGGGGTCCCCGCATTTGGGGATTAAAAAACAGTAGATTAAGAAATGATTTGATGGGCTGGAGAGATGGCTCAGAGGTTAAGAGCATTGCCTGCTCTCCCAAAGGTCCTGAGCTCAATTCCCAGCAACCACATGGTGGCTCACAACCATCTGTAATGAGGCCCGCAGGAAGAATACTGTATACATAATAAACAAACAAATAAATATTTAAAAAACAAAAACAAAAAAAAACTTAAAAAAAAGAAATGATTTGATTTATTTATCTTCGAGACAGGGTCTCTCTGTGTAGCCCTGTCTTTCCTGGGTTTTCCTTGTCTTTACTCTGTAGACCAGGCTGGCCTCGAACTCAGAGATCCACCTGCCTCTGCCTCCCAAGTGCTGGCCTGGCAAGAAATAATATTTTTAAAATTGGCGTCTGAGGCTGGAGAGACGGCTCAGCAGGTAAAGGTGCTGCCAAGACAGGAGACCTGAGTTCAGTTCTCAGAACTCA
This sequence comes from Microtus pennsylvanicus, assembly GCF_037038515.1. Lineage (NCBI taxonomy): Eukaryota > Metazoa > Chordata > Mammalia > Rodentia > Cricetidae > Microtus > Microtus pennsylvanicus. The sequence goes on from NC_134579.1 coordinate 123,547,700, forward strand.
CAGGGTTGAAGGCAAGAATCAACTGCTGTAAGTTTTCTTCTGACCTACACACACGCACACACATACACACGCACACACACATGCACACAAATGCACACATACACACACACATGCACACACACCACAAATGTTAAAAAAAACTTTTATCTAGGGCTGGAGAAATTGTTCAGCGGTTACAAGCACTTAGTGTTCTTGCAGAGGTCCTAAATTCAGTTCCCCAAATCACCTGAGGCTCACGACTGACTGCAACTCCAATTTTGGGGGATCTGATGTCCTCTGGCCTCTTAGGGCACCAGCCTGCAGGTGGAACACATGCACACATGCGGGAAAAACACTCATATACATCAAATAAAAATAAATCTTTCAAAAATTTTTAATTAAAAGATAAAACCTTGTACCTGCACTGAAAACACATAGATTTTTTGTCCTCATTTTTTAAACAATAAAACATAGCAACTATTTGCATAGCATTTGCAGCATATAAATAGAATAAGTCATCTCAAGATGATTTGAAGTATGCCAGAGGAGGTATGCAAATTATATGCAAATTGCATGCCATTTTATGTAAAGGACTTGAGCATCTTTGGATTTTGGCATGCCTGGGGTTTCTGGAAATCAATCCCCCACTGATAGTAAGAGATGACTCTACTCGCTTATTTTCACTTACTGATGGTATAATACACGGACATACATCTTTCTGGCCACCCAGGAACGTCCAGGAACATATATTTCGGTCTGGGAGCAGGAGCGACCCTTGCGCACATACACTCTGCCAGCCTTTAAGGGAAAATCCTCGCAGTCCTGTCCTTTAGACAACACTCCCTTCAAGTAACTCTTTCCCCTCAGCTAGAAACCCCCCTGGGAGGACCTGGGAAATCTATAGCCTGCTCATTCCAAACTCACACACACTTTGAACAACAATACAACCGTTCCCTCTCGACAGGATCATCAGACTGGGTGCCTGTATCCGGGAGGCACTGTCTATGGGCGCCACTGTCTCCACCGTCATTGGCCCCACTGACCGAAACAGTCGTGGTGCACAGCTGAGCTGCCTCATGCTCAGCACGGCATCTCTATACATCTGTGTTAATGATATGGGTCCTTGTTCCTGCTGTGAGCCTCCTTAGGGTCACAGACCTGCCTCGTACTCTTCCCATTCGAAGGCAGAGAGCTGGAACATGGTTACCCATATATGTTCTGTACCTGTCTCTCTCCTTCCCCGGCAGACCTGGGGTGATGGATGTCCCCATCAGGACCCTTCCCTGTGTCTCCCTAAATTTGCTTTTTGGAGATTTCTCTGGTACCAGTTTTAATGCCAAGTTTCTGTGGTTCCCTATGGAGATACGGGCTCTGCTGGGGGCTGCAGAAGCTTGCTTTGGACACTGGCCGTCCCGGGTCCTATGCTGTGTCCTGTAATGGGCAGGGTATAGGCATGTGGACACATTGGGGAAAGGTGGGGACAGTATCCAGGATGCTGGACACAGCTCCAATTCTTCCTCATCTAACCTAAATCTCCTGTTCTCCTTCTGGGGCTACCTGTGTGGTCCCCTATCTCCCACTGTCCTGCTCACTTCTGATGCCTGGCTCCTCCCGTGTTCTTGGGTGGTGACTGCCCCTGGCCCTGTTTTATTTACAGGTTTCCGCCTCTGGACCAGCTTTGTTCCCAGCTCATTCTTGCGTCTGGAAAAGGGTGCAGCGCTTTGGTGGCCCCGTTTCTGTGGGGACTGTTGGGTTTGGGACTCCTCCATCAACACTCTTCCATGACTCTAAGACTTGGGGGACTGCTTCTCTTCCCCCATCAAAGTCCAGAAAGACCTCTGCTCAGTTCCTATCACTCCCCACCTAGAGCCTACTGCCACTTGGATGGCCCCCATTGGATGGGCATCTTGTGAGTCCTAGGTCCCTTGCTGCTGCTAATGTGACCTGTTCTCTTGTTTCAGGACAGATCATTACGGCCAGAGGAGATCGAAGGTAAATCAGGCCCTCAGGGGAAAGGGCTGCTCTTCTCCACTGGAAGGTGGGGTGGGTTTTGTTTTCATTGTTGTTGTTGTTGTTTTTGTTTTTATGAGACAGGGAAACAGGGTTTCACTGTGTAGTCCTGGCTGTCCTGGAACTCACTCTGTAGACCAGGCTGGCCTCAAACTCACAGAGATCCGCCTGCCTCTGCCTCCTGAGTGCTGGAACTAAAGGCGTGTGCCATCACCACCCGGCTGGTTTTTTTGGTTTTTTTTTTTTTTTGAGACAGGGTTCCTCTAGCTAGTCCTGGCTGTCTTGCAGCTCACTATGTAGAATAGGCCAGCCTTGAACTCACAGAGAGCCACCTACCTCTAGGTGTTGGTGGGAAGAGTCCCAGCCACAAAGCAGGGCACACTGGGCAAGCAAGAGCCCTAGAGGACTCCAGGGTCTACCTCTGTGAGCTGGTCCTGGGTTGTCTGTACCTGAGACATCTTGGGGTCCTCTCTCCAACCACATCTGCCCCTGCTCGTTTCCCCAGAGCTTCGAGAGGCCTTCCGAGAATTCGACAAGGACAAGGACGGCTATATCAACTGCCGGGACCTGGGGAACTGCATGCGTACCATGGGCTATATGCCCACTGAGATGGAGCTCATTGAGCTGTCCCAGCAGATCAACATGAACCGTGAGTCCCTGTCCTCCAGGTCACACAGGCCTGGCACCGAGTTTTGTATCCAGCTCTGGGGCCCAGTTCAAGCCACTTATCTTTTGAACCTCAGTTTCCTCCCATGTAAAACAGGCTTGTAATGAGACAGGAGAAGTAAGTTAGCGGATAGGTGAGTAACAGCCTAAAATCTGGCTCACAGTAAGAAGTCAGAGGGTGCTGTTAGCATTATGAGTTCCTCTATCTTTATCTGGGTTCTCCAGAAATAGGGATCTAGGTTCAAGGTGTTTATTAAATAAGGGAAGGAAAGTACAGGAGGGAGCAGGGCCGTGGGAAGGGGCCCACACAGGATAGACTCACACCAACTGCTACCCAGGGCACTACAGCGTAAACACACCCAAGTTGCTATAGAAGGCTGGTAGTGGCGCACACCTTTAACCCCAGCACTTGAGAGACAGAGACGAGCAGATCTCTATGAGTTTGACACCAGCCTGGTCCACAGAGCGAGTTCCAGGACAGGCTCCAAAGCTACACAGAGAAACCCTGTCTTGGAAAAAAAAAAGAGTTGATATAGGGACAGGGAATGGCTCAGTTTGTCTCACATATTCAAAGCCCTGGTTTGGCTAGCGTGGTTGGCCAGCAAGCCCTAGGGATCCTTCTGTCTCCAGCTCCCGCTGCTGAGAGCACAGATGCACAGACTGCTTCAGTCAGCACTGGGGAGATAGAGAGAGAGGGTCAGCTCTAGATGAGGCCTGAAGAGATGGTCCAGCAGTTATGGGCACTGACTGTTCCTCAGGAGAACTCAAGTTCAATTCCTAGAACCCACATGGTGGCTTATCACTGTAGCTCCAGAAGCCTCTGAGCCCTTCAGGCTCTGTGGGCATCAGGCATGCACATGGAGTACAGACATGCAGGCAGGTGAAAAACTCACACACATAAAATAAAGTAATAAATATTTTTTAAAAAATGTTTAAAAAGAAATTCAGGGGCTGGAGAGATGGCTCAGCGGTTAAGAGCATTGCCTGCTCTTCCAAAGGCCCTGAGTTCAATTCCCGGCAACCACATGGTGGCTCACAACCATCTGGAATGAGGTCTGGTGCCCTCTTCTGGCCTACAGGCATACAGACAGACAGAATATTGTATACATAATAAATAAATATTTAAATATTTAAAAAAAATAGAAAAAAAAAGAAATTCAAGGTCATCTTCAGCTACATAGCAAGTCTGAGGCCAGCCTGGGATACATATGACTCTGTCTTGATGAAGATGATGGTGATGGTGGTGATGATGTCAAGAGAGGCAGTATAAATCTATAATTCCAGGGCTGGAGAGATGGAGACAGCTGAGGCTTGCTGACCTAGTACCTGAATCAGTGAGCTATGAGTTAGTGAGAAACCCTGCTTCGAAAATAAGGAACATGCTTGGCATTGGCCTCTGGCCTTTACAGATGGACATACACCTGCATACACTAGACATAGGTAAACATTCAAAAATAAATGTTATGGGGAGTCCCCTAGCCCTCCCACCCCCAGCCCCGTGTTCCCTGTGCTGCGCTCAGTCCCTGCTGAAAGTTGTAGTCAGCAAGTAGGTGCCCAGTCTCCTTCCATCTCCTGAGTCACTTGGGAGTTGAATTTGTATTTGCACAGCTAAAGTAAAGTAAGGTTTGGGGCACGTGGAGCAGGTACCCGTAAATCTTGTCCTCTTAGCCTTCCTCCGAAAGCATCTTCTCCATTGAAGTTCTTCACCCTGATCTGCCACCCAATGCTTCTTTCTCCTGTCCCGTTTCCTTTTTGTCGACTGCTCCTTTCCCACTCCCTGGCCACTCCTTGAGTCATTCTGTGGCAAGCCCCTTGTCTGTGGTCTGTCCTCCTTGCCTTGGTCACATCCTGGGCCTGGAGATGGGGGCGACCACAGAGGTTCCCTAGAAGGCAGTGGGTAGGTCGAGGATGACCCACGCCATTCTCTTTGCTCCAGTGGGCGGCCATGTGGACTTCGATGACTTTGTGGAACTAATGGGACCTAAACTCCTGGCAGAGACAGCAGATATGATTGGTGTAAAGGAACTGAGAGATGCCTTTCGGGAGGTGAGTGACGGCTGCTGACAGGCAGGGGTGGGCAGGCCGAGTCCCAGTCTCAGAATGACTTTGAAGGGTTCTGAATCCCTGGGCCCCGGATCACGGGAGGGAACTTGGTTAGAAAAGGAACCCTGGCCTAGGGGCCACTGCTCAGCTTTGAGGTTGCTGCCCATCCGTGCAGTCTCCGTTTCTCCTTCACTCTCCAGTTCGACACCAATGGTGATGGGGAGATAAGCACCAGTGAGCTGCGAGAGGCCATGAGGAAGCTGCTGGGTCATCAGGTGGGACACAGAGACATCGAGGAGATTATCCGCGATGTGGACCTCAATGGAGATGGACGAGTGGACTTTGAAGGTAGAGGGGTCTGGAAACCGCTGTGAGACTGCGGTGCACCCACCCCTCCTCCCTGCCTTTCTTCCATCTTACCTGTATCTTACCTGTGTATACACCGATCCACCCCCATCCCCCACCCCACTCCTGCATCCATCTACTTGGCCACCTTTCATACCTCTCACTTGCTCGTACCTTTGTCTGTCCAGACGCCTGTTCAGTTTTTCATCATCTCTAAAGTCATCCATACAACTGTTGGTCCACGCATTTATCCTTCCGTTCATCCTGCTCTTTATCCGTCCTCGCATCCATCTCAGTATCTTTGTCCCCGTCCACACCTCTGTCAGCCCGCACCTCCGTCCACCCACACCTCGGTCCGCCTGCTCCTCCGTCCTCCCACTCCTCCATCTGTCCTCCCACTCCTCCATCCGCCTGCCCACTCCTCCATCCGCCTGCCCACTCCTCCATCCACCTGCCCACTCCTCCATCCGCCTGCCCACTCCTCCATCCGCCCACTCCTCCATCCGCCTGCCCACTCCTCCATCCGCCTGCCCACTCCTCCATCTGCCTGCCCACTCCTCCATCCGCCTGCCCACTCCTCCATCCACCTGCCCACTCCTCCATCCGCCTGCCCACTCCTCCATCCGCCCACTCCTCCATCTGTCTGCCCACTCCTCCATCTGTCTGCCCACTCCTCCATCTGTCTGCCCACTCCTCCATCCGTCCTCCCACTCCTCCATCCGCCTGCCCACTCCTCATCCGCCCACTCCTCCATCCACCTGCCCACTCCTCCATCCGCCTGCCCACTCCTCCATCCGCCTGCCCACTCCTCCATCTGTCTGCCCACTCCTCCATCCGCCTGCCCACTCCTCATCCGCCCACTCCTCCATCCACCTGCCCACTCCTCCATCCGCCTGCCCACTCCTCCATCCGCCTGCCCACTCCTCCATCTGTCTGCCCACTCCTCCATCCACCTGCCCACTCCTCCATCCGCCTGCCCACTCCTCCATCCGCCTGCCCACTCCTCCATCTGTCTGCCCACTCCTCCATCCGCCTGCCCACTCCTCATCCGCCCACTCCTCCATCCACCTGCCCACTCCTCCATCCGCCTGCCCACTCCTCCATCCGCCTGCCCACTCCTCCATCTGTCTGCCCACTCCTCCATCCGCCTGCCCACTCCTCCATCCGCCTGCCCACTCCTCCATCTGTCTGCCCACTCCTCCATCCGCCTGCCCACTCCTCCATCCGCCTGCCCACTCCTCCATCTGTCTGCCCACTCCTCCATCCGCCTGCCCACTCCTCATCCGCCCACTCCTCCATCCGCCTGCCCACTCCTCCATCTGTCTGCCCACTCCTCCATCCACCTGCCCACTCCTCCATCCGCCTGCCCACTCCTCCATCCGCCTGCCCACTCCTCCATCCACCTGCCCACTCCTCATCCGCCCACTCCTCCATCTGTCTGCCCACTCCTCCATCTGTCTGCCCACTCCTCCATCTGTCTGCCCACTCCTCCATCCGTCCTCCCACTCCTCCATCCGCCTGCCCACTCCTCATCCGCCCACTCCTCCATCTGTCTGCCCACTCCTCCATCTGTCTGCCCACTCCTCCATCTGTCTGCCCACTCCTCCATCCGCCTGCCCACTCCTCCATCCGCCTGCCCACTCCTCCATCTGTCTGCCCACTCCTCCATCTGTCTGCCCACTCCTCCATCCGCCTGCCCACTCCTCCATCTGTCTGCCCACTCCTCCATCTGTCTGCCCACTCCTCCATCTGTCTGCCCACTCCTCCATCCGTCCTCCCACTCCTCCATCCGCCTGCCCACTCCTCCATCCGCCCACTCCTCCATCCGTCTGCCCACTCCTCCATCCGTCTGCCCACTCCTCCATCTGTCTGCCCACTCCTCCATCCGCCTGCCCACTCCTCCATCTGTCTGCCCACTCCTCCATCCGCCCACTCCTCCATCCGCCTGCCCACTCCTCCATCCGCCTGCCCACTCCTCCATCTGTCTGCCCACTCCTCCATCCGCCCACTCCTCCGTCCACCCGCACCTCTGTCGGCCTGCACCTCTGTGTTCTGTTCCTATAGTCATACTCCTCCTTCCAGCTGCTTGTACTTCTACCGGTATTTCCATTGAGCTCTCTGTCAGTCATTTCCCCATGGATTTTATATCCATCTGTTCATACATTCATTCATCCTTGTGTCTGTCCTCCCATCTGTCTGTCTGTTCACTCACTCATGCTGTCTTCTGAGGACCATACTTTTTGGCCTGACCTTAGCCTGTGACATCTGACCACAGTTCACTGTCCCAGTCACAGTTTCTACCATTCCTTCACTCTGAAATACTCGAGTTATGTTAGCCTGTGAAACCCTCCTGTGAATATGCTATTCTTTGTGCCGGGTGCTGTTCATTTTATTTTCCACTTAGGTTAAATTGTTTTCATTGTGTCTGTCCACCCATCCATCCAACCATCTAGAATATATGTGTGTCGTTCCATGGCATGAGTGTGGAGGTCAGAGGATAACTTCCATCAAATGATCCCATGGCTCAAACTCAGGTCTTCGGGCTTGGCAGCAAGCGCCCTTACCTCCTCAGCCATCTTGCCCACGCTTGAGTGAAATTCTGTTTATTTTCCAAGACCCAGTAGTGAGAGTCCTTCCCAGAACACTTCCCTCTTCTGCAGACTGAGCCTCTACTTTTCCAGCCCTTGTAGCACTTCACAGAGCTGCCTTACAAAGATGCAGCGTGGAGGTGGGGGAGGAGCAGCCTCGAAGCCAGGGCAATAAGGACGGACCGACGGTGGTAGTGTTCCTACTGGCTCCTGACTGGCACTGTCTCCACCCTTTCCTGTCTCCCTCCCAGAGTTCGTCCGGATGATGTCCCGCTGAGGCCTCCAGGGCTTCTCCAGGACTGCCAACTCCCACTTGCTGGGAAAAGAGCCGAGCGCGCTTCGCTCGCTCCGCAGTAGATGCCCAGAGCCCAGGATGTACTGGCGGATGGGGCCTGCCTGCACCCCGGGGAGGTGCCCACCCCGGATCCCCACCCCTCCGCACTGTGAAAGACTCACAACTCCTGCAACTGGAAAGGGGCGCCCACCAGCGAGGAGGCCACAGTGCCAAGCCGCTAGAGGACGTGCAAGGCGCCAAGTGCCATGTGCCCAGTCGCTGCTGACTGGCTGGGTGGGCCAGGGAGCCCGCCAGCAGACCCCACACAGCATGTCTGCCCCGGGGCAGAGCCTTTCAGCGCCCTCCTGAGCTCTATGCCCGTCCCAGCTCGCCTAGCCCTTTGATCTCAGAACCAATAAAAAACGAGAATGTCAGCCAAGGTGTTCTTTGCTTTGGGCCCCATTAGAGGATATTCACCCTTCCCCAGAACCTCCTTCACGCCCAGTATTGGATGTAATTTCTTGCCTGCCACATACATTGACTGAGTAACCGTTTTGTACCCAGAAATTTCTAGTCTCATATACTACATAGGCCAGAATGTGGCTCCTTTTTTTTTTTTTTTTTTTTTTTTTTTGGTTTTTCGAGGCAGGTTTCTCTGTGGTTTTGGAGCCTGTCCTGGAACTAGCTCTTGTAGACCAGGCTGGTCTCTAACTCACAGAGATCCTCCTGCCTCTGCCTCCCGAGTGCTGGGATTAAAGGCGTGCGCCACCACCGCCCGGCTAGAATGTGGCAGTTTTTGAGGCAAGGTTTCTCTATTTAACAGCCCTGGGTGTCCTGGAACTCTAGACCAGGGCTCAAACTCACAGAGATTCGCCTGAGCTCCTAAGAGACTAATGTGGTTAGCTGAGCAGCTGCCCCAAATACAACCTGGTCCTTTGTTTCTTAACAGAGTCTCTAGTTGGCCTCTCACTAAGAGAAGAACAACCTTGAATTTTTGTAAAAAATTATTTGATTTTTAAGTACAGGTGTTTTGCCAGCATGTATGCCTGTGCACTGTGTTTGTTCCTGGTGCCCAGGGACCCAGAAGAGGGGGTTGGATGCTCTGGAACTGAAGTTACCAGACAATGATAACCTTCCATGTGGGTGCTGGAATGGAACCCAGGTCCTCTGGAAAAGCAGTCAGTGCGCTTAAACCTCTGAGCCATCTCTCCAGCTCTGGCCATCACTTTGATCCTTCACCCCTGGATGCCGGCGTGCTGGTGTTACTGGAGCACATTATGGCCCCTGGTTTATGCAGGGCTGAAGGGCAAAGCCAGGGCTTCACCATACAAAGCAAGCATTCTACCAACGGAGCCAGGTCTCCAGCCCCCTTATTCCCTCTGACACAGGGGACAGGAGAGACACGGATACGTAAGAAGAAGGTAAGTACTGGAGAATCACCGGGTAGGGCAGTCCCACCTCCTGACTTCCGGGAGATTTCAGGCCGCTGTGGGAGACAGGTATGGTGGAAGCATGTCCCCGTATGACTACAGAGCGTGACCCTGCAATGAAGGAAGCATATGCAGACCCTAAGCAGGGCATACGGAAGCCTGGCCTGCTCTAGGGAGGTGAGAAATACCTCCTTAGGAAGTGATGTCAAGAGCTTTGCCCTGGAGGAAATCCAGAGTGTGCACACAGCTGGCTAGAACCGCTGAGAGGGACAGCAGCTGTGTAGCAGTCAGGCCTTGGGCTTGTTTACTGGGTAGCGTTGGGTAGTGGTGTGCCCTCTTCGCACCTGTTTCCTCCAGTTTCTGTGAGGCTGGGAAAGAACAAGGCTAGTGCACACTAGGGGTTGGCTCGTGTATCCTTAGGGACCGTCATTTGCCGACTGCCATGGAACTGTGGCACCTGGCAGTGTGGCACACTGAATCAGTTTCCATAGCTGATGGGCTGAAGGACCCCAAAGGAGATCTTTGTGAGGAGCTGTCTAGAGTCTCGGGAAGGCTTGGTGCACACTTGGGTGGCTGTATGGGTATGGCTAGCGTCCTCCATACCTTTGTCTCCCCACCTCAGCACGCTAAAGAATCACTTCAAGAGGGGTAGGGGGTGGCGCAGGCCTTTAATCCCAGTACTCTGCAGGCAGAGGCAGGAGGATCTCTGTGAGTTTGGGGTCAGCCTGGTCTACAGAGTGAGTTCTAGGATAGCCAGATACACAAAGAAACTCTGTCTTGAAAAAAAAACCACATTTTTAAAAATTAATTAATTTATTGTGTGTGTGTGGGAGGGTATGTGTATGAAGGTCAGAGGATAACTTTTGGGAGTCAGTTTTCTTCTACCATGTGGTTCCTGGTCCTCAAACTTGAGCTGTTGGGCTTGGAAGCAAGAACTTTTACCCACCGAGTCATCTCACTGGCCTAGGTCACAGATCTGGACCCACCTCTGATTCTGATGCCATGTTTGGGGTGAGGTCCATGATTTTCCATCCTTAACAGGACCTCAGAAGATTCTGATGCTCATGGTCTGTGGCCCACAGAACTCCATGGTAAGTTCCAGATACACGTGCACTGGTGTGTTTCCAGGCATGTGTGAGAGCATGGAGGTAGATGGAACATTCTGTGCCCCCCCCCGCGTCACAGCAGAGGGAGGATACTTGTTCTCAGACCTGCAGGAAACGTGGGAAGGCCTGTGGGCCCCAGCCAGATGCCTGGGTAATCCACATGTCCCAGAGGCCAGCAGGGCTGAGAGCTCTAAATTCTAATAATCCAATTCTGAGACTAAGCCCTTGGCTCTGTGCCCCACTAGGCAGGCCTACAGCCCTGCTTTTCCTATCCTGGCTTAGCTCTGCTCAGGGACTCCAGATGTGTGCTTTTCAGAAAGCTGGTCGCTCAATTAGAAGAGAAAGGGCCTTTGTAGATAGCTCTGTCAGCCGGCGGGGGAGCCCTCCAGAAACCTTCCCAGGAGTGAGTGGAGCAAACCTTAAGCTAGGGTACTTCCATACCTCTGAACACCACAGACACAGCAGATGTGATAAAGGAACTTGAGGACGCAGTCAGGCCTAGCAGAAAGGTCTGCGCATACTCAGACAAGGGGCAGGACTCCTGTCTCCTCTGATGCCTGGGGCTCCCGCCTTACATCTTGGGTTTTCCCACCCATAGGATCTTTAAAGACTAGGTAGGGTTCCATGACTTCTAGAACCAAGATGAATTTCTCTAGACAAGACCTCAGAGCACTTCCTCCCTGTGGGAGCTCCAAGTGTCACCTCAGCATGAACCTATAATCCGAGCACTCAGGAAATGGGGCTGGGAGGATTGTGAAATGGAGGCCAGCCTGAGCAATCACACCCATATACACCCCCACCCTCGCCACCACCACCACAACACACTCCAAATAAATAACTAAAATGTAATTTCAAAATTAAAAAAGAAGCTGCTAGGGTGTGGCTTAGTGGTTAGAGTGCTCCCTTGCCATTCACAGAGGCCACAGGATCAGGGATTGCTTCCCCACCCCCAGTTCCTCAAAGACAAAAAAGGGCACTTGCCACAGAGCCTGGAGACTTGAGTTCAATCCCTGAGACCCACGTGGTGGCAGGAGGGAACTGACTCTTGAAAGGTCTCTGAGCACCCAGTGTGTGTGAGATGGCACCCCTTCAAATAAATAAATGCTTAAACAAACAAAAAATATGACCTAAAAACAAGCAAAAAAATTATAAAATAAAGGGCATAAGTTAAAAACATAGTAAAAATGAAGATGAACTGGGAGAGCTGGTGCACGCCTTTAATCCCAGCATTTGGGAGGCAGAGGCAGGAGGATCTCTGTGCGTATGAGGCCAGCCTGGTCTACAAAGTGAGTTCCAGAACCATTAAGGCTACACTGAGAAACCCTGTCTCAAAATTCCTCCCCCCCCAAAGATCTTGTTTTATGCATACGAGTGTTTGCCTGCATGTATGCATGTTTGTGCAGTACGTGGATGCTGGGTACCATCAGAGAGAGGTCAGAAGAGGGCATTGCATCCCCTGGGACTGGAGTTAGAGAGGGTTATGAGCCACCACGTGACTGCTGGGAACCAAATCCAGATACTCTGCAAGAGCAGTAAACACTCTTAACCTCTCTCCAGCCCCAATTTTTAAATTTTTTAAATTATATGTATGTGTGTGCATGGGGAGGGGGTGGGGATGTCCATGCAAGCATGAGTGCTGTGCCCACATGGTCCAGAAGAGGGCATCAGACTCCCTGCAGCTAGAGTTACATACAGTAGGTTACCTGCTGCTGCCTTACCTGCCTGGGAGCTGTCCGCTGCCTGCTCACCTCTCCAGCCCCAGGGGGATTAACATCTGCACAGGAACCTCCTTTTGACTAAGACAAGACAATCAGCTCGAATCCGGATCTACCTTGATTATCTGGAATGGCTGCCAGTGCCTTGGCCCTGGTCCTGCTGTGCCTGGCGGGCTCAGATCGCATACCTACGCTGTCACCTGCTCTTGCTTTCAGCAACAGAGCTGAGCACAGACTTCTGAGTGTTGGTTGAAATGTAAAATGCTCCCCACAGGATACAAAGTTTGGTCTTGCTCCTGCCTGGAAGCTCTACCTCTGAAAGTGATGGAAACTTTGGGAACAATAAGAAGTGGGGGGGGGGGGAATAACCCATTCTGTAGTCTCTGCCTCCTGCTTCCACCACATGGTGAGGAAGCTTGTCAACAGCATGTTCCCTATACCACGATGTTTTTCCAAAGTTTGTGGGGCTATGCAACCATAGGCTGAAGCCTCTGAAACCACAAGTCAGGCTAAACCTCTTTCTTCTTGGAGTCATCCTGTCTGGCATTGTGGTTACAATTATGCCAAGGGAACTAACATGTCCTTCTTTAGCCCCATTCTGTTATCAGCAATACCTAACCAGTAGCTGGTTACTGCTGTGGGATAATGCTCTTGTACACTGTAAAGGTTTGTCACTCATATTGGTTTAATAAAACGCTGATTGGCCAGTAGCCAGGCAGGAAGTATAAGAGGGGCGACCAGACTAGGAGAATTCTGGGAAGAGGAAAGGCAGAGACACAGTCACAACCCAGATACAGAGGAAGAAAGGTGAGAATGCCTTACTGAGAAAAGGTACCAAGCCACATGGCTAAACATACTTAAGAATTATGAGTTAATTTATAAGAGCTAGTTAGCAATAAGCTTGAGCAATAGGCCAAGCAGTTTATATTTAATATAAGCCTCTGTGTGTTTATTTGGGACTGAATGACTGTGGTACCAGGTGGAACAGGAACTTCCATCTACAGATTACAAGGAAATAGTTCCTTTAGGGCCTGAAGACATGACTCCACAGCTAAGAGCATTTATTGCTGTTATAGAGGGCCCAGGTTCAGTTCCTAGCACCCACATATGGGCCCACAACTGTCTGCAACTCCAGTTCCAGGGGATCCAACACCCTCTTCTGATTTCTGATGCCACCAGGCATGCATAATGCAACTACGCTTTATACACATAAAGAGAGAGAAAAAAGAAAGGAAGGAAGGAAGAAGGAGCCCCTTTAATCCCAGAACTAGGGAGGCTGAGGCCCACAAATCTCTGTGAGTTCCTGGCCAACCAGGGCTACATAAGGAGACCCTGTCTCAAAAAAGAAAAGGAAATGCCCATGCATGGTGCTTAGTGTAGGGTGTGGCTCAAGTCCTTCACACATACAGTTAGCTCTCTCTCCTGGAATTTTCTCTGAGCTAGGCTTAAAGGTCTCCCTCCCTCTTGACTTGGAGGTACTGGACTGATGGCACAGCTTTAACCTCTCCTAGCTGGAGTGTCACATGTCACCTTAGACGCACACCAGAAAGCAAAGTATAATGGTGAACTCCTGTGCTGTGGGATGAGAGGATCACGGTTCCATGCCCACCTGGGCTGCACAGCAAGACTGTTCCAATATACAAAGTGAAATAAACAAGATTGCCCTTGGTGCCCACGATGTAACTCTGTAGGGTGTTTACTTAGCGTTCACAGAGCCTTGGGCTCGATTCCCAGGACTCTGGAAACAGGCATGGTAGAGTATGTTTGAATTGCAGCATGTAAGAGGTAGGAGCGGGAGTTCAGAGTCATCCTCAGCTACAAGACAAGTGAGTTCTGCCTGGGATACATCATGGGGGATGTATCCTTCCTTCCTTCCTTCCTTCCTTCCTTCCTTCCTTCCTTCCTTCCTTCCTTCCTTCCTTCCTTCCTTTTTTTGGAGATAAGGTTTCTCTTTGTAATAGTCCTAGCTGTTCTGGAACTTGCTTCTGAGAATCAGGCTGACCTCAAACTCAGAGATCCGCCTGCCTCTGCCTCCCGAGTACTGGGATTAAAGGTATGCACCACCACTGCTCAGCAGGGATTTTTTGTTAAAAAAGAAAAAAGATGGGGCTGGAGAGATGGCTCAGAGGTTAAGAGCATTGCCTGCGCTCTTCCAAAGGTCCTGAGTTCCATTCCCAACAACCACATGGTGGCTCACAGCCATCTGTAATGAGGTCTGGTGCCCTCTTCTGGCCTGCAGGCAAACATGCAGACAGAATATTGTATACATAATAAATATTTTTTTTAAAAAAAAAGGAAAAAAGAAAGAAAAATGTCCTTGCTATTCCTGTCCCAATACAATTTGTCACTTAACACAGTAAAAAAGCAGTTGTCTGAAGTTTTGCAGTCTGGTTAAAGATGGACTTCTCAGATGAGAACCAGGCACAGTGGAAAGTGACTTGCCCAAGGCCACCCAGACGCTTGCTTTTTCTGTCCTCCAGCTCTTTCTGAGTCATATCCTCCACAGGGAAGCAAAGGCTTGCCAATCCGGCCTCTTTCCCCTGAAGGTGGAAACCCGGTCAAGTTTCCCACTGTTTGACTTTCCCACTGACTGGGGGCTGAGGTAGGTTCCCCTCTCTGGGTGGCTCTGATCCATGCTCAATCCGACGTCCAAGAGGCCCAAGGTGAAAAAACTTGGCTTTGAAACCAGACCACCCACCCTGGCATCCGAGGACTGGATGGTCGACTAAGCAGCCTGCAAAGTAGCCCCCACCCACCCTGTGTTTTCCTCTTGAACTTTTATTGTGAGCTTATCCTTAGGGGGAAAAATATCCCATTAACTTAAAATAGGCCAGACTTAATTAATAGCACGCTTTGTTCTCAGGATTCTTATCTGTACCGGAAGCCACACCTCTTTTCGGTTTTGTGGGTCAAGGTGAAGTTGCCTCTGGGGGCCTCCAAACAGCTGCTCCATCTTCCACTTTTGAACTCTGGTTCCCGTTGGCTTTTCCCTCCCTTGGGTGGAAGGGTTTTTCCCAACTCATTAACCTGGCCTGTTCACCAGGGCCTTTTCTACTATTAGATTGCCAGCATGACATGTTATAATTATTTCTTCTTGTATGATTAATAGCTACTGTGTACTAAATACCATTTATGAGCCAGGCCCTCTGCTAAGGGTTTCTGAAAGCCCTGCGTGTGAATATTCTAATTACATCCATCAGATGAGGAAGCTGGAACTCCCAGGTTCCACATAGCTCCAAAAACTAGAAGTGGGCTTAGAATCCTGGTCTCTGTGCCCACAAACACTGAGACTTACTGACACTCAGCAGTGCACTCAGTTGACCGCAGAATGCTAGCTCGTGGGCTCGTGGACAGCTAAGGAGGTACGGGAGCTTGCTGCCATCGTCAGCTACATAGAGTTCAAGGCTGGCCTGGCTTCAGTGGGGGGTTTGTCTAAAAATCAAACAAAAAGAGGGCAGCGAGCTAGCTCAGAGGGTAAAGCTGAGCCTTCGCTGCTGGGCCTGACAATCGGCGTTCCATCTCTGGGATCTGACTCCTGGAAGTTGTCCTTTGACCTCCACGCCTAGGCTGTGGCACACACCTCTGTGCGCCACCCACCACTAACAAATGGGTTTAGTAATTCAGAAAGCTCTTCTTATTCTCTTCACTTAAAATCTCTTTTATGTCTCACAATCTTAGGAGATAGGAACAATCATTCCTTATCACAAAGGATGAAACTGGAGAACCCCATAGCAAGTAACTCCCGGATGCCGGGCAGAGCTGTAAGGACATCACATGTGGCCGCATAGGTAACTCGGATCACAACACGGGGAGATTAGAAGCTAAACATCGTTGTGTGCTTTTAGCCAAATTACTTTACCTTCCTCAACATTTTTAGTTTCTCATCCATAAAACTGGGGACATTTCCTGTTTTTCAGTTTCTTGAGGTGAGTGTGAGATGCAGACGTGTGGGAGCGGATGGCTGCTGAATCCTGCTGTCAGGGCTCTCTTGGCTACAGTCCTAACCTTGGCTTTGGATGGGTAGATGATTTTTTTCAAGTTCCCTTCTGTGTTGCCTGCATTTTTTCCACGAGAAGCGTATCTTGTATCTCGGCAAGGTAGCACAGGCCCTGTTTATTCGAAGCTACTTGTCCAGAAGGCTGGATGGATGAGAAGCATGATCACAAATTTGAGGCCAGCCTAGACAACTTAGCAAGAGACAGACTCAAAGAAAATAACTGGGTGGCCAGAGAGATGGCTCAGCAGTTAAGAGGGTTAAGAGCACTGGCTGCTCTTCCAGGGGAGTTGGGTTCCGTTCCCAACAACCACATGACAGCTCATCATTGTAACTCCAGTTCCAGGGGATCCGACATTCTCATACAAATATACATGCAGGCAAAGCACAATGCACATAAATAAATATTAAAAAAGAAAAGAACTGAAGTCTGGGGATGCACCTTGGGGGTCGTGCACACACACAGCACATACACACACAGCACTCAGCGGGACCCTAGCTTCTGCGAGTGGATGGTGTCATTTGCATTTTGGGTGAGCAGAGACTCAGAGAGAGAGAGAGGAACTGAACCCAGTTCTGTCTCACCCCTAAAGTGTAGTTCCTGTCACTCTCTGACAGTCACGGTGCAGGGGAGCTTAAAGAGAAGTTTGACCTGGGGCTAGGGAAGCCCAAGCAGGGGTTTTAATACCTGTATGTCTATGCACTGTGGACATATGATAAAAATGAAGGTCAGAAAAAGACGATCCAACCCTTGGAACTGGGTTAGCAGGTATGTGGGTGCGGGGAATTAATTGTACCTAGGTTCTCTGCAAGAGCAGCTAGTGCTCTCAACCGGTGAACGTCTCTCCAACCTCCTGCTTAATATTGAGACAAAAAGTCGGGCGGTGGTGGCGCATGCCTTTAATCCCAGCACTCGGGAGGCAGAGGCAGGTGGATCTCTGTGAGTTCGAAGCCAACCTAGTCTACAGCATGAGTTCCAGGATAGGCTCCAAAGCTACAGAGAAACCATGTCTCGAAAAACCAAAAACAAAAAAGTTGAGGCAAGAACACACTCTGTGCCCCAAGCTGGCCTTTAAACTCACGGTAATCCTCCTGTTTTAACCTCCTGAGTACGAGTACTGGGGATACAGGAATGTGTCACCTGGTGTCTCCAAGCCCAGAATTGTTTAAATAAGTTCCATTTTTCCTTAACCACAATATCAAATTTAACCGGGCTTCCTATATTTTGTCGACAATGTCTGACAACCCTGATAATAGGGACAGAGTAAGTATCTACGGAACAAATGATTAACTTCCTCCACTTGGCTGTATCACAAACTTGCGGTGAAAACTCAAGACTCTCTCAGGCCGTTTTCTCAGCGTAAAAACGGGAGTTTGGGCAGACACGCTAATGGAGAAGAGCGCTTGGGAGTGCAGGACGTGGCTGTGCCAGGTAGCCCAGGTCACCAAACGGCGGTCACCACCCATGACCACTCGCACCAGCGGGGAGCAAGCCCCAACTCAACTCCTCAGGGTCTCAGACCCGCCAGACACCGTCGCCATGGAGACGCAGGCAGCCTGGAGCCCCTCCCTTAAAGGCCACGCGTTTCCGCTGCGTTGGAGCATTCTGATTGGGCAGCCCCGTGGACGCTACCACACACCACGCGCGTGCTAAGGGGTGAAGGCGGGACCTCATCCTCGTGGGACTCGTGTCCTGCCACCTGTACATGTGGCATCTCAGGGGAAGCCTGGCTCCTCTGCCTGCCACGGGGAAAAACCATTGCTCCTGCTGCTAGGTTCTGTGCTCTTGCCTTTCTGAGAGAAAAAAAAGAGGGTGATGGAAAAGACGGCAACGCCCCCTCCAGAGCCGATTCGGTCCCGAGATCTAGAGCGCCGGAAGTGCTGGCGACGTGTCAGTGCGCCCTTCTCTAAACCGTCCCCGCCCCAGGCCACCTTTCCTAGTCTGATGTGGGATTCCGGGGCGGCCTGGGCGCTGCACCCGCCACTTCCGCATGGGACCGCCGCTTCAACCGAACTCCCTCCCTCTGCGCGCGCTCCTTCTCATGCCCGGTGGTTGGGCGGGAGCCTCCTGTGGCCACGCCCCCTTTCTAAGCACAGCCGCCAATAGGGGGGCTGCTCTCGACGGGGTGGTGGGTAATTAATGAGGGCCGCACTCTGATTGGCTGGAGCGCCCAGGCCGAGGGCTGGGCGGCGGGGTAGGTTGTTCCTGAGGTGGGAGGCGGCACCCGAGGCAGAGGAGGAGGCCCGAGAGCGACATGTCCCGGGTTGCTGAGGCAGAACGGTCCGTGGCGCTGTTTTACTGAGTCGGGGGCGGCCTGGCGGCCGGCCGAGGACGAGGGTCGGCGGGGGCTGCCCCCGCAGTGGTGGCCGCCATGCTGGGGTCCCGGACAGCTGGAGCAGCCGCTGTGGCGCTTCTCCGACTGCTGCTGCTGCTGCTCTCGCCGGAGCTCCAGGATCCGGGCTTCGGCGTGGTCGGAGCCGCTGGGGCCGGGCTGCCAGAGAGCGTCATTTGGGCAGTCAACGCGGGCGGCGAGGCACATGTGGACGTGCACGGGATCCACTTCCGCAAGGACCCTCTGGAAGGCCGGGTGGGCCGAGGTGAGAGCCCCTCGGCCGAGCCGTGGGATCCGGGGCCTGCGAGCAGGGCGCCGCCGAGGGCCCCGAGCCCCTTCCTCTCGGCCGGCTGACCACAGCCTCAGAGCGAAGTTTCCCTCTGCAGGACCCCCAGGGACCTGGTAGTGCCCAGGGCCTAGCCCCGGCTCGAAGCTAGCAAGAGCCATCGAGGCAGAGAGTTGGCGAGAAGTTATATTTAGATCTTCCTCATCCTGCATTTCCCAGCCTCTCATCCCACCCAAAGCTGGGAAAGTAGAGACGAGAGTGGCCTTTTGCCTGGCACCTGGAGGCCTCGCAGCTTGTGGGTCATCGATTGATTCCACGGCTCTGCTGTCGCGGCCATTCCCGGTAGATTCTTGCCCAACCGTAAATGGGCCGCTTTCCGTGCCCTTTCTCCCAAGAGTGGGGCTTGGTTCCTGGCCGGAATAATAGCAGGGAGTCTTCGAAGGGAATAGGCCGGGAAAGTTTGGTTGTGGCATCCTCTGCCTGCTTTTGGAGTTTGTTTGCTTAAAAGTAAAAGCCACCCGTCGGGTGTTGGTATATTGAAGTCTGTTCTGCGCGGGAGGCTGATGGTGCTCACCCTATGTAAGATTTGAGTGTTCCAGTGCCCCCCCCAGATGATCCCAACAGCTTAGGGAGAAAATAGTCGAGACTTAACCGATGAAGCAGCAGTGATTTTTACAGAGTTATACGGTATTATGAGAATTCCTAGGCCAATATGGGTTTCTAGGCCCGGACCCAATAGACAAACTTTTATCTCTTATTTAACTAGCTGGGGCTCAGATTTCTGCACCAGGCGCTCCTGTTGTAGGTCACCCCAATCCATTCTTTGGAGAAATCTGCTCTAGAGTCTTCTTTAAGTAGGATGGGAAAACAGGTTTAAGAAGACAATTCCTAGGATGGAGAGAAGGCTCAGTGGTTAGGAGCACTGATTGCTCTTCCAGAGGACCCAGGTCTGATTCCCAGCGCCCAGAGGATGGTTCACAATGGCCTGTAACTCCAGTTTGGGGATCCAGTGCTGCCTTCTGACCTCCATGGGCACCAGGCACACATGTGGTGTACAGAGATACATGCAGGCAAAATCCAATACACGTAAAGCTTTTTAAAACGTTAAAATAAAAAAAGGGGATGGGGTGGGGGATTTCCTTGTGTCATTTCTGGATAATGATGCTATATGCTGGGTGTCGAGGCTACCGAACTGCTGATGATGCCTATCTAGACAGCTAGGAGACAGTCTTTTCCCACAGTGTGTGCTCTTGACTTTACTGAAGGGTTTGGCTTTGTTTGTCCCAGTTTCTGTGTACGATAATCATGAGTGTGTTAGCCAGGTGTGGTGGTTCATGCCTGTAACCCCAGCATTTGGGAGGCAGCAGCAGGAGGATCCCTGAGAGTTGAAGGCCAGCCTAAATAGGGAGTTCCAGGTTGTCTGGAAATCCAGGGCTACATTGTGAAAGCTTATTTAACAACAACAAAACCAAAAAACAGAATTTTTTTGCTTTCATACATGTGAGGGTCTTGGCACACTAGGCTGTTTTCTGAAGTCTGTGTCCTGGAATTTGTTTAGCCCTGGCATGTAGGTCCCAGGAACCAGGTTTCAGCTGAGTCAGGGCTGCAAGTTGTGGCAGCCAAGGCCAGACTTCATAGCACCTCTGTTGTAGACCGTTCTGTTTCTTCATGGTTGTGGTCAGAGCGGAAGGAACCGCTGAGGAAATAGACAGTTGGTGGACCTTGCCTCTTGAGATAATGGTGTAGTAAGGGCCTTGTGCAGATGGCTTCTTGCATTCAGATACCCATTGTCCCACTAGGTACCCAGTACAGAGGATAAAGCTGACTAAGACTCCGGGTTCAGTCCTTAGGTACCTGCTCTTTCCCAAATTCTGCTTTTAAGCGGCTGCTGCAGGTGGTTTAGCCGTCTGACCTGGTCAACAGCCAGCAGGCTCTCTTGTCCCTGGAGGCATGAGCCCTCTGGGGTGGGGTGGGGTGGGGAGTAACTGCAGCAAATACAACTACATTAGGCCTACTACACTCCATAGTGGGGTCCCATTTTTGGACACTAGCATTTGGGGCAATGTAAAACTGAAGGTCCCCTGTTGTCCAGGGCAGTCTGCTCATCTGGGTGGGGCCGGTGGGTTTTAGTACTCACTAGGTTCCCGGGAGTAGTGCTTCCTGGCATTAGGTCTGGGACCAGATAAGTTTAGGTTCCTCTCAGCAGTCAGCTTTCAAACTTCTGTGCTGAGGAGTCAGCTCCGCTGTGGGGAGAGCAACTGTTCACACTGCCTGCCTTTCCTTCTGTGGGTCAGGGTGTGCCAGGCACTCGGAGACCTTTGTCTCACGCAGCTGTTTATCCCAATGGCAGGAGGCACCATGTGCCTCATTTCTCTCCAAACGCTGGTAATACTGTTTGCGGCACTGAGGGAGCTCATTTTCTGCTGAATGAATCCAGGTTGCCAGGTTAGTCCAGATCAAGGTTTGGCCTGCTTTTGAACTTGCTGTTACTCTACATTTTCGCATTCTTGTAACTGAGTGGCCTAGGGCACCCAGTGGCTTATGCAAAGGCACTTCATAGTGTTTATTGAATTTAATTTCTGCCTTAGGATAGCTAGTGTTCACAGCCTGGAAAAGACACTTTATATCCCTGTGCTTCAATTCAGCAGATGGAAACACCACTATAGAAAGTGCTGTGACATACTGTACGTTCTGGGGAGTGTATGTGGCTTTTTTGTTGTTGGTTTGTTTTGAGACAGGGTTTCATGTCGCCCTGGTTAGCCCCAAACTTGCCTTGTAACCTGGAATAACCTTGAACTCTTGATTGTCCTGCCTTTACCTCCCAAGTGATGGAATTCCAGGCTTATACCACCAGGCCTGTCTTTCCAGGTTCTTGATTTGGTTAACTTTGGTGAGTAAACCTTACTGTTCAGCTAAGGGCACAGAGCTTGGCTTGGTTTAGGGGAAAGTCTCTCTTCTTAGGAGATCCCTGCTGGAACTTCTAGCCCCAGCCTGTCTTCCTTCCCAGCAGCACACGCGTGTTAGGAACCTCTGCTGCACTGCTGTCCCGAGGAGGGTAAAGCGCCACTATCTTTTTTCTCCCTGCTTGATGACCTTTTACATGGAATTAAAAATAGGTCAGAATGTGTCTCCAGAGGGGAAAAATGCTGTCAGGTGACCTGAGCCTGTCAAGTGACTTTTGTTTAACCCTAAAGCAGACCCTTTCTTGGGCTGCCTTCCGTCTAAGGGTTTGGCCTTGAGGTGAGAGCTTGGTGGAGGGTGAGAGGGAGAGTCCATGCTGCTCTGCTTTGCTCTTGGCCGGGAGGTTTGTTTAGAATTTGGTTCCTATACTGTCTTAACAGGAATGTTTCAAGTACTGGAAGCACTTTTTTCTCAGCTTCTTTTTTTGCTTTATTTTATTTTTTGTTCATTTTCCGTACCAACCACAGTCCCCCTCCCGCCCCTTCTCCCGCCTCCCTCCCTGGACTGTAAGTACTTTGCAAATAGAGTTTCTATCTGAGCCTCCTTACCTCTGTCATTCAGAATAATTCATTAGAAACTAACCTCACTTGAAAAAGAAATGATTAAGAAAAAGTATTGAATCATCAGAAAACCTAGAAAGCAATCCATTTATTTGTTTTGAAACATTTTCTGTGGTCCGACCCTCCTACCTAAGCCCCCTAAGTGCTGTCCTTGCACTTTCTGTAGATCTTACCTAGAACACGTTCTGGCTTTCTCGCTCTCAACCGTAGTTTTCTAATTCATTTCGTTACCTCCCTTTCCTTTTAATCCATTTTCTTAAGACAGGAACTTGCAATGTAGTCCCGCTTGCCTGAAACCCACTCAGTAGAGCAGGCTGACCTCCAGCTCACAGCACTTTGTCTACCCTGCCTTCTGGGTCCACCCCCAGGTACTCTGTTTAGTGCTCACTGTCTGAACTGTGTGTGTATCTGCTCAGCAGGTCTTCCTGCATGTTTATCTTTTCTTTATCTCCATGTGCAATCATCTAAGATTTTTATAGGTGTCTCATCCTCACCACAGTTCTATAGAGTGGTGATAGCCCTAATCTATAGTTGAGGAAATGGACCTAAAAGAGGCAACTAGTTCAGCGCCACGTAGTAGGTGGCAGGGCCAGAGTTCAAATCCGGGCCTATCTCACTTTGAAACTGGGTTGAGATTTCCAAAGAGCCTGACTGCTCTGCTTAGAGCTCAGAAGTAGCAAATACAACATAGGCCGGCCCTTTGGCCTCCTTCCTTTCTGGTTAATTGTCTGAGCTGTTTTGTGCCAACTTGAGCAGTGTACTGACTGTACTTTCTTTCTGTTTTAAAGAAACCCATTTTGTGGGAGCTGGGGAGATGGCTCGGTGGTTAAGAGCACTGGATGCTCTTCTGAGGACCTGGGTTCAATTCCCAGCACCCACATTGTAATGGTTTAAGTAAAAGGCTGCAGATCCCCAGGGGTGCCGCGACAGAAACACTGCAGGTCCCCGAATGGCGGCAGTGGGCAGCAGGCCATGAGATCCAACAGGGAGAGGCATGGTGGGTGAGAGACCTTGGCGGGGAAGCCAGTCCCATGAGGAGCCGCAGCCATGGTAGGTGAGAGACAGACGGATAGACTCGCCATGCAGAGTGAGGTTGGATATTTATTTAGTGGGTTATGGAAGGGAAGGGGAGAGGGAAGAAGGGAGAAGAGCAGAGAAGCGGGGAGAAGGGAGCAAGGCAGAAGCTACCCCTTTGGGAGACAGAAAGGCTGGGCTGGAAGCAGAAGGAAGATCTGCCTGCCTCTGTGGTGGCGGGGGGGGGGGGGGGGGGGGGCTTGTCTCTTAAAGGGAGAGGTCAGACCATTACACACATGGCAACTCACAACTATCTGTATATCTGTAACTCCAGTTCCAGGAGATCCAGCATTCAGGCATTGATGTAGGGGAAAATACCAGTGCACATGAAATAAAAATAAATAATAAAAAAAGAAACCCATATAAATGCTAAGGAGTGAAGAAAAGTCAAGGTTTTTGTTGTTGTTGTTGTTTTTCCTACTCTATCTCAGATTTCTTAGGATAGCCACTTGGGGCTTAAAGAGAAAGCAAGTAAAGGTAACCCCAGATTGTTTAATTCTTGTTCACACGCCTGTTTTCTGAGCTGTGGAATTGAGACCGCTGCAGATAACATTGCTGTTAGCTTCTCAAGTTTTCTATTCAGTGAGGGGAAAAAGGTTCACACATGTGCAAAAATTTCTGTGGATCTATAAATGAAATCTAGCTAATGTTCCAAGTTTGCTAGAGTCTTGGCCCTCCTAGGAGGAGGAAATCCTTAGCACTCAGTTGGAAGACAAATGGCCTTTTAGGTTTCATAGGTGTGTGACCTGGGGCTTTTGAGCTTGGAAAAGAGCTAGGGTGTGTTAGTTAGCCCCACATCCTTTGTAAGCGTGCTTCTTTGATTTCCTGAGGAGATACTGGGAGAAGAGTCTGAAGACAAAACTACAATGAGTTTCCTGTTCCATTGTCTCAAGAGTGCATCTGATCACAAGGCTAATGTCACTTACAGGAACTGTTAACAGTTATGTTTATTTTTTTGAGGGCTTGACCTTAGCCATTGGGTCTTTTAGTTCATCTTTCACCTTTTGTCGGATCTTCTCCTTTGAAATGATGGTGATTTTGGAGGCTAGAGCTCCTAGGAGTGAGTCAGATGAGTTACACGATCAGGGTGGTGTGGCCAAGGCTGCCACTTCAGCTCTCTCAGAGGATTTGGCTGCCAAATGTCTTCAGGGTCATCATATTCAAGTGGAAGACAATCTTATTTAGTTCGTGCTGTCTGTAGTTTGGGAAGGTTTTATGAACTCTGGGAAGTCTCATTGTATGTGTAGGCTAAATGAGCCCAATTGTTCTCCTCAGGATGCATGAGTGTTCATCTCTTGGGACTGGAAGGTGGTCTATCTATGGAAAGACTCTAGTTTGTTATGTGGAAAAACATTCATTTGTAACTCGCCACCAAGTGGACTGAGCTGGAGAGGGTTTCCTTTACCCTTGTCAGTCTGTGAAATGGAAAGGTGGCTTCTTGAGATTTGAGCATCTTGAGGCAGACTGTTGCACAGGATGCAGTGGTCCTCAGCGAGCCTGGCTGGTGTGGCTGCTGCTGTACTTCAGTCTCATTTCTTGGGAACCGCACCAAGTGGCTGCTGAACTGGTGCTCTGGGAAGTAAGGTAGTTGTGTCAAGAGGAAGTTGCAGAGCACCCTCCCCTCTCATGTGAGCCTTTTTTTCTTTGTCAACTTAGGAACTTTTTAAATAAAAATTCTGAAAAAGACCAAAAAAAAAAAGTACAGCTAGTATGTTATTTATAGCAGAGACAATGAAGAATGACTTTCCTGGCCAGACCACTTGTTTGGTTTAAACTGAGACAAACGCACTTGAGCTGGTTAGTGTTGCTGGTGTCCCCTGGATTCGGGAAGTGTTCTCTGAAGGTCTCCTTCTCGGGGAACTTTGCAGCATTTCATTCCTTTTACATCGTGAACAGATTCATTCGTCTCTGTCCTTTTCCAGCAGGCCCAGGAAGTGATTTTAGTGTGCTGTTGAGTCTTGGGGTGATTGCTGTTTAGTTTCTTTAATGTTACTCTTCTATGTCAGTGGCTGTCTGATTCTTGTCTTTGTGTTAACATTTGGAACCAGATGCAAAGGGAGTGTGCCTTGGACTGGGAGAGTGGAGAGTTCCTAGTTAGCATTGCTCTGGAAACGCCATGCCTCTGGTGATTCTGGGGGATCTCTACTCTTTATGTCTTTCTCTTTGTGTTTGTCTCTGATGCACTTTCTCTTTGTGTTTGTCCCCAGCCTCAGACTATGGCATGAAACTGCCCATCCTGCGTTCCAACCCCGAGGACCAGATCCTGTATCAAACAGAGCGGTACAATGAGGAGACCTTCGGCTACGAAGTACCCATCAAGGAAGAGGGGGACTACGTGCTGGTGTTGAAATTTGCTGAGGTCTATTTTGCACAGTCTCAACAGAAGGTGAGGCGTGCTCAGGCCCCTGCTTGACCAGTGGCACATTGCTGCTTTTGAGCAGTTGGGTACTCTGACGCCAGAGCAGAGGCCTGTGAACCTTCTCAGAAGGGAGGAACAATGAGCTCTGAGGAAAAGTTGGATCCTCCCACCCTAGAGAAGCTGTGTCCCCTTGCCCATTGGCTGTTACCTGTCTTGGATTGGTAACAAAATTGATCCTTTTAGGAGCCTTCTGCTTACTTCCCCCTAGATTCCCTCCCTAATACCCTCTTTCCCCTTTCCCTGGTACTTTCCTATCAATGCCTCCTTTTTTTTTTTTTTTTTGTTTGTTTTGTTTTGTTTTTTTCGAGACAGGGTTTCTCTGTGGTTTTGGAGCCTGTCCTGGAACTAGCTCTTGTAGACCAGGCTGGTCTCGAACTCACAGAGAACCGCTTGCCTCTGCCTCCCAAGTGCTGGGATTAAAGGCGTGCGCCACCACCGCCCGGCTCAATGCCTCCTTTCTCCCCATGATGCAGTAAAGAACCATGATTTTGACTTGGCTGAGGTGAAGGACTGCAGCTACCTTGGAGTATATCCAGAGCCAGAACTTATGAAAGCCAAGCAGGTGCATAATGTCTAATTCCTAAAGGGATGTAAGCTGATGATGTTGACATTTTTTTTTCTCCTGATTCTGGAAGGTATTTGATGTCCGATTAAATGGCCATGTTGTGGTGAAGGACTTAGACATCTTTGATCGTGTTGGGCACAGCACAGCTCATGATGAAATCATCCCCATGAGCATCAGGAAGGGGAAGCTGAGTGTCCACGGGGAGGTGTCTACCTTTACAGGGAAGCTCTACATTGAGTTTGTCAAGGTAACAGTCCCTGTGCTGGACATCTGAGGGACGGGATGATGTTTGCTGCCACATGGCTGACTGTGCTTTTCCATTTCCTAGGGGTACTATGACAATCCCAAAGTCTGTGCACTCTACATCATGGCTGGGACAGTGGATGGTAAGTTAGAATTTTTGTTTGTTTGTTTTGTTTTGTTTTTAAAGACAGGGTTTCTCTGTAGCTTTGGAGCCTGTCCTGGAACTAGCTCTTGTAGACCAGGCTGGCCTCGAACTCACAAAGATTCGCCTGCCTCTGCCTCCCAAGTGCTGGTATTAAAGGCATGTGCCACCACCGCCCGGCCATAAGTTAGAATTTTTACCTTCTGCTTCTTGACTTGTGCTAAAGGATATGATTGAGGAAGGCTTGAGATAGTTTAGCTGGTCATTATTTTGGAAATATTGAAAGCCAAATTATAGGGAATGCAAAGTCAGGTGGATAAGACAAAGTATTGCTTGATGGTGGCCACAAGGATTAAAGTCATATCTGTGTTCATTTCTTCCTGCTACTGTTTAATCAACTGTTGGCCTTTCACACACACACAGAGAGAGAGACAGAGAAAAAATAAATGTACTAGAATTATCAGAAATGTGCCTAAATTCCATTTAGGGAGTGGTCTCTATTCTTTTGGAGAAAAAAATAAAAGTAGGAGTCCCCTTGGATGTTGGTGTGTATTGCTACACTATGCTTAGATAAAGTTGATTTGTTAATGTCTCCTTGGCCTTGCAGCTCAGCTGTATATATTTCATGCTCAGGATTTAGGTTACCCTGGCCACCAGCCTCTCGGGCTGATTTTTGCAGAGAAACTTTGTATCTTACTCATTTTTCTTCCACATCTTTTTTCTGTGCTGTTTCTCTTCTTGAATATATAGAAAGTCTTCCTTATTTTTTTAGACTTTTTTTAAATTTGTGTTTGTTATATATGCATCTCATGTGTGCAGTGTTCTCAGAGCTCAGAAGAGAAACTGGAATTGTAATTATGAATGGCTGTGAGTCACCATGTGGTGCTGGGAACTGAACCCTGGTCTTCTGCAAGAGGAGCAGGTGTTCTTAACCATGGAGCTGTCCTTTTAACATACCCACCCCACTCCCCAGGGCTGGTGTGACTTCTAGGAAGGTGATACTTCACCCCGGGACCATTTGAGTTTCTTAGGAGGAATCAGGACTGGAGCCAAAGCCTGGTGGGTCAGTCCTTCAGTGGCTTAGAGAAGGAAGAAAGGGTCTGAAATAAGTTTTAGATGTTAGGTCACTGACCATACCTAGTGTGGACCTCATGGAGCTTTGAAGTGAGACAGGAGAGGGAGATAGCCTCCCTCTGGGGAAGGCCCTGTATTACTTTTTTAGTTAAATCTGAATATGACTATGGTGCCTGTGTTCTACTATTTAAGTTAGAGACAGTTTCTGCTCCTTCCTGTAAGGACTGCCGAGGTCACAGGGATCTGTCTTCTGTGGCTCATTCATTGCTTTGAATAGTCTCATAGATGCTGTGGGTCTTAGTATACTTAAAAGGTTTTTTTTTTTCTTTTAGATGTACCCAAACTGCAGCCTCATCCAGGATTGGAGAAGAAAGAAGAAGAGGAAGAAGAAGAAGAATATGATGAGGGGTCTAATCTCAAAAGACAGACCAACAAGAACAGGGTGCAGTCAGGCCCCCGCACACCTAACCCCTATGCCTCGGACAACAGCAGCCTCATGTTTCCCATTCTGGTGGCCTTCGGAGTGTTCATTCCAACCCTCTTCTGCCTCTGCCGGTTGTGAGAACAAATGGCCATCCTCAGCAGGGTGGTGGGGCATGGGAAGGAAACCAAACATGGCGGTTTCTGTATTGACAGTGTTTAGCAAAACGAAAAACAAACAAAACACACACACACACACAAATGAAAAGAGATAAGAAGAAGCAGAAGGAGTGGGGAACAGCCCCACCTACCACTGGTCCCAGAGCTGCTCAGTCCTACTCTTTGTGGCTGGCCCCAGCTTTCTTTTCTCTGGGGTACGTAGGTGAGTGGATCCTTCCTCTCCAAGGATCCTTTTTACATACCTAGTAGGAAGGACTCTGAACTCAGAGCAGTCATGGTTGTTGTTTTTAGGTTAGACATTAGCAGGAAAATGTCATATAACCTGGAAAGTTATAACCATACTGGGAGTTGATTGTGTTCTGAATTTATGTCTGATGTGATTTCAGAAGTCATGGTATTCAAAGTATGTATGTGGAGGTAAATAAGTTGGATGGTAAAGACAAAGGAAAAGGGGAAGAATTGGAAAAAAGAGTGAGCACTTCTTTACTTGGAAATCTTTCTGGGTTAATCTTTTGATGGCTCCACCTTAAGTTTCTTCATTGTCATTTCTCATCTCCTTGACATGTGCCAGTTAGAGGACTGTCTGGTATCCAAGACGACTAGTGTATGTCAGGTCCTCAAATTGCCTACAACTTGTTGCCACAACAGATGATTTTGTTTTCAGTGCCTGTTGAGGACTTGGTTTCTTCTTGATTTTACTCTTGTTCTGGTTCATTTGACATCTCTTTCCAGTTCTCACTCTCAATTATAGAGCTAAGTTATTGTCGAAATGGGCAGGAGACTGAAGATTAGAGTTCTGTTTGCTTGAGTGTCTTACCCTCCACCACCTCACCTTGTTGGTACCTCCTTCCCTGAATCCCTGAGCCAGCAGCCAGGAGGACCTGACCCAGCAGCTCTTACTGGCCCCTCCATAGGGCCTTGCTGCCAGGGGACAGGGATGCTTTCCAGCCTGCAGCAACAGAACACTTGACCTTAACAGTCTCTTCTGGTCTTTGGATTAGAAAAGGCTTATGTTCACAACCTCAGAGACTTGAGCCCTGTAAGTGACTGACCACTGTTCAGAATGTCCAGAATTTGATGTTCATTTATCCCTGTGTCTTCTGTCCTACATCAGCTAGTTTGGGTTTATGCCCAGAGTCACCCCAAAGAACCAAGACTGGCTGCACCAGCCCGGCTGTTTTCCTCATTGGTCATAATCGATGCTTTACCACCCTTTCAGCCGCCTAGCAAGGAGCAGTCACGATCTTCTTGCCCGGGGACTGAAAGACTCCTAGTCAGCCGTGGTTCTGGAGGCTCTGAATGTCTAACTTTAGCATCAAAGTGTCTGTCTCAGATTCCCAGTAAACACTCTGTAGGGATGAAGTTTCCTTGTTACCCAGCTTTTGATCACCTTCATCTATTTGTCAGTTGACAACAGTGAGGACAACCCGGCTAAACTAAAAGGAATTTTCTAGGTCAGAGGCAGCAGGATTTGTGAATTGGAGCAGTATAGAATCTCAGGCCAGGCCCATATTTCTAGAATGTGTTTAAATTTTAAGTCTGCCTTATCAGATATTTGAACTGTGTGACAAAGTAAGTAACTCTTGGGCTCATATCCTTACTTTGGCTCCTAATGATGACTCCAGGCCTGCATCTAGCCATTTGAGAACTATTTTCTCTGTGGCTTAGGCTCGCCCCAGGGTACTGAGTTGGCAGCTGGATGGCGATGGCCTGAGGTTGCTGTCAGGAGCACTTCCTGGAGTGCTTCCAAAGGTCATTCTACAGGATGAGGTACTGCTATGGTCTTGGGGACCAACTGCTTAGAGCAACGTATGTCCTGACTAATTGGGCTTCTGACAGTGACTTTGGTTCCTGGTCCATCACTGTTTATAAACCTGTGGGCCACTGTCAGCAGAGTAAACAAAATGAAGGAGAACAGCAGCCTCCATGTTGCCTTGTTTGCCTGGGTTTCTGAGAAAGGGTCGGGGAGGTCCTGCCTTCTCACCCCATCTTATCCCTTTGGTGACTCAGAGCCTCAGAAGGAAACCCTGACTCCTGGGGCCATTTCCTAATGGTACTGTAAGCCAAGCAGCTCTACTTCTGCCTCTGTTTCCAAGCCCACCCCTTCCCGTAGGGATAGGGACGGGTGCTTTCCTCTCTAGTTGTATCCAAACGGAAGGAACATCTTTCTGTAGCTAACAAAAACTAAAAGGGAAGTGAGGAAACAGCAGAGAAGGAATATGGTGGGGGCTGGGGTAGAGTCCCCTGAGCCAAGCCTGCCCAGCTAATAAGAGCTGCTTAGGGCTGGCCACAGCCAGCTCATAATGTTGAACTTGAAAGCTTTTTTCCCCCTCTAAGATGATGTAGGTACATGAGGTTTAGGTTAAAGGGGTGTGGTGGGGTTATGCTTTATTTTTATTTTTGTATTGTATGTGTCAAGAATTATTCCATTGTTCATCTTGCTTTTTGCACTGTTCCCTTCTCTTTGTTTTGAGATAGTGCAAGGAGTGTGCCTGGGATTGGATGCTGTGAGTGGTACCACTTAGAGAGTTGGACAGGAGAGGCCCAGGTTTTCTGTTTGAGCTATAGTCTGACCCAGGGTTTTAGAATCCACTAGTCCAGCTGGCAGAGGTAAAGATAGGGACAGACAGCTTCTTTTTGCCCAAAGGATGGTCCTCTTAACATTTGTGGGAGGAGCAAGCAAGGCCAGCTGGGTAGAGCCTGCAGGTCCAGTGTGGTTTAGTCAGGCCAGCTGGCCTCCGAGTTGCTTCAGGTCTTATTCAAACTATCTTAAACATTGTGCCAATAACTGATTTGTGGGATTCATGTCTCCCAAACCAACTCTATTCTTCTGGAAGTCTCCACTTCTAATGAGAAGCTGCTCAGTGGATACCCACAGTTCTGGTGGTTAAAAGATAGTCTTCACAAACCCATGGTGTCAGAGGGGCCGCCTGTTGATTAAAGACGTGGCCTTGTTTTCTTGCTCCTGCTGACTAGGAGATCCCAGGGTCATGTGAGTCTTGGTGAGGCGGGTAAAGTTTGTGTTGTCTGATGCCCGTGTTCTGTGCCTAGAGCAGTCTTAGAACTGTGGTCTGACTCCTTTGCTTTTGTTGAGAAGCTTCTGTTTTAAGGAATTTCTCTTGTTCTGTCCCCAGCCTCCCCTGGGAAGGCCTGGCCCTGGTCTAGACTCTTAGCTGAGAATCTGAGAAAATGGCAGCAGTACCCTTTCTTTTAGCACTCAGATCCCCCTCCTTAGAAACTGGCTCACCTGGAGGAGTCCAGGGAGGCATCAATAGGTTCTCTCCCTCCCTGGAAACTGGGGAAGGACCCACCCCGGTTAGCACAGTGCCTTTTTCTCCCCTGCTCTGAGTCAGGTGGGCATCCCTAACCCTCTATAGATTCAGGCCTGGGCAGGGGTCCTACAGTCCCTGCCATGGGGCTGTTTCCCTATCTCTCCCTCTTCTTGCTGGCTACGCAGACATGATTTCAGTGTCTTCTTGCCTTGAGGAACCTTAATGGAATGGTGGCCACATGTGACACTTCTCTGTGACTATAAGGACCTAGGAGAACAGGTGAGCTTCTCAAGTGAGAGACTAACAGATGCTCCTGCTATTAAAAGACAAAGCTAGGGAGGCTACTTTGGGCCTCCTGTTGTGGCCTCTGAAGAAGGTGACTCTCAGGTACTGACTGAGAGTACACACACAGGAGCAAAACCACAGACACCTAGGATCTGCTCAGAGATCGCAGAAGAACTCGGTCTCTCTTCTAAGGAAGATGTAATTAGGGGTCAGAGTGTGCTAAGAAAATTGGAAAGAAGCCTTATTGCCCACACCAGAGAGCTCAGGGTGACTTTCTCTTCGGACTTCTCCTCAGGCAAGGGCTAGATTTCTTCATAATGATAGAAGACTACCTTGGCACTGGTGGTCAGCTGCCTAGGGAGGCCTGGTTTCTTTGTACGTGTGTGGCTTGCTGCCGATCTGGTCTGTCCTTCCCCACCTGCTTTTGCTTCGTTTGCTCTGGGTGGTGAGATCATCTTGCTAAGAGCAGATTTGGGGGCTGACTCGGCTAGCAGGAAAAGAACAGAGTGGATCTCTTGAGATGGGTTCCTCTCAGGAGTGTAAAAACAAGGGGCTGCGATTGTGCTGGCAGCCAGGGAAACAGTAGTGCCTGTTGCAGTTGGCAGAGAGGGCCTTGGCACGCTTGCATCCATCTTGTGCGATGGGAGCACATAGCATCGGGAGAAGCAGAACTCCATCCTCACCTCTATTTTGAGCTTAGTGCTTTATTTGGGTATGAGGAAAAACAACAACAAACTGAAGTGTGCTTTCCGTCCTTTCAAAGGACAACTGTCAGGAAAGGAGAGCTAAGGTGCCAGGTGGGAGGGGAGACTTGGCAACGAGAGATGTCGTGGCAAAATCAGGAAAAGAGACATTCTTGACTCTGCTTTTCCCTGGTGTGCCACGATCCAGGGAATGAAAAGAAATTTGACCCTGGATTAGTTAACCTTTGCTGGAGTTAAAGAACATTGCCTTTCCACAAAGTCCTCCTGGGATAGGATGGCTCTCCATTCTAAGCTCAAGGCAGTCTCTTCAGCCACTGTTGGCCCAACCTGGCTTGTTAGGAAACTAGCCCCGCTGCTCAGTATTGGACCTGGCTGCTTTGTGTGAAACCAAGTATTGGAGAAAAAGCATCAAATCCTTAGTAGCTCCTGTAGCTCCTGTTCCTTCCCATCTTTTCCTGCGAGGGCAGGCTGACTCTGTGGCCACACCATGCATATAGAGCAGTGCACACCAAGGTGTACTCGAGGGGCTTTGAACCTGCTGGCCAGGGAAGCAGTAGGGGTGGATAGAGCTGTCTTTCCTTCTGGGCTGTCTCCATCAGTCTCTGCCCCTCCCATGCCCCACCCTACTCCCACCAAAAAGTTTAAAAAATCAGGATGTTTTTCACTGTCCATTGCTTTGTGTTTTAATAAACAATTTGCAGTGATACTCGGTGTTGAGATTGGACTTTAACTCACAGAAACGTGGTGGGAGCGCTGTGGCAGCGCTCGCTGTCATCCCCGCCCTCGGGAGGCTCAGGGAGTGCAGACCATACTCCAGCCCCACCCCCGAAGACCAGGGAGATGGCTCAGTTGCCACCAAAATGGTAGCCTGAGTTTGAGCCCCAGAGTGTGGAAGGAGACCTCTGCACACATGCTGTGGCACCTCCCCAGCAGATAGGTAAACGTATCCCCCAAATAATAATAGAAGGTAATATGGGGAAAGGAAAGGGAGACCAAGGAAGATTAAGGGAAGGATATTCTCGGGCTGGGGCTGGCAGATGTCTCAGCAAGTAAAAGCCCTTGCCACCAAGCTGAATGGCTCTACTCAGATCCTGGAGCCTGCATGGGGAAGGAGAAAAGCAGTGTCCCCACAGGTTGTCATCTGACCTCCAAACATAGACCTGCACATGCTTCCCCACTCCCACTACAGAATAATAATAATTCTTGGCCTGACTGCCTCAACCAGCAGTGCACTTCAGGAAAAATCAAGTTAGTGTGTTTTGTTTGAATCTGACTGCAATACCCAGTCCTTCAGCTGTGTTTACTCCTTGTCCCTCTATTGGGAGTTGACCTACAGGTGAAGCTAAAGGGTATTTCTCTTGCAGGTGGAAGACCAGAATATTGGAAGGGTTGTTTTTTGTTGTTGTTCTTTCCCCTTACTAGAACTTGGCAGCTATGTTTTACAGCTGTAGTACAAGGCACTCAAAATGTCAGTAATTTGCCTCAGGCTGGGTAGATGGTCAAGCTGTGGCTTAGACCCAGTCTTATCTACCATCAATGTCCATACCCTTTTTTTGGGTTATACTAATTATAGCTGGATCCCCAAGTGAGCCTTTCAAATGGGCTGGACACAATGCCAAACACAAACAAACGAACAGGACTCTTGATTGTTTTATTTACTTTTATATCAGGTCTCACCATGTACCCTGGCTAACTGAGACCAGACTGACCTCTGCATGCCTCTGTTTCCTGAGTGCTGGGATTAAAAGTGTGGCAACCATGCCTAGTCCTTCATGATCACTCTCCACTGCCTTCCATTTCCCCAGAAAGCCTTCTGTTTCTCCTAACAGAAATAGAAGTTTCTGGCTTTGTGTGGCTAAGGAGGAGTTTGTCCTGCCTGCTGGGTTATCCTCTCAATGGCAGAATTCGGTACCCTGCTCTAAGAATAATGATAGTGTTGATGGAGTCTGTTCCCAGGGCCCATGGAGACTCTGGCTGAGCCTACTCAAAGGTACGGAGGGTTCTCACTAATTCAGAGATAAATAATTTAGAGATGTTACTATTTAAGTGCCGTAACAGGAGTGACCTGCCAAATGGGGATGGGACCTGAAAAAAACATCGCTCTCGGGACTTAATAGGGAGGGAAATTGTCTGACAGAAGATCTTGGGCCAAGTGCCACTGTTGGGTTGGACCACTCTGTGGGTCTAGATATTAATCTTACTTAGGAAATCAGGCTCCCGGTTGGCTGGAGCCTGTGTGTCAGACCTTCCTCCATACTTAACACACCTCACCCCCACCCCATCCTCCATAAAGGGAGAGTTAATATTCTAACACTGGAAAGTTTCTTGTAGCAACAAAGAGGAGTCGAGACAAAAGGGGCGGAACACAGAGGCTCTGGAGTTGGCAATCCTAAGAGTCTTAATTTTGTTTTTTCTTAGCCATATGCAGTAGTAGCAAAAAGTACCCCCCCCCCTTTGGCTCAGGCCTTGTACTAAAAATTGTCAGAGGTTGAGTAGTGGCTCAAGCCTTTAATCCCAACACTTAGGAGGCAGAGGCAAGTGGATGGATCTCTAAATTCAAAGTTCAAAGTCAGCCTGGTCTACATTGCCTGACAACTGTGGACTCAGATTCAGGGGAGGAATAGAGGAATGACCTACCCAGAAGTCCCACAGCTGCTATAACTGCTTCTAAGACCTGGACTTTATAGTTATTTGAGACATAAATTTAGCTGTATAGCCTAGGCTGGCCTTGAACTTGTGATCTTCCTGCCCTCACCCCTCAAGTGCCCACCCCAAACCTGTACTTTAATGCCATGATAAAGGTGCTTGCCATAATCAATAAAACCTGCCTGTGGATGAGGAAAGTAAAACAGCCACACTGGCCAGCCTTACAGACCAGGCAGCCACGACACACTAATCCCAGTAGACACACTAGTTAGCCATAGAAACCAGGCAGTAGTAGTTCATGCCTTTACTCCCAGAACTAGAGAGGATTATAAAACAGGAGAAGACAGCTTTCACACAGTCTCATTCTGAGATTCCTGAAGGCAGGATTGCCATTTTTGGACTGAGGCCGAAGTAAGAGCCAGTGGCTGGCTATTCTGCTTTTCTGACCTTCAGGTTGGTTTTATTTATTAAAATACACGTGAAATGCCAATATTTCCAAGTCTGAAAACTTTCCCTGGGAACTCACAGGATAAGAGAGAAACAAATTTCTCCCTACCTGTCTTCTGGTTTCTATGTGCATGCTGTGGGATGTCCACACGTATGGGCATGCTGTGGGATGTCCACACGTATGTGCATGCTGTGGGATGTCCACACGTATGTGCATGCTGTGGGATGTCCACACGTATGGGCATGCTGTGGGATGTCCACACGTATGTGCATGCTGTGGGATGTCCACACGTATGGGCATGCTGTGGGATGTCCACACGTATGGGCATGCTGTGGGATGTCCACACGTATGGGCATGCTGTGGGATGTCCACACGTATGGGCATGCTGTGGGATGTCCACACGTATGGGCATGCTGTGGGATGTCCACACGTATGGGCATGCTGTGGGATGTTTACACATATGTACATGCTGTGAGATGTCTATGCATATGGGCACACACACTTTTCTTTGTTTTTTGTTTTTCAAGATGGTTTCTCTGTGTAGCCCTGACTGTTCTGGAACTCACTCTGTAGACCAGACCAGTCTCGAACTTTGAGATCTACCTCCCTCTGCATCCTGAGTGCTGGGATTAAAGGCGTGTACCACTCCTGCCCAGCATACTAATATAATTTTTAAAAAAAGGTATGGTCCCGTGGAGATGTGTATGTGTGGTGTGTGTGTGTTTTGTTTTGTTGAGAGTTATATTCTGAGTCCAGGCTAACCTGGAACTCACCATATTAACTATGGCTAGCCTCAAATTCTCAGCAATCCTGCCTCTGCCTCCAAAGTACAGGAAAATATATTCTTTTTCACCATAAAAAAGTAACCTTGGGCTGGAGAGATGTCTCAGTGGTCTAAGAGCATTAGATGCTCTTCCAGAGGACCTGGGTTCAATTCCCAGCACCCACATGGCAGCTCACAACTGTCTGTAATTCTAGTTCTAGGGGATCCAATACCCTCTCACAAGTATATGCAGGCAAAACACTAGTGTTCATTAAAGATAGAAAGAAAGAAAGAAAGAAAGAAAGAAAGAAAGAAAGAAAGAAAGAAAGAAAGAAAGAAAGAAAGAAACCTTGGGCCAGCGGTGGTGACGGACATCTTTAACCCCAGCTTGCTGGTGGCTGGCAGGCACAGGCAGACCTCTGAGTTCAAGGTCAGCCTGGTCTACAGAACAAGTTTGAGAACAGCCGAGGCTACAAAAACAAAACAAAAAAGCTCTGCCTTGGGGGAAAAAAAGGTGACCTTGACTGGGGAGATAACTCAGGTTAAGAGTGCTTGCTGCCCTTCCAGAGGGCACAGTCCCCAGCACCCGGATAGCAGCTCACAGCTGTCCGTAGCTCTAGTTCCATGGGATCTGGTTCCTCCTGGCCCCTCTGGGCACCAGACATGCAAGTGGCACACAAACACACAGGCAAATATCTACATACAAAAAAAAATAATTAAAAAGAGGGGCTGGAGAGATGGCTCAGAGGTTAAGAGCACTGGCTGCTCTTCCAGAGGTCCTGAGTTCGATTCCCAGCAAAAAAATTAAAAAGAAAGTAAACTTTTTTTTTCCTTTTCCATCTGCCTCTGCATCCTGAGAGCTGGGATTAAAGGTGTATTGCACCACACCCGGCTGAAAGTAACCTTCTAAGACTTAGTGATTTAAGAATATGTAATGCGTGGCCTGAGGAGGCGGCCCCATGGGTGAAGGGTTCACTGAGGAAGCACAGGATCCCCAGAACCCTGTGGAAAGTGAGGCGCGGTGGTGCCGGTGGAGCAGGCTGGTGTGCTGGGGGGGGGGGCTGCTGCCAGCTAGTGGAGCTGAAGTGCTGTGTTCCAGGGTCAGTGGAGACCCCGACTCAGAAAATAAGGTGAAGCAAGATTGAGGAAGACAGCTGGCATCGGCCCCTGGCCTTCACACAGTGATACACAGATGAACATTTAAAAAATGGAACTTTTAGTAGTGCTAGTGATAGAGCCAAGGCCTCACAGTGTTGGCAAACAATTTACCACCCCCTCCCTCTTCAGCACCTGACCCCCAGCAAATAATGTCTGTCTCTGTCCCTTTAATTTCTGCAGAAAAACACAGGTGACGGTTTGATTTGTATGTTTATTTAGTATGTATTTACAAATGTATGCATATGGCATTTTTAATTTTTAATCACATCGTGTGTGTGCACTCACACACACTTGGCATGTGTGTAGTAGTCAGAGGACAACATACAGGAGAGGGCTCCTTCTTCCTACCTATTGGTCTCAGGTATTAAACTCAGGTCGTCAGGTTTAGCAATTGTCTTTACCCACTGAACTATCTTGCCAGCCCAACATAATGTACTAAACAAATGTAGACATGCACACCTTTCTGCACCTTGTTTTTTTCTCTAAATATGTCTTTAGAGAGTCTGTGTAGAGAGAGTTAGTGCAGGAGTCTTCAATCTGAAGGGCTGCACAGTAGCTGTGATAAAATAGTAGTGTGTTTTACCAACCTCCCACTGAACAGTGAACATTGAAGGCTCATTTTTTTTCTTACCAGTACAAATTGCAGTGCACATCATATGTGCAAGTGTTTCTTGAGAACTCTCTTAGTTCCTTTTCTATTGCCATAACAGAATCTCATGACTGCTGGGTGGTGGTGATGTACACCTTTAATTGGGAGGTGGAGGCATGCAAGTCTCTGAGTTCGAGGCCAGCCTGGTCTACAGAGTGAGTTCCAGGACAGCCAAAGCCACACAGAGAAACCCTGTTGCAAAAAAACAAAAAGGAATTTACAATCTCGGAGGGTTAGAGTCTATGACTGTCATGGCAGAGAACATGGCAGCAC
The DNA here is from genome assembly GCF_037038515.1 of Microtus pennsylvanicus. Classification (NCBI taxonomy): domain Eukaryota; kingdom Metazoa; phylum Chordata; class Mammalia; order Rodentia; family Cricetidae; genus Microtus; species Microtus pennsylvanicus. The sequence goes on from NC_134579.1 coordinate 123,586,305, forward strand.
ACAAGCAGTGGCATTGGAGATGTAGCTAAGAGCTCACATCTTAGCACATAATGAGATGCTGAGAGTTAACAACCTGACATGGGCTTTTGAAACCTCAATGCCCCCCCCCCAGCTCCCCTCCCCCCACCAGCGCAGTAACACATCTCCAAGGCCAAGCCTCCCAATCCTTCCCAAACAGTTCCATCTACTAGGAACCAAGTATTGAGATCTATGAGCCTATGGGGGACATTATCATTCAAAGCCCCACATACTCATTTCAGGAATTACTGGATCAATAACACATGCTTCCCCTCTGCAAAGCTATGTAAAACTGTATTCACCAGTTATGTACCTTATGGCTTTGGAATGTGCTAGAAATCTTCTTTGGGGAACAGGTAGGATATAAATAATGAATTTAGAAAATTCATTAGAAAAAAGCTAACTCTCAGCTTGGGAGTGAAATGTCTTGGATACCAGGGTAATTGCTAGTCTTTGGTCCCAGACCACAAGGTGTGCCTGCCATCCAGCCAGGGCTTGCCCATTTGAGGGAAGCCATCCTTAGGGAAGCAGCAGGAGAAGAAAAGCCCTGTGCTGCCTAGCTTTCCTTGGCTGGCCAGCTCTAGGCCCCACCTGCCTGGCCTGAGTTGAAGCCGACTGCCAGGCTACTGTGGGATACAACCCTGGGAACAGCCACAGCCACACCTCTTACAGCGGCTGGCGAGTCTCAGAGCACAGAGCTGGGGGTCAAAGGGAGTCCAGGTCCCATTTAATGCAGAAATTCTCTACCTTCCTTCCTTCTTCAAACTGTTGGTACATGTAATTTTATCTTATTTTATTTTAAAAGATTTATTTACTTGTTTTGTATATAATGTTTCTCCTGCTGTACACCTCCATGCCAGAAGAGAGCGCCAGATCTCATTAACAGATGGTTGTGAGCCACCAAGTGGTTGCTGGGAATTGAACTCAGGATGTCAGTGCTCTTAACCACTGAGCCATCTGTCCAGCCCCAAAGGCTAACATTCCAATGGACCTGCAGACCTTTCCCTTCCCATTGTACATATTCATGTGCTTTCCAGTGCATACAAGCTGGAGGGATTGTGTGCCCTGCTGGCTCGCGCTTGGGAATCTTTGTGATGTTAGAGACTGGTAAATATAGATCAAGTACATTCCTTTTTAAGAAGGATTTTATTTATTTGTTATACACAATGTTCTGTCTGCATGTATGCTTGCATGCCAGAAGAGGGCAGCAAAATCTCATTACAGATGATTTTTTGCCACTATGTGGTTCCTGGGAATTGAACTCAGAACCTCTGGAAAGACAGCAAACGCTCTTAACCGCTGAGCCATCTCTCCAGCCCTCATATAGCTCATTAAAGAAATGTACTTGAGCTGGGCGGTGGTGGCGCATGCCTTTAATCCCAGCACTCGGGAGGCAGAGGCAGGTGGATCACTGTGAGTTCGAGACCAGCCTGGTCTACAAGAGCTAGTTCCAGGACAGGCTCCAAAACCACAGAGAAACCCTGTCTCGAAAAACCAAAAAAAAAAAAAAAAAAAAAAAAAAAAAAAAAGAAATGTACTTGATGTCCTGGAGAGATGGCTCAGAGGTTAAGGGTACTGGCTGTTCTTCCAGAGGCCCTGGGTTCAATTCCCAGGAACCACATGGTAGCTGGCTCGCAAGTGTCTCTAAAGGGATCTTATTCCCTCTTCTGGCATACAGGAATATAAGCAGTTAGAGCACTCATATACACAAAACAAACAAATGAACAAGTCTTTAAGAGTTGTTGGAAAAGGAAAAACTTTGAATTCTCTTTGCATATTAAAATCTCCCTGAGCAAGGTTTGGTAAGCACCGCTGACGGACAGCATGGCATTTATAAAGGAACAAGGCCTAACAGCCACTCCCAAACCCTGTGTCTGGTGAGATGGTTCTGTAAGACCTGCTGTAAGTTATGTCTGGAGGCTTGGATATTACACTAGTCTAACATCGGAACAGAGGTGACCAGGCCTGCATGCAGACCCAAGTTCAATCCCCAGGACCGGTTTACAAGGTACAGGAAGAGAAGGGACTCCACAGAGTTGTCCTTCAGTGTCTGCAGGCACCATACCTGTGCGCATGCACACAAACATACACACACTCACATACACACATGCATGCACACAAATACACACATACACACAAAACACACACACACATACACACATAGACATACACACACATACACATGCATGCACACACATACACACATACACACACATACACACATAGACATACACACACATACACACATGCATGCACACAAATACACACACATACACACGCACATTCACACACAGACATGCATACACACACATACAGATACACAGACATACACACACGGACACAAATACACACATACACACTCATATACACACGCACATTCGCACAGACACACACGTGCGCGCTCGTGTACACACACAGAACCCTGAGGGGAGCCATTTGTGGTAGAGCACAGCATTTCCCTCAATCAGCTTGGTACCACTGTCACCTCTGTGAAACCTTCTGTGACTTCTTGTCCCCTTGCTAAAACCTCAGCAGGAGTGAGTAGAATCTTTTTGCTCCTTGCCACTTAACCCAACTCCCAGGAAGGCTCACAGAATAACCTGTGAGCTTACGGCTTCCCTGGTGAAGTGGGAGCTCCTCCGTGGAGGGTTCCAGAGAACTAACTTTCTCTCAGTCAACCATCTCTGAACAGCTTGGCAGATCCTATTACTGTCTTTGTATTTCCAGAAGCTCGCTTAGGCAAATGTCTTAGCCCTATGGCTGACATAGCAGGGTCTAGCACTATCAATCTACATTTTAAAACTTAAATTTAGAATTTATTTTATAGTTATGAGCGTTCACCCGCATGATCTGTACAGCACTTGTGTGAGTGGGTGTCAAATCTTCTGGAATAGGAATTACAGACCTCTGTGTTGTGAACGGGCCTGTGGGTGCTGGGAATCGAACCTGAGTCCTCTGGAAGAGCAGCCACTTCCAGAGACAGCAATCTAATTGAAGTTTATCTTTGCGAAGTTTGAACTTACAGTACAATAACATTTTTCTCGAAATGTCTGTCCACACTTTATATTACGGAGGTTCATTTGACTAAGAATATATTTCGCTTTTATTTTTATTTACTAATTTTTTAAGGATACAGTTAAAATATCCGTAAGGACCTGACAGCGGGTAGGTCCTCAGGTCTCAGCCCAGCCCTATCACACCTGATTGGACCAAAGTTGGCCCTGGTAGCGGCCCGCAGGCCCCGCCCCCAGGCGCCAGGGTCCCGCCCCAGGCCCCGCCCCCGCTCTCCATAGTTACGGCGCCCTGAGAGGTGGCGGCCATCTTGGCGGTGGAGCGATGAGCGGGGCGAACCCGAAGGCTGCGACGGCGGGGCCGGCGCCTGGGCCCGGCGGGCTGGTGGCTGGCAAGGAGGAGAAGAAGAAGGCGGGAGGCGGCGTTCTGAACCGGCTGAAGGCGCGGCGGCAGGCGCCCCCACACTCGGCCGACGACGGCACCGGCGCTGCGGTCACGGAGCAGGAGCTGCTGGCGCTGGACACCATCCGCCCTGAGCACGTCCTGCGCCTCAACCGGGTCACCGAGAGTGAGTGGCGGGCGTGCCGACCGCGCCCTCTGTGGGCGCCGGGCCAGAGCCGTGGCGGGCCGGGCCGTGTGGCGGCGCCGGGGACCGCGCTTCTGTCGGCCTCTCTCCCAGACACGGCGGGCAAGGGCTTCAGAGTCCAGCCGCATCTGGGCCTGGCCCCCTGTCCTGCCGGGACCCCAGCCCTTAGCCGGGTTCCTGTCCGCCCTGCTCACCCGTCCTCAGCTTCCGCAGTCCCCGGGGCCTGAGCCCCTACCTGCCGACTCCGCCTTTCCCCGGGCTCGGGCTGGGCTCCGGCTCCTGACAGCCCCTCCCCCACTCGGCCGGGCTGTGGTCCCCTCGGGTTGGGAGCCCAGCGGTGCCCCTTTGTGTACAGGTGGGCTGGTGCTTCCTTCCGTCAAACACGTGGCTGTCGCATTCTGGCAGACTTAAAAAGCTGTGCCACCAAAAAAAAAAAAATGAAGTTTAAAGTTTCAGTGTATGTACAAGCTGGAATGTGGATCTTGCACTTGACATTTTTTCCTAGTGAATTTACATGTGTCATCAGGGTTTCAGAAATGTGATTTTTTTTCTTTTCTTTTTTTTGCACCGTCTTTTTAGCGGTGTAAGGAAGGGTGGGAAGAAATACGTGAGAGTTCCCTGATGATCTCTGTCTTTTGGAAACTGCCCGGGCCTGACACCCTTTTCCTTGCTATTATTTTACCCCAGGAGTTTGCAGTCACCTGGTTAGCTTTGACTTGTCCTCCTTACCCCACCCCCACCCCGCCCTTGAGACTTCTTTATCCCTCTTCCCTGAGGCCCGAGTGTCCTGGACCTCTTCACTCAGCCCCGGGGCTGTGAGGTTTCTGTTGTCCAGCTTGGTGGTAATAGCTCTGGCAACTGGGAAAAGGGAGTTTGAGGGAAAGTGGCTACTACTGGTTCAGCCTGTGCAAAAGGAAACCCGCTTCTCCTAAAATAGTTTTGACTGGATTTTGGATGTTTTGATGGCCCAGTTTCCCAACACCGGGTTGGGACTCTTGTTTGCCTGTCTGAATGCAACTGTAGATAGTTGGAACAGTGAAAAGCTGTCTCCGTTCTCGGTTTTCATTTGAGGATTTGAAAGTACAGAAATGGTTAGCACCAGACCCTAACATCCTGTTGGCCTTGAGGGCTCCTGACATCAAGGGTGAGTTAGCACGCCAAGTGCCTGGCCCAGTAGACTTGCTAACAGCACTCAGGCCTCCACCTACAGAGCTTAGTGACCTTTGGGTTTTGTCGCTCTGAAGTTCTTCTGTTCTGTGAGTTATCTATTGAGCGCCTCCTAAAGACTCAGAACCCACGCCACAGTGGAGTTACGGTAGCTCCCAAGTTTGCCATCTCACGACCCACTTGTCAAGCATGAAGCAGCTACAGAGACAAGCATGCTCAGATAGTGCAAGCTGGAGAAGATGCCACGGGGATCATCAGACAAGGCAACAGCATTTTGTGATGTGCAGTTTTGACTAGCTGGTCGGGTTGTTGGTGGTGCTGGTTTGGCGTTTTCTCCTGCTGCCCTGAGAATGTATGCATGCTTTTGTGAAGCCACAAACTAAGCATGACTTTAACCTTTTAAATGGTTGAAGTAGATGTTAATTCTTGTTACCTGTGGTTATCAAACTTGGCTTCCATGTGCACCAATAGTTTGTAGTGTTGCTCATTCAATTCCTGTCCATAGGCCTTTGGGTTACAGTCAGAGTTGAATAGTTAAGTCACACTGTATGGCTGAGTTATTTGTAACCTGGCCTTTTCCAGAAAAGTTTGTTGATCTGTTTTCTGATACAGGTGGCAAACCACCCCTGTATTACTTATTAGTTAGTATATGTTAAATGTTTTTTAATAATCTTTTTTCTTTGGCAACTTCATACATGTATATGATGTTTCTCTGAGCCATCTCGCTCTGCCTCTTCCCGTTTCATTCTTGAAGTTTCTAATTTTGATAATACAAGAGAATGTTTGGCGGGGGGGGGGGGGGGGACTGGTTAAGAGTACTGACTGCTTACCCGAGGCCCTGGGCTTAATTACCAGCACCCACATGATGGCTCACAACTGCATATAACTCCAGTCCTAGGCCATCTTCTGGCCTCTGCAGACACTGTGTCCATCTGACACACCCATACACATTGTGGTTGTTTGAATAAGAATGGCTTCCATAGGCTCCTGTATTTGACTGCTTCGTCACTAGGGAGTGGCGCTGTTTGAAGGATTAGAAGAATTGGGAGGGGTGGTCTTGTTGGCAGAAGCGTGTCACTGGGGTGGCCCAGCATTTCTCTGTGTGCTGCCCACACATCAGGATGTAGCGCTCAGCTGTTGCTCTGGTGCCAGGGTGCTGCCATGCTCCCACCGTGGAGGGAGCTAAGCCTCTGAAACTGTAAGGCAGCTCCTGGATAAATAAATGATTGTTTTCATTAGAGTTGGCTTGGTCATGGTGTCTCTTCACAGCAATAGAATAGTGACTAAGACACATAAATAAGAATAAAAGTTAAACAAATTTTATTTTATTATTTTATTATTTTTTTAGTTTTTCGAGACAGGGTTTCTCTGTAGCTTTGGAGCCTGTCCTGACACTAGCTCTTGTAGACCAGGCTGGCCTCAAACTCACAGAGATCCCGCCTGCCTCTGCCTCCCGAGTGCTGGGATTAAAGGTGTGCGCCACCACCGCCCGGCTTAAACAAATTTTAAAAGAGAGTGTTTGGACATTGAGAGATGGCTTAGTGATTGAGAGCTCTTAACCAGGGGTCTTGGGCTTAGTTCCCTATCAGAATGCATTTGGCATCTTACAGCTGCCTGTAACTATGATTACAGGGATCTGACGCCCTCCTCTGACCTCTCCCAACACTGCACAGTTGTGGTGCTTACATCATACATAGAAAATAAAAATAAATCTTGAAAAATAAAAAGCAAAAAGAAAATGTTTGGGGGAACATTCTCAGTGAATTACATCAGAGAAGAAAGAACATATTTGCTTTACAACCAGGGAATGAAATGGGTGGTAATCTTGGAAGATCACTTAATAGCATTGTCTCTCCTTTTCAGATTACCTATGCAAACCTGAAGACAATGTCTACAGTATTGACTTTACCCGCTTCAAAATTCGAGATCTGGAGACAGGGACGGTGCTCTTTGAGATTGCCAAGCCTTGCATCTCAGGTAGGCCTGGGTTTTGTGGGAGTCGCCCACCTGGGGAAGGGAAGGTCTTTAGAAAGGCCAATGTTTCTGTGCCAACACATGTGTTCTGGACCCCACTGTTTCCTGATTCCATGACTGAGATCACTTCCTGTGGCCTCTCCTACCTGTTGCAGTAGTTTGGAACTTTGTTAAAAGGCTGATTTTTTTGTTGTTGTTTTAATTTTTATTTATTTTTGGTATGTCTTTATAAGTGTGTGGCTACATGTGTCAGTGTGTATACATGGAGGTCAGAGAACAACTTTTCTCTGTCTTCACAATTATGTGGGTTCCAGGAGTTGGATTCAGGGTGCCAGGTTTACATGGCAAGCTCCTTTACACCTGAGCTATCTGACTGGCCAGTTTTTGTTTTTGAGGACACGTCCATATGTAGCCCAAGTTGGCCCAGAACTTGCTCTGTAGCTGAGGGTACCTTGAACTCCTGACATGCACCCTCCCAGTGTGTACTAGGGTTACAGGCTCATGTCATCACAGCCAGCACAGGAAGCTGACATTTATAGTGTGGTGGCACTGTCCAGTTTCTTCAGTACATTGCCTTGTCATGACACTCTGAGTGGCTCAACCACTTTTTACCGAGACCCAGAATTTACACGTAACATCCCTAAGATCCTTGTTGAATGATTCACACTTGCCTGCAGCGGCAGAATCAATCCCTGCAGCCAGATGGCACTGAGGAGAGCCCCTCTCCCGAGTCTTGCAGCCTCACTCAGGAGCTCGCTTGCCTTTAATACTGCTTTAGACTCCCTACCAAGTCCTAGCTTTTGTTTTGTTTTCAAGACAGCTTTTCTCTGTGTAACAACAGTCCTGGCTGTCCTGGAACTTGCTTTGTAGACCAAGCTGACCTCAAACTCACGGAGATCCACCTGCCTCTGCCTCCCAAGTGCTGGGATTAAAGGCGTGCGCCACCACCGCCTGGCCTCTGGCTTAGCAGTTTTGTTCTGTTTTTCATTTTTCTTCTGAAGGTTTAAAAAGAACTTATGTGGGGGGTGGGCTGGGGGGCTGGAGAGATGGCTCAGAGGTTAAAAGCATTGCCTGCTCTTCTAAAGGTCCTGAGTTCAATTCCCATCAACCACATGGTGGCTCACAGCCATCTGTAATGAGGTCTGGTGCCCTCTTCTGGTCTGCAGTCATACACACAGACAGAATATTGTGTACATAATAAATAAATATTTAAAAAAAAAAACTTACGTGTGTGTCCATGGGGGTTTGTGCGCATGAGTACAGTTCCTCTGGAGGTCAGAAGAGGGTGTTGGAGCCCCTGGAACTGTAGCTTCAGGCAGCTGTGAGCTACAGACAGAGTTGCTGGGAGCTGAACTTGAGTCCTCTGCAAGAACACTAACTGCTGAGCCAGCTTGCCAGCCCCATGGTGGTTTTGTTTGTTTTTGCTTTGTTTTGTTTTTTAAAATAAAAGATTATTCTTAAGTTGTTTTGTTTTTTAAAATAAAAGATTATTCTTAAGTATACAACACACTCCAAGACAGCATTCCTCTCTGGCTATGGGTAACAAAAGATGAGTCCAAGAACTCAGTGACCATGCTCTTTGGTGAAAGAACCGCTTCTTTTACTTTTGCTCTGTTTTTATTGTTTGGTTTTGTTTTGAGACATGATCTCACGTAGCTAGAGCTAGCCTCAAATCCACTGTTTAAGTGAAGACGGCCTTGAGCTGTCCTTCTGCACCTCCGCGGCTCAGTGCTGAGATTGCAGTAGAGGCTTCTGTTCTGGCTTAGTTTTTATTGTTTCCTGTGTGTGAGAATGGTGTGTGTGTGTGAGAGAGAGAATGGTGTGTGTGTGTGAGAGAGAGAATGGTGTGTGTGTGCGTGTGTGTGTGTGTGTGAGAGAGAGAGAATGGTGTGTGTGTGTGTGAGAGAGAGAGAGAGAGAATGGTGTGTGTGTGTGTGTGTGTGAGAGAATGGTGTGTGTGTGAGAGAGAGAATGGTGTGTGTGTGCGTGTGTGTGTGTGAGAGAGAGAGAGAGAGAGAATGGTGTGTGTGTGCGTGTGTGTGTGTGTGAGAGAGAGAGAGAGAATGGTGTGTGTGTGTGAGAGAGAGAGAGAATGGTGTGTGTGTGCGTGTGTGTGTGTGTGAGAGAGAGAGAATGGTGTGTGTGTGAGAGAGAGAATGGTGTGTGTGTGCGTGTGTGTGTGTGAGAGAGAGAATGGTGTGTGTGTGTGTGTGTGTGAGAGAGAGAGAGAGAGAGAGAGAGAGAGAGAGAGAGAGAGAGAGAGAGAGAGAGAAAATGGTGTGCGCGCATGTGTGTGGACAGAAATAAATAGGTCAGAGGACAGTTATGAGAACTGGTTCACTCCTCCCACCGTGTGGGTCACAGGGCTGGAACTCAGGTCTCCAAATACTGGCTGAGCAGACATCTCCTTGACCCCTCTACTGTGATCTCTAATGAAACTTATTTTGCAAAGTTCTCATTTGATTTGCTACTCAGCATAAACCTGCAGCTCTGGGAAGGTAGGCCTTGGGATCTCAGAGAAATCAAGAAGACTTTCCCGAGCTGGAGCTGTCTCTCAGGAGCAGAGTACTTGGTCAGCGGAAGGCCCCAGCTTCAGGTCTCCAGCACTGAGACAGACAGACAGACAGACTGTTCTAACAAAGTCTTAGGTTGATTACTGAGCCCTGGCTCAGCCTTGCCTTGTGTTTCTGCCATCATAATCCAGTCCTGACTGAGGTACTGAAGCCTCCGAAAACCTGCAACAGGTGCTGCAAGGTGTCTGGTCTCCATCCTTCCCAGCTCTGCCTTTTTTTTTTTTTTTTTTTTAGTTTTTTGAGACAGGGTTTCCCTGTGGCTTTGGAGCCTGTCCTGGAACTAGCTCTGTAGACCAGGCTGGTCTCGAACTCACAGAGATCCGCCTGCCTCTGCCTCCCGAGTACTGGGATTAAAGGCGTGCGCCACCACCGCCCGGCCCCAGCTCTGCTTTTAAGGCACCTGCTTGACTCCAGACACACCCATGCCAGAGTAGTGCCCTCCTGCAAGGCGTGTTCTGAAGAGCTGGAATCATACCAGTGGATTCAGGTCATTAGCCTCTCATCAGGGTAGGCCAGTGCTCCGGGGATGTCACAGGCAGAGACGTTTGGTGCTAAAGAAGCCCATGGTCGCAGACAGTAGAAAATTCCCTCTGTGTTCATATGACCACAGTTAAGATCTTTCCTCTGGACTCAACAGTAGGCGAGAGCAGAGGTAAGCTTGACCCCATGCCAGTCCACATGTTGTTCCTGGTCAGTCTGCTTCCACCCTTTTCTAGGCAGGCAGAAAACTGGACCTGGAGTGGCCTAGAATAGACAGGGTGTAGGTCGGTGTCTATTGAAATCACAGTTACTTCCAGTGCCTGCCTTTCACAAGTGTTTGTATTGTTTGAAAGGACATGGGGACCTGTTAAACCTCTGTGACCTTACTTTCCTGGTTAGTGGTAAGAGAAGACCTGGTCAATATGATAGGGTTGCAGCAGAGACTCTGTGTCCAGTTGGATTTCTGGTTTTACCCCAGGATATACCCACTCCTCAATGGTGTAAACAAGTAGCATTGTTTAAGAGCAGGCTCACGGCCAGGCAGTGGTGGCGCACACCTTTAATCCCAGCACTTGGGAGGCAGAGGCAGGCGAATCTCTGTGAGTTCGAGGCCAGCCTGGTCTACAAAGTGAGTTCCAGGACAGGCTTCAAAGCTACACAGAGAAGCCCTGTCTAGAAACCTCCTTTCCCCTCAAAAAAGAACAGGCTCCGGCAGGTGGAGCACTCAGAACTCACTACCTTTGTTAACTACATTAGGCACAACAGCCTTTTGGACTCGTTTCCTTGTCCATGAAATAGAAACAAGTGGCTTCACCTTGCAGGGCCCCTGTGAGGCCTGGTGCGTTTGGTGTGCGGCAGAAGGGCTGTGGTAGCTGGTGTGCAGTTGTGCCGTGTGTATGGTGGATGCTAAGGCAAGGCTCTGTGTTCTTTCAGACCAAGAGCAGGATGCCGAGGAGGAGAGTGTCGACGTGGATATCAGTGTAGGGCGTTTTGTTCGCTATCAGTTCACACCAGCCTTTCTCCGCCTCCGGACAGTTGGTGCCACGTGAGTGCTATTATTTTATGAGGGCAGAACGTTGTGCTTGTTCTGGGGAGGAATGTGCTCAGTGGGCTTGAGTTGGCTTCAGAGGAAGGAGGAAGCGAAGTCAGGCTAAAAGCGATTTGTTTTACAGGGTAGAGTTTACAGTGGGGGACAGACCTGTGTCAAACTTCCGGATGATTGAACGGCACTACTTCCGGGAGCGTTTGCTGAAAAACTTTGACTTTGATTTTGGCTTCTGCATCCCCAGCAGTAGAAACACGTGCGAACACATCTATGAGTTCCCGCAGCTCTCTGAGGATGTCAGTATGTATCTTTCACTCTGTTCAGTGCTGGAGACTGAGTCTGCCAGGAGGAAGCCTTGAGACCCATCTGGTCCAGTGTCCTCCTTTGCAGGGGAGGAAAGTGGTGGCTTGGTGTCATCTAACCTCACTCTTGTGTTTCCTGCTCTGACTGCTCCTGTGGGACTCAGGCCCCCCGGGCCCTGAGTAGATAGGACAGCCGCTTGCTACTCTCCTCACAGCCCCACGGTGTCCTGCTCACTTCCTCTGCGCCTTTCGGCGCTGATGCAGTATGACCTTTTCCCTCAAAGTCTCCGTCCTTAAAGACCGCATACTCTGGGGTGGCCACTCTACTCGCATGGCAGCACTACCAGAGAAGAGTTTGCTGAGATATGGGCGGGGCTTTGTAACATCTCACTCTGGCTTGAGTGGCTTAGAATATGCAGATTCTTGCAAGGATGATTAATCTGTGAAGCCAAATAGACCAAAGAGTTTGAGGGCCAGTCTGAATGTAAGCCAAATTGCTTTGGCATGGATGAGCTCAGAGAACCTTTTAGACTGTGCTGCCTTTTCCCCGGGCACTGGAGACAGCAAGTACCTGTTAGATCAGAGCCGACAAGAGGCAACTATAATTGCATTTACCTTCTGTAGAAGAGGTCAAAGTGAGAATCAAGCGCACGGACAGAGGCTTTAGTTCTAGGCCTCTGTCTGGATCTCTCAGGTTCATAAATATCAGAGCCCTCTCCAGAGAGCGGCCTCCCCAGTATTCCTCTGGATGCATACCTTTGACTTTCAGGGTCCCAGAAGAAGTAGGAGGGCTTGAGAGATAAATAAGAGCACTGGCTACTCTTCCAGAGGCCCAGTACCTACAAGGCGGCAGCTCACTAGACTCTTTAATGCCAGTTCCAGGCATCTGGTGCTCCCTTCTGGCCTCTGAAAGTATAGCACCCATGTGGTACAAACATGAAGCCAAACAATATACATAAAATAAATACATTTTAAAAATTAAAAAAAAAGGGGGGGGGGCTGGAGAGATGGCTCAGAGGTTAAGAGCATTGCCTGCTCTTCCAAAGGTCCTGAGTTCAATTCCCAGCAACCACATGGTGGCTCACAGCCATCTGTAATGAGGTCTGGTGCCCTCTTCTGGCCTGCAGAGATACACATAGACAGAATATTGTATACATAATAAATAAATAAATATTTAAAAAAAATTTAAAAAGTAGTTTGGGCATGGTGACGCCTCCCCTTACCCCCAGCACTTGGAATGACAGAAGCAGGGTAGATCTCTGAGTTCAAGGCCAGATAAGCGGCACAGTGTGATTCTGTCTCCACAAACAAAAGAACCCAGAGAAGCCAGTATAGAGAGGCCCGACCAGGGCTTTCTACTGGACCGTCTAGAGGTGGGCAGCAGGCCAGAGCACCAAGGGATACTGGTAGGAAGACTCAGGCTAGGGATGCTAAAGAGTTGATGCATCCTGTATTGTAGTGGACCTCGGGTTCCATCAGGAGTCCTCTTGTCTCCCTGGCTTCTTTTGTTTACCTCATTATCTTCACAGAACAGTCAAACTTTCCAAAGTGCTGGTTTGTCAATTTTGGAGGGATGCTGAGTTTTTTTATACCTAGTTGCGGGACACATTCACATTCTCTCCTTCTTTTTCCCTTCCCTGACTTGCAGTTCGTCTGATGATCGAAAACCCATATGAGACGCGCTCGGACAGCTTCTACTTTGTCGACAACAAGCTGATAATGCACAATAAGGCTGACTATGCCTATAACGGAGGCCAGTAACCGCCACAGGAGTGGACAGGGAAGGTCCTTTGCTGCCACCACGAGGCATATGGGGGAATTGCAGCTACTGCTTGTCAACACCCTTTGAACCTGGTCCTGGAAGCTGCAACTGGGGTGGTGGCTTGTGCTCCAAGGAAGTGCCGGCCAGCAGTTTCTTGTATGTTTTCCCCTGCCCCCTAGTTTGCAGAGGTATTATAGTGAAGTAAAAGATTAGGATAAGGTTCCTGGGATCCAGATAAAAGTGTTTATTTCTGTGTAGTCTTCGCTATGCACTGGTTGTCCCGACAAGCCCGACTATCCAGGCACAGCTGTGTTGGTGAGAAGGCTTAGGCTGAGCCAACCTGCAGCTTCCTGGGTGCTGTGGGCAGCTGAAAGAGCTTGTTTCCTCCTCCCACGGTATTGCATTGGAGCGGTCTGCCCTCAGCCTACACAGTCTGAAGCTGACTGGAAGAGACTTATAGCAAGGGAGGGCAGAGACCAGGGCTGAGGCACTGGGTTGGAGGTGATGCCAGACTGAAAGACAAGGTTTTGAGGATACTACTTACCTGCCTTGAGGGACCCACAGCCAGTCCTGGGGGAGACCATGGTGGTGCCTGCCTTTCCTTACTCTGGAGGCCGGCCACATGAGCCTGCTCTGCCCCCTGGCTATGACTTTTCCTGCAGTAGACCACGTCAGTTTTGTTCACGGAACGTAGTGTCTCTTGATTTCAGTGCAGGGTGGTCGTGCTCTGGGCTCTTTGTTCTCAGACTTCTTTGGGGAGTTCTTACACAGTGTTGGTGTGCTAGCACCTGCGATACGGGTGGATCTCTGCTAACATGGATTGGCTCTCAGGCTAAACTGGCTCATGGTGGGAAAGGCTTAGTTGCAGCCCAGCTGGTGCTTTAGAGAAACATTACTGCTTAGGAGTGTTTTTCTGCCTGCCTTTCTGCTGAAGTTGTTCTGGAACCATCTGGCGGATGGTCTTACGTAGTGCGAATTCTGATGCCTGCTTCAGGCTGCTGGGTGTCTGAGTATTGGAAAGGGCAGCGTAGGCTGAGGCTGCCTGCCAGAGCACTGTGTCCTTAGCTTCCTGCACTTGTCATGGGCGTAAGGTGACCCCAGATCCTTTCTGACTCGCACCTCTTTGGCTCCCCAGGTTGGAGCTTTAGGACTGTGCTGTGGCTCAGGTCCATAGCATTGGCGGAAGTGTCAGTAGTAAGGAGCAGAGGTACAGAAGTGTCCCTGAGCCATGACATCACTTGTGATGAGAGCAGGCTCCCAGAGTGCTCTCTGAGAAGAGGGCACACTTTGCCCTTGTGTCTCTGTGTTTGGCTTCTAGAGCATTAGTAGCCTTGGATTTTGGTCCTGTGTTCTACATCTGGCCAGCAACTAACATGCCATATGCTGGAAGTTTCCAGAATGAGGAAGTCTGTTTACCCTCCATGCTGCACTGGGTTCACCCCCTGAGACGGGAGAGCCCAGGTGCCCTCTGGGCGGGCACCTCCTACCATTCTAGAATCTCAGAGCTGGAGTCCTCCATATCCAGGTGCCTTAGTGCCTCTGCCCATGCACTGCAGGGGAGCTGCTGTCCATCTTTCTCCCTACCCGCGTGCAGACACGAGCGGTCTCTGTACCTTTCCCTAGGTGGCCCCTCTGATGCTCTTGGCAAGGTTCCTCCTGGCTCTGTTACAGTCTGATGAGGAGAGATTTGGTTTCCAGTATTTAAATAAATACTACCTAGGATGAGCTTCCTGGAGCTGCATGGTGTTTGCTCAGTGGAGCCCAGCCTGGGCTGTTCCTGTATTCTGGCACACTGTTTCTTGCCTGCAGTTCTTGCTTTTGCTTGGAGGGCCCCAGAGGATGGAGGAGCCGGGCACACTGGCTTGAACAGGACTGCATCTCCCTTCCAGTTAGTCCTGGTCACATTGAAGACCACGCTGAGGCCAGGGCTTGGTCGTTGTTGGCAGGATGAACTGGTCCTCCATTGCTGCCGAAGGCCAGTGGTCTGTGTCTGGCTTCTTAGGGAAGTGTCTTGCTGTTTTCAATGAGTTCTAAATTCTGCCTTTTGTATGTGACCTATGTGAACTGGAATTCATACTCTGTAGTAATGCACAGAAGCCGAGTCAGAAGTCACGTTGTTCAGGAATCCAACCATCCATAGTGGTTCCTGGGATGCAGCAGAAGAGAAACAGGACTCCAGTGTGAGGAGGCCATGTCCTGTGTCAAGAGTGGGAGTCTGAGCAGAAGGCAGCTCCTAGGAGGACCTCACCGCAGCAACCAGGCAGAACCCTTCCTTTCTGCTATGAGGCAGGACACTGCTTGTTCTCCGTCCCTGTCCTCTGCCTTGGGGCTAAGCTGCCCTCGATCTGCTTTTATTTTGTTCTAAACCATAAGCATAGGAGTAAAGATGGCCAGTACCTGAGGCTGAGATCAACTGTTGTCTCCAGTTAGCTCCGCGCTGTCTTGCACAGACTTTCTGAAGCTTCTCCAGGCCTTGGGTATTTCCTGTTACAGCATCTGGGACTGACCATAGACTCAGATTCTGAAAATGTCCACATTCCATGTCCAGAGCATCATAGCCACAGGGGAGTGGGGTGGGAAGAGGTGCCCCCCACCTTGTTTCACAGAGGATCATGTGATGTCATCAAAGTTGTGAAAGTCTGTTTTCCCTGTAAATCTATTTCTCACAGAATGTGAGAAACACCTCTGTCCTCCTTCCCCTTCACCCAAGATCCTCATTCCAGAACAAACCAAGTGACTTTATTTGTATAAGATGTTATTTTACCATAAGAGACAGTAATAAAGATTTTCACAATATGTCTGCTCTGTCTTGCCTCCTGATTAGGCCACAGCGGTGGTGGCTTCTAGTTTCTTTCTTCAGCTCTTGCATTTGTTGTCTTTAGTGTCCCTCCTTTCTAATTGAGGAACAGAATTAGGCTTCACCAGACTTTTCTGCTAGATGTTTTACTCAGGGACTTTGAGCAGAACATTTACCTGATGGGATGAAAGGATGGAGGATGAGGGATGGAAGATGAGGATGGAGGGATGGGGGCTGGAGGATCAGGATGGGGGATGGAGGGATGGGGGATGGAGGATCAGGATGGGGGATGGAGGGATGGAGGGATGGATGCTGGAGGATCAGGATGGGGGCTGGAGGGATGGATGCTGGAGGATCAGGATGGGGGATGGAGGATCAGGATGGGGGATGGAGGGATGGGTGCTGGCTGCTCTCCCAGAGGACCTGGTTTCTGTCTCCAGGACCACACTCATCATCGTCCTTAACTCCTGTTCCAGGGACTTTGACGCCACCTTCTAAGGGCATTGGGCACACATGTGACACATATACAGGGAAAGCACCCACATACACCCATACAAGTTTTTTTTTAAAGCCTAAGTTTGTGGTTTTTCTTCAGGTTTTGGTGGTACTGGGGATCAAACCTGGTGCTTTGTGTACACTGTACTGAGCTGGGTCCAGCCCTGGAGGTAGGGTTAGTAACGTGTAAGTGACAGTAAAATGACCCCATTTACACGAGTGCACTTCTGAGCTCAACGTGGTGTAGACACGCCTTGACTCCAGCTCTGGGAGGTCGTGGGGGGGGCAGAGGCAGGTGGATCTCTGAGGTCAGCTGAGTTTACTATCGAGTTCCAGGCCAGCCAAGGCAACATAATCAGACTCCTTCTCAAAAACAAAACTAAAGTCCAGTTTGGGGCTGGAGAGATGTGCTTACTGTTCTTACCGAGGAATTAGACCTGGATTTGATTCCCCGCACCCACCGCAAGTTTCTTGCAACCACCTAGAACTCCATTTGCAGGGGATCTGACAGCCTCTGGCCTCCACAGGTACTTGGATACACACAGTACACATGAATTCATGAAGACACACATATATGCATTAATTAAATTCTTTAAAAAATAAGTACAAAGCCCAGAGGTGGTGATGCATGCTTTTAATTTCAGTGCTTGGGAGGTAGAGGCAGTCAGATCTCTGTGAGTTCAAGGTCAGCCTAGTCTACAGAGAGAGTTCAAGAACAGCCAGGGCTTCACAGAGAAATCTCAAAAATAAAATAACAAAATGAGTGCACGTTAGAGCCATGAATTGCGAGTACCTACCTGTAACACCAGCACCCAGTTCAAAGGCCACCTGGGTACATAGCAAGATCCTGTCTTAGAAAATAACTGAATTCAAAAGTACAGTTTGGTCTGGGTTATATAGCTCAGTAATACAGTGCTTGACCTGGATTCAAGCCCCATCATGGAAGAAAAAAGACCCCAAACCAAAAAACCCAGACATTTTGACACGTGCATACACAACCTTATCCCCACCACAGCCACTGTGCAGAACATGACATCACCCGCTCTGAACATCCCTTGGCTCCTATGGGTTTATAACTAGTTCTTCCCTTGCCCTGGTCCTCCTGGCAATCTAATTCTGTCTCTCCTAAAAAATGTGTACACTTTTAACCAAAACATTTGCAGTGGTTGGAGAGAAGGCTCAGCAGTTAGGCATGTGTGCTGCTCTTGCAGAGGACCCAAGTTCAGATCTCGATGCTCACAGCTACCTGTAACTCCAGCTCCAGGGGATCAGACTCTCCAGTTTCCTAGGGCGTCTGAACTCATGTGTGCAGACTCCACATAGACCACTTAACAATTAAAAATATGAATCTTAGCCTGGCAGTGCTGACATATGTCTTTAATCCCAGCACTTGGAAGGCAGAGGCAGGCAGATCTTTGTGAGTTCAAGGCCAGCCTGGTCTACAAAGAATTCCACGACAGCCAGGGCTACACAGAGAAACCCTGTCTCAATAAACAAATATATCTTAGAGCTATGTACAACTTGAGCCTGAGGTTGGGGTACAGTTTAGTCTTAGAATAGCTAGGCGCCTTCCCAGTAACAAAAGGACATTTGTTTTAGATGGTTTCTGGCATAATTATTGGCCTCTGTTGTAAAACATGACTTTCTTTTTTCTGTTTTTTTATTGTTATCTGTATGTGCACGTGCATACAGGCTTCTGAGTGTGGGTGGAAGTCAGGACAACAGAACAACTTGTGAGTGTCAGTTTTTTTCCACCAGTGTGGGTTCTGGGGATCGGACTCAGGTCATCATCAGACCTGGTGGCCATCATGAGCCATCATGTAGGCCTAGGATAAATTTGTTTCCTTCCTTTTATTTAATATATATATTGAGACAGGGTTTTTCTGTGTAGCCCTGGCTGGCCTCGACCTCACAGAGATCCACCTGCCTCTGCCTCCTGAGTGCTGGGATTAGAGCCAGCACTGCCCGGCTCAGGCAGGTTTTCTTACCGAGCTAGGAGCTCCCTCATTCCCCTACTGCACCCAGGTCTAATGGATTCCAGACTGAAGTCATGCTTGCACGTAAAACGCTTTACAGACTGCACCATCTCTCAGGCCCTAGTCTTTGTCAGTCACCCACTCTCTGCTTTCCACCAGGGCTGGTGGCCAGGTAGGGAAGATGACTGACTGGCCTCAGCCTATTGATTAGTAACAGTCATTTAACACATTATTTGAAAGACTTTTTTCTTTTTCCTTTTTAGCGCAGCTCCAGACTTTGCAGGGGAGGGGGAGAAATTGGGAAATTTCTTCTTCTTCTTCTCTTTTTTCTTCCTGAGAGTGTTTCCAGCCTGTCTCTGTAGAACCGTCTCTGTAAACCGTCTCTGTAGACCAGGCTGGCCTCAAGCTCACAGAGATCCGCCTACCTCTGCTCCCCAAGTGCTGGGATTAAAGGTGTGTGCCACCATGCCCGGCCCAGATGGGGACATTTCTAATCCAAACCACCACCTTTGCCACAGTTTATTGTTTTCTAGATGCAGGGTGGGCAGGGGCAGGGACTCTCTTCTCTCCCTAATGCTGACCTCCGGTGCCTTAAGTCTCTAGGCAAGAGCGCTACCATTGAGCTGTGTCCCCAGCCCTCTTTATACTTCTTTATTTTGAAGCCAGATACCACAAAGTTGCCTAGCCTGGCCTTGAATTTACTTTGTAACACAGGGAAACTTGGAACTTGTAATCCTCATGCCTTAGCCTCAGGAGTCCTTAGAATTACAGGCTTGGACTGCAGTGTGTGTGTGTGTTCTTTGTACAGAACTGGATTTAGTGGATGGGTTCTCTACACTCGGTTGTTTCTTATGTATTTATTTATTGTTTATTTATTTTGGTTTTTCTTTGAGACAGGGTTTCTCTGTGTAACAGCCCTAGCTTTCCTGGAACTAGCTTCTTATTTTCTTACTATTTTGGTTTTTCGAAACAGGATTTCCCTGTGTAACAACAGCCCTAGCTGCTGCCCTGGACCAGGCTGGCCTCGAACTCACTCATATCCGCCTTGTGTGTGTGTGTCTCCCTCCCTCCCTCCCTCTTTCTTTCTCTCGCGCCCCCCCACCGCCCCCCCCCCCCCGCGTGCTGGGATTAAAGGCTTGCGCCGCCATAGCCCGGCTATTTTTACTTTATGTGCATTGCTCTTTGGCCATGGGTGTCGGGTCCCCTGGAACTGGAGTTACAGAGTTGAGAGCTGCCATGTGGATGCTGAGAATTGAACCCAGGACCTCTGGTGCTCTTAACCACTGAGCCATCTCTGCAGCTCCTTGTTTTTATTCTTATGTCTTTGCTTTGTCAGTAGCCTTATTAAAGACAAGAGGGGAAAATGAGTAGAGAGATTTTGCACTCTCTGGATTGGCTCCAGTTAACTTCCCGGGGCCTCGTCCCTAGGGCGCAAGCGCGTCTCGGGCCCCTCCCCTACAAACAATGGGCGTGGCCCAGCCTTCCCACCGGCCCCGCCCTTGTGGGTCAGTGGGCGTGGCCAGGGCCCTGCCCCTGCCCCTGCAGTCCGGAACACTAGAGCTGCTTGCAAGAGCTCTGGGAGGTCCGCGTCCATGGCTGCCGCACTGTTCGCCCGGGCCGGTGGTACACTCCGCCGAGGTGAGTGCGCTCGGACTGCGTCCGCAGAGCCCCAGGGCCGGTCGCACGGCGGGTCCTGCTGTGTCTGCGGGCCGCCGAGTGGTCAGCATCTCCCTGCTGCTCGCGGCCTTTGCCCTAGTTCGGTGGCCTCTTGCACGTGCAGGGCCGGGGCTCTGCGGGGACCCCGGCTCCTGCTCAGCTTCCTCCCTGTAGGACCCTCCTCGCCAGCTCCTCTTTGCGCGGCCGCATTCACTTCCCTGCCCCTATCTCAGTCCCGGTCGAGGTTCTGGGTGAGTTGGTCCTGTTTCCAGGCCTTGCATTGAACTCCGACCTGTGACCTTGGACGTGAAGACCAGTGTCTATTGGTACAAGTGTGAACTGTTACTGTCCTCAGAGTTGTATTAAAGTACAGGATAAATATAAAAACATAGCGGTTGACATCTAACGGGTGCTTCCATAACGTTAGCCTTTATTTTTAATACTGTTTTGTCTCACCTGTAGCAAGCCTAACACTGTGACGGGCGCTTCCTTTGCCTAATCCAGATCCACAGAAACAGTGAAAATCAGTCATTGGTACCCCTTTAATCCTTCCTGGGAGCTGCGTGCTGTTGTTTGCCACACTTTATGTAAATCCAGACCCAATGAAACTTAAAACCTTTTCCCAGAATGTTGTAATTGGGATTGTGCTGGGGATTGAAGTGTTTAGCCAGCAGTTACGCATTCAGCCTGGGCTTTTCAGTAATAGCCCTATCGACATTATAGCAATAAACTTTTTTTTTTCTCTTTGAGAAGGGGGTGGGGGGAGACGGGAATAGTGTTCTGTTATCTTATGTGTATGAGTGTTTTGCCTGCATGTAAGTATGCCCTGGAACTTTACAGACAACTGTAAGCCACTCCATGGATGGCAGGACCTGCACTAGGTCCTCTCCAAGAGCTGTAAGTGCTGTTAACTGCTGAGCCATCTCTCCAGGTCCTGAAATGGAGTCTTGATATTTTGCCTCTGCTAGCCTGGACTTCAGGCCTAAATGAGCCCCCTACCTCAGCGTTTGCTGCTTTTGCAGAGGACCTGAGTTCAGATCCCAGCACCCATGTTGGGTAGCTCATATAACTGCCTGTAACTCCAGGTCCACGGGATCTGACGCCCTCTTCTGGCCTCCATGGGTACCTGCATGTATGTGCTCACCGGTAAACACGGTTACACAGATATGTAAAGTTTTCAAAATAATTTATTTACTTGCACTTTGTGTACATTGGTGTTTTGTCCACATGTTTGTCTGTGTGAGGGTGTCAGATCCCTTAGAACAGGGGTTACAGGCGGTTGTGAGCTGCCATGTGGCTGCTGGGAGGCGAACTCGGGTCCTCTGGAAGAACAGCCAGTGCTCTTAACTGCTGAGCCATCTCTCCAGCCCCAAGAAATAAATCTTAAGATGTCTTGTACCGCCCTTCCCTAACTCCTTTTCTTCCCTGGTAGCTCTCCATCCTCGCGACTGGTGCAGGTTGCATACCGTTTACCAGTCTGCGGAGCTGCCCGAGACACATCAGATGTTGCGCCAGACATGCCGGGACTTTGCTGAGAAGGAGCTGGTCCCCATTGCGGCCCAGCTGGACAAGGAGCATCTCTTCCCCAGAGCTCAGGTGAGCACAGTAGTGAGTGACAGCAGCCGGAGGCGCCGAGACCTTAGGTAGGAAGCTCAGTTCAGGCTCGGAAGGTCTGCTTTGTTCGGCATCTGTAAAACTGCCTGCTTTTCTGCCTGTGTAACGTGCACGTGTAATGCCTGTCAAGGTCAGAAGAGGGCATAATATCTTCTGAAACTGGAGTTACAGGCAGTAGGTGCTGGGAATTGAACCCTGGTCCTCTGCAAGAGCACCAAGTGCAGCCAGGTAGTGGTGGCACACACCTTTAATCCCAGCACTTGGGAGGAAGAGGCAGGCAAATCTCTGTGAGTTCAAGGCCAGCCTGGGCTATAAAGTGAGCTCCAGGATGGCCAAGGTACAAAGAGAAACCCTGTCTTGAAAAATCAAAAAAAAAGCACCAAGTACTTTTAACCACAGAAGCACTTGTCCAGCCCCCGTTGTTTCATTACGATGATCTCACTATGTGTGGGTCAGATTGGCTCAAACTCACAGAGCTCGGCTGCTTTGCCCCCGTGTCACCACGCACGGTGGACCTCACACTACCCTACTCATTTCTTTTTAACCATAAACTGTTTCATTATGTGCATGTGTGTGTGGTATGTTTATGGACATGTGCGTGCTGTGTCGTGTGTGGGGAGGTTGAGGATGACTGTGTGGAGCTGGGTCTCGCCTGCCTTTCACCTCTACCTAGATTCTAGGAAGCAGACCGACGTCCCCAGCCTGGGGGCAGGTGCGTCTTGTTTTCGTTGGATTTCTGTTTTCCTTGTTCGTGTATGTGCAAGAGAGTGTATGTGAGGTACGTGCAGGTGCCCTCAGAAGTCAGAAGAGAGCGTCAGGTCGCATGGAGCTGGACTTACAGACGGTTGTGAGCTGCCTGATGTAGGTCCTGGGAGCTGAACTCTGGTCCTCTGGAAGAGCAGTCAGTGCTCTTAACCACAGTGCCATCTCAGCCTGTGGTCGTTCTTGTCGTGGTTGAGACAGCTGGAGAACGGAGCCGTGCAGCTCCGCCTGAGGGCCTCCCCGCTTCTCCCCCCGCCCCCCCACATTTGCCTCTTCACAGATCCACTGAGGTGGTGGCAAGCGAGATGCTGCTCCAGGTGGGATCACCAAGTGAACATGTCTGGGAGGGGCGGGGGCACAGGGGAGCTCGACAATATAGCTCCAACCGGAAGGTGGCTTCCCTGCCATCATGGGACCTCAGGGACAAGTACATGGATAGTGAATGGGCAGGGATTTTGGAGCCAGTCTCTCAGACTCTGGTGTCTGAGCAACAGGAAGGCCATTGCCCCGGGCTCAAGCATGTGTTGAAATTTGTCTGTGCTTTGACAGATCAATACGTTTGCTTCCCTCTGTGTTTATAATCCCTCAAATGCTTCGTGCTCTGTTCTTTGAGAGAGGGCCTCACTAAGTAGCTTTGCACTGCCCCAGGCTCCCCCTGAGTGCTAGGGTTTTAGGCAGTGGCAGCTAGGGGCCAGGGTTTTGAGTCTTCATTATCATCAAATTCCATTCAGTTCCTGGAGGTTTAGAACCCTGTGCAGTAGCTCAGACAAGAAGTAAGCAGGCGGCATCCTCAGTTAAGACAAGTAAACCAGCCCTGCGGTGCTCATGCACGCCTTTAATCCCAGCACCTGAGAGGCGGAGGCAGGTGGATCTTGGTGAGTTAGAGGCCAGCCTGCTGGTCTACAGAGCTAGTTCCAGGACAGCCATGATTACACAGAGAAACCCTGTCTACGCAGAGCAGTACTGTGTGACTCCACAGCCACCAAGCCAGTGCCCAGCTCAGGTCACACAGACAGTGTCTCACTGTCCTGCCTGAGCCTCCCCATGACTTCCTCTTCCTACTCCACTTCTGCCGCATGCACAGGTGTGTTATTCTCAGTACTATCCCCAGGGTAAAGCCTGCCTGTGACCAGTGACCCCTGGAGACATGTCTGATAAAACCGGGTGCCCTCGTTCACCCCTGGACACGCACAGCTTCCATTTTTAACATGACCAGCAAACCGGGTGCCCTAGCTCACCCGTGGCGGTTGCCCTAGCTCACTTGTGAACACACAAAGCTTCTACTTTTAACAGCTTAACTGGAAACGGGCAAAAAGTCCACCAGCACAGTACAGAGGAAGAGCGAAGGGCTAGAGCGGTGGCAGGCGCCCTTGAGCCCAGAGAATGCAGGATCTCCGTGAGTTTGAGGCCAGCCTGGTCTACAGAGTGAGTTCTGGGCCACCAGGACTATAGAGTGACACCCTGCCTAAAATTTTTTAAAAAGGGGACGAGAATTTATGTGGTAAAGCATGGTGCATTCCTGAGGCTGAGGCAGGAGGATCCCAAGTTCAAAGTCAGGCTGAGATAAAAAACAAACAAACCAAACAAACAAAACATCAAAACCCCCACAAAACTCCCAAGGCAAAGGCATAATAGTAATAGCAGCTGAGCTAATGTGTGGAGGTGTGTGTATTCCAGGGGTGTTCACGTGCGTGTGGCAATACCCATGTCCTCTTCGGAGCAGCACACACAGGACTTGGTTCTTCACATCTCTGGCTTCTCCTGACGACACTGAGGTCAGACGTGTCATTCTGTGCCCAGCAAGTCACTTGGTTGTGTGGAGTCAGAAACAGACTTCTGAGCCACCTCTGCGGGACGCAGAGCTCGGAGATTCCTAAGCTTTTTGCAGAGGAATAGTTTATTTTTATTAGTATTCCCTAGAATACTAATAGCAGGTTTGCCGAGGGTCCGAGGGGCTGCCCTGAGGAACAGGGTCGAGACCCAGAGGGAACACTGGTGCCAGTTTCTGCCTTGTTGGTCGTTTCGCAACCAAATTGGACTTCAGTCTTTGTATCCCTAAGCTAACAAAGGAAAGAAGTAGGAGTTTCTAAGGCAGTGTCTAAAGCGCCAGTGTTCTGAGGAGTTTCTAAGGCGGTGTCTGGAGCGCCAGCGTTCTGAGGCTGCAAACGGTCATTTTATGTGGGGCGGGGTGCAGGTGCCCAGTGAGTGACAGACAGAAGAAGAGGAAAGGTCGTGGCTGCTCCTAGGTGTGGGGGAGGAGAAAGTTTATTGTAGATAATGTGGGAGAACACAGCCAGAGGCAGGGGTCTGGGAGAGTCCTGAGTGGACATGACCGGACTGAGGTGGGCCATGGGAAGGGGGAAAGGTGGGAACCAGGTGCAGCAGCCAGGAGGCCAAAGGGACGAGAGTGAAGGAGCGGACAACCAAAATGTCTGGATTCTATAGGAAAGAGCCCGGGGGAGGGGCAGCCCAACCGCTGGGCTGGAGATTTCAGGATAGAGGGCAGGGTATGCCAGGTGTACCCAATAGCAGGTAAGGACTGAGGGATGCTGGGAGGACCTGGTGGTTGAATAGGCACCTCAGCCATTTGTCTCGGCTTTGAACTTTAACACTTGGTACCCTTAGCCTCTTCTCAGTGGAGAGGAAAATGTTTTTAAATAGTTTTTTTTTTAAAAAAAAAATAAAGAGTATATATCTATATATATTTTATTTATCTATCTCATTATAGATGAGTTTGTTTATTTATTTATTTATTTATCTCATTATAGATGGTTGTGAGCCACCATGTGGTTGCTGGGAATTGAACTCAGGACCTCTGGAAGAACAGTCAGTGCTCTTAACCTCTGAGCCATCTCTCCAGCCCTAAAGAGTATATTTTTATGTGAATTTACATCTACATGTATATATGGACACAGTGTGTGTGCCTGGTGCCCAAGAGCCCCAAGAGGGTGTCGGATCCCCTAGGGACTGGGGTTCCAGGCAGTTTTGAGCCGACATGTGGGTGCTCCCTGAGAGAGCAACAGTGCTCTGCACTGATGAGCCACCTCTCCACTCAATCCGTCTATTGTATTCTTATCTCTTCTGCAGGGTGCAGGGCATGGTGGCCCATGTCTGTGATTCCAGCACTTGGAGGTAAAGGCAGGAGGCTCAGTTGTTGTAAAAACAGACCCAGGTAGCTGGAGAGTAAGAGGATCTGAGGAGCTGGGGGATGTGCGAGGAGTTAGGGGGAGGACAAGGAAGGAGGAAATGGTGCTAAACTCAAAAATTTGAAACTCAAAAAATGGTTTTCTGAAAAAAAAAATAAGTAGGGTGGGGACGTAGCTCATTTGGAAGAACGCGGCTGGCGAGCCTTGGCCCTGGCTTTGATCCAGGCAGCTCATAGCTGAGCACAGGAAGTAGTACCTGCCTGCGGTCCTGGCACTCAGCAAGTGGAGGCAGGAGGATCAGAAGTCCAAGGTGATGGCAGGAACCTGACGCCCCTTCTGACCTCTGTGGGCCCTGTGCACACACGTGGTGCACAGACACAAGCAGGCAAGAAACTCATGATACAAACTCAGAATAAAGGAAAACGTGAAGTACGTGGAGGCTGCACGCTGGGTGCCATTGCCTAGAGCACCCATGTGCTCTGTAGCTGCAGGGGATCCTGGAACCAGGCCTCACTGGGCACTGAAGCGTGGCCGTAAACGATCTGATGATAGTGACCACCCCCTCTAGCCTTGTCCCAGATCCCCGAGGCCGCAGGCTTAGGTCTTTCTCCACATGTCTACAGACAGCAGGCTGAGAGGGTTGAGCTGAGTGATGGAAAAGCTGGCTGAGATTCTCTTCCTGCAGTTTTCAGTCCCCCCACTGAGACCCCTTAGAGCAGTGGTTCTCCCCCTTCCTGACTGCGGCCCTTTAACACAGTTCCTCATGCTGTGCTGACCCCAGCCATGACGTTTTCATTGCTACTTCATAACTGTCATTTTGCTGCTGTTACGAATCATAATATAATGTCTGTGTTTTTCAGTGTCTCAGGCGACCCCTGTGAAAGGGGTCGAGGCCCCAGGTGAACTGCGGCCTAGATGCTCTGTGGCCCTAAGCAGATTGTTTAACCTCTCTGAGCCCTGGTTCCTCCTCACTGTGACATTAACATAGGACTGCTTTCACAGAGCGGCTCCAAGAGAACAGGGCACACACATCGCTGTGTAGTGGGCACCTGATAACTCACCGTTGCTGCTCCTGTCATTGTCTCCAAGAGAAACTCAAGTGCTTGTCACTCATTCATACACTCACAACAGTGAGGGCAGGGACAAGATCCCACGGATGAGTGTCTGTCTTCGTGGTCGGGAAGAGGGCAGCAGCGAGAATGAGTGGGGCACTAGATAGGGGTTCCAGCCGTGGAAGTGTGGCCGCGCCCAACGGTGTGAGAAGCTGAGAGCGGGTGTAGGTAGGGGGATAGAACTGCCCTGTGGATTGTTGCTAGCAGAGTAAACGGCACATACAAAGGTCCTGTGGTGTGCGTGTGTGCTCACGAAGAAAAGTCGGCGTGATGTACTGCTTTCTGCTTTTTACCCCAAGCCCTCCAGTGGTTCCCTGTTACAGCTGTGGGCAGAGAGACAGGCATTGCGAGGTACGGAGGCTGCATGCCTGGAGCGGAGGATTCAGCTGGGGGATACGATCACTGTGTGACCATTAGGGCCCATGGCCCTCATGAGCGTGCGGGCTCTGGCTCAGGCTGCAGGGCTGGAGTCGGGAGAGGAGGCTCTTGGCAGTTGCCGCTGATGCGCTCTCTCTCCTTGGGGCAGGTGAAGAAGATGGGTGAGCTCGGACTACTGGCCATGGATGTCCCGGAGGAGTTCAGTGGTGCGGGCCTGGATTACCTGGCCTATTCCATTGCCCTAGAGGAGATCAGCCGCGGCTGCGCCTCCACCGGAGTTATCATGAGCGTCAACAATGTGAGCCTTCCAGATGGGGAAGCTGCCGGGGATATGTGTGGACCCTGGCCATGTGTCTCACAGCAGCTGGGCTCCTAGACTTGTCTCTTAGTCCTCTGGGAGGGCCTTTGGAGAGAGTGAGTCTTGGAGTGGCCTCTACCTCTCTGCTTACCCCACCAGTCTCTCTACTTGGGGCCCATCCTGAAGTTTGGAACCCCGGAGCAGAAGCAGCGGTGGATAACCCCTTTCACCAGTGGTGACAAAATCGGCTGTTTTGCTCTCAGTGAGCCAGGTACTGCACAGTGCAGGGTCCCTTGTCTCCTCACCTCAGAATCAGGGTGACAGGCAGAAGCTAGATGTTCCCAGGGGAAAAGGCAGGCCTGGAGTCCTGGAGCCCTGGAGGGGCCTCTGGGTGGACTGCCAGGCTGGAACACAGGTGCCTGGACACCCAGGAGACACGTGCGCACTTGTGGTGAGGGAAGGTTCGACTTGAGTATGTCCCATGCCTGTGTGTGGATGAGGCAGATCTGGGAGGCAGGTCCCAGCTTTAGAGCCCAGGTCACAGGGTCTTGTGTCAGAACCAGGCTCACAGTAAGACGCCTGTGCCGTGAGGGGTGCAGTGCTGGGCCTGAGTCTGTGCTCCTGGCAGGGAACGGCAGTGATGCGGGAGCTGCTTCCACCACGGCCCGGGAAGAGGGTGACTCGTGGGTTCTCAATGGCACCAAAGCCTGGATCACCAACTCCTGGGAGGCTTCGGCCACGGTGGTGTTTGCTAGCACAGACCGGTCCCGGCAGAACAAGGTGGGAGCCCAGAGTGGGCCAACCCACTCCTGGGAAGGTCCTTGCAATCTCTGGGCCAGAACCTTCTTGGCCCTGCTAGCGCTGCTCCTGCTGAGGTGGGGCCTTTCCTTCCCTAGTGGAGTTGGTGCTCCTCCCAAAACCCAGCAGAGGGTCCCGGGGCAGGGGTGGGACAGGACTTGAACTGGGGTATCTGGGGCTCCAGGAGCTCTGGAGAGTCACTTTAACTTTTGGGGCCTTACAGGGTATCAGTGCCTTCCTGGTTCCCATGCCCACTCCTGGGCTCACACTGGGCAAGAAGGAAGACAAGCTGGGCATCCGGGCCTCATCTACAGCTAACCTCATCTTTGAGGACTGTCGCATCCCCAAGGAGAACCTGCTGGGGGAGCCAGGGATGGGCTTCAAGATAGCCATGGTGAGCCTGGCAGCAGGGCAGCCCCCTGGGGCCACGCCCTGGGCCCAGCCTGCAGCTACTGACTGGGTGGTCCCTACAGCAAACCCTGGACATGGGCCGCATCGGCATCGCCTCCCAGGCTCTGGGCATTGCCCAGGCCTCCCTCGATTGTGCCGTGAAATACGCTGAGAGCCGCAATGCCTTTGGGGCACCGCTCACCAAGCTCCAGAACATCCAGGTAGGGTTGGAGGACGGGGTTTCCAGAGCTGGGCCTGGGCAAAGCCAAGAAAGCCTTACTTTTCACCTGGTCACCTGTCACCTCACCTCACCGTTCCCACCCTTGCCACTCACCCCCATCCCTGGCTGATGGGTGGGACTGGATTGTTGCAGTTCAAGCTGGCAGACATGGCCCTGGCCCTGGAGAGTGCCCGCCTGCTGACTTGGCGTGCTGCCATGCTGAAGGACAATAAGAAGCCATTCACCAAGGTGCCTGTGGGGAGGGGCACCCCAGGCCTTTGAAAGAGAAGTCAGATGTAGGCTTGCGGGTTCCCTGTGCTAAGGGGGAGGCTGTTCATGCCAATCACAGAAGGTGTTGAGCTGGGGGGGGGGTCTCTGAAAGTTGAAGGTGTTGACTCTGTCATTCATTCCTGGTGGGTAGGAGTCGGCCATGGCCAAGCTGGCTGCGTCTGAGGCTGCAACCGCCATTAGCCACCAGGTGAGCACTGGGCCCATGGGAGTGGCTCCTTCCCCAGCTGCTCCCCTCTGAGGCCGAGTCCCTGCCCTGTCTTTCCCCAGTTGTGGGGGACTTCTCCTTCATAGCGCCTGTTTTCCCTCTAAGGCCATCCAGATCCTGGGAGGCATGGGGTATGTGACAGAGATGCCAGCCGAGCGGTACTATCGAGATGCTCGCATCACGGAGATCTACGAGGGTACCAGCGAAATCCAGAGACTGGTGATTGCCGGGCAGCTGCTCCGGAGCTACCGGAGTTGAGCCCTCTCAAGGCTTGCCTGCCTGTGGACCGAGGCAAAGGGCCAACAGCCTCATGACTTAACTTTGAGGCCTGGTCAGACCATAAAGGGACCTGCCTCATTCTGCCCGTTCCGCCCCTCACTGTGCCCTCCCAATCAGACTGGGGGACTCTGTTTCAGGGAGAGGAACGGCCAGCTGCTGTGACCTGAGCCCCAGAAGAAATGAGCTGTCACTTCAGAGCTGGGCTTGGCTGTTTCTTTACACCCGTGCCTCTTTCTTCATGTGAGCGGTCTGCTGGAGGCAGGCCATGGGAGGGCTAACCTTCCCCGGCACCCCCATCCTCTTCCCATGAGCCCTGTTGCTCAGTGGCAAGAACACGGGACAGGGCAGGGGTCAGGAGGAGGGGTGGCCCAAAT
Source organism: Microtus pennsylvanicus (assembly GCF_037038515.1). NCBI lineage: Eukaryota > Metazoa > Chordata > Mammalia > Rodentia > Cricetidae > Microtus > Microtus pennsylvanicus. The sequence goes on from NC_134579.1 coordinate 123,616,015, forward strand.
GGCCATGCCTCGGTGGCAGGAGTTTCAGTGTTTGAGTCCCCAGGGCTGTCGCCGGAGGTCAGATGAGTGCAGGTGTGTGTTGTGCTGGGTGGCTGCAGCCTGCCTATGGCCAATAAAGTGCCTTGCCCAGCCCTCCTGTGTCTGTCTTCACTAGGCCTTCTGACCACAGCCCTCACCCAACATGTGTGAACATGTGTGGTGCGGTAGGTCTGTCGCCTGACCAAGCAGGTGAGCAGAGACTGGGGTCCTCGAGCTGGAGGCATCCCTGTCCCAGTCCCCAGAGAGCAGCGGGGCAGGGGAACTGTTGCGTGTGGACTGCTGTGCCCTTTGCTGGCCTTCAGCGACAATAGTATGAGCTTCATTCTGGGAGTCTAGATTCTGGTTGTGCCACTGCTCAAGTGGGCTTCGGGTCGGGGCAGGACAGTCACCTGTCTCTCAGGAAGCGTCTTGCCAATGCTCTTGAGGGCGGGGGGGGGGGTCTGCACGGCTTGCAGAGTGTGTTCTCCCTTCCTCCTGGCTCCTGGGGTGCACCAGATGGTTTTATCTTCCTCTTTCCCTGGGTCCCTGCATCTTCTCTTATTTCTGTGGGCTCAAGTATAAGCCAGATTGCAGAGAGCGACTCTAGTTTAGCTCATCCTACCTAGGGGGCAGGTGGCTGCCACTCTGTGCCCACACCCTCAGGTGGGGACCTTATGAGCCAGGAACAGTGGGTACGAGTGTTCAGGGGCTCTGTGGCCTATTTAGCTGCTTAGCAGAGGCTCCTGTCAAGGTGGTGCTGGAAGGATGGGCTCTGTGGCTGGGAGAGCAACAAGCCTGGGACCCAGCTGTCACTTTGCTGCATCTAAGCTTTGCTGAAGGCGTAAGTCACAAACAATCCCACACCAGTTTGGAATTATGATTAATAGGGTGGTATTTATTTAAAGGGGAAAAAACTTACAGATCACCGTCCCAGACAACAGCCCTCTGCGCAATCAGGAAGGAGTCTAGTAGCCCAAAATGGAGCAGGAAGCAAAGAGAGAGGAGGGAAGTGGCTGCTTTTTTAAAGAGAGAGACCACACCCCAATGGGCTGGTATCTCGGCGACTATTGGCTGGAGGAGCGGAAGGACCTGCCGCAACACCTCCCCCTTTTGTTTAAGTAAGAGAGTTCTAATCCTACTACGAAATTATATACAATAAGTACAAATATCCTATTCTAACTAGCTTAGGTTTTGTATAATAAATAACTTGGCCAAGTCATGAGAGAAAGTAACTATATTTATATAGTCTTCAACCACATCAAAGATCTGAGAAGGGAAATAATGTTACCTGGGTAATTAGGAAGTTCAGTAAAACAACTTCCAAAACATGCAACAAATCACAGAGACAACTAGCTACCTGGGCAATCACCCAAGGTCACGTTTGCAGCGTTGAAGCAACCAACTTTGGCTAAGGCCTAACATAACTGACACACCATTTTCAAAGGCAAGAAACTTTTCAAAACTATCTTACCCTGTCTTGGCAGGATAAGACAGTCCTGTTTTATCCATTGATGCACGCTCTGTATCTCTGTCAGTGGTTGAGGCATGGGCATTTCTTTGCCCAAAGGCCAGTTCTGCCAAAAAGAAAGGCTCCAGGTGGAGTGTCTTTGGTGCTCAACATTCTCTCGGGAATAGAGCGGTGTTGCCAGGAGCAATTGTGTCTCACTGCCACAAAACTCTGAGTTAGATTAAAGGCCATTTTCTACAGCTCTTTGAAGAGATTGAAGATTATCTATCTATACTGAATATAATCTCTATGTATCTAAAGAACCTGATTAGTCTAATTATAAATGACAAACTTAAATGACTATTGACCTATATAATTCTCAATATCTATCTAACTTAAAGACTAAGACAATAAACAACTGTGTAACAAATGAGGATAATGACCTCCAAATATAAACAATGTACAAATATACATTGCAATATGGTAAATATATATCAATACACAAACATTATATAAGTATCTTAATCAGAGGTAGAAATGTACACTGCAATATGGTAAATATACACAATATATATATATCAATACAATATATGTCAATACATAAAAATGTTTTAAACAGAGGTAGAAGCATGCATGCATATAATATATAGTCAATAGTCAATATAATTTAACTTTGTATCAATATACAAGAATTGATACCAATATATTTGTCTAAAAACAGTAACTCACAAATCTATTATCCCATCATCCTTCTTTTTTTTTCTTCCAAAATGATCCCTGAGCTTATAAAATTTCTCCCCCAACCTCCCAACCCCTAAATGATGTCCCTAAAACCAAGGGCAAACTTTACTGGGAGAGGGGACGTCGTCCTCTAGAATTACTTCCAGCTGTCATGGGGGTGATGTTCTTTCTGGGGGATTCTGTGAAAGTAAAATGATGGTTAAATTTTAAGATCAATGTCTTTTAAGATTGCAAATAGTCTCTGAGTATTTTGTGCAGGTCTGGCCAGAATGTTGTATAAGATGTGCACCATTTCAGCTAACCAAGTTGGGATCGTCTTGTGCAGCTGGTACCCAAAACGGGTCTTGTAGTAGCGCTATCAGTATCATGACGTCGTATCAACCGGGTGGAGTTGTTGTTATGGGGCCCCATCTTCTTCCTGGAAACTTCAAATGTCACTTCAGGAAAAACTCATTGTTCATTGTGAAAAACTTAAACAACATTAATCATATAGACATATATATATATATATATATATATATATATATTCAATGAAAGGCATGATAGATATATTCAATGAAAAGTATGATAGATATGAAGAAAAGCAAAGATGTTTTCTAAACTCATATTTCTTTCTGTCTCATATCATGGCTCTTGACATGAGACAGAAACTCCAGAAACTTTGGGTTTTTCTCTTACCAACAGGCTTGGAATTGGAGAGGGACTGAGCCAGAGTCCAACTTCAAAACCAGCTCTGTATATTTATAAATAAATGCACATTAATACGTATTTAAAGATAAGAGTAGAATAATTTTACTTACGAGACCTATTTGATTTTCTTGCCCATTCTTACTGGGTTGTAAATAGTTTCCATCTGTCAGTATTCAAACATCCAGGGTCCCTTGAATTTTCTGAAGATGAGTGTTTTCCTGCAGAGATAAGAAGAGAACCCTGCCCCCATTCTATATGTTTTTCTTTTTTTAAAATGATTTATTTAACTTTATTTTTTATGCGCAGTGGTGTGAAGGTGTCAGATCTCGTGGAACTGCAATTTTTCAGACAGTTGTGAGCTGCCATGTGGGTGATGGGAACTGAACCCAGGACCTCTGGAAGAGCAGTCAGTGCTCTTAACCACTGAGCCATCTCTTCAGCCCCTCTATATGTTTTTCTTACCACCTGTATAAATATCATTGTGGATGAGCTGCTATTTCTCCTTTCCAAGAGGTTTCTCCTCTTCAAATTGAAACTTTATTAATTTTGATGTTATCCACAATTTTTCTTCTCCTGTGGAAACAAGAGCAAAACCCCTTCCCCAGTGTAGCACATCTCCTGGCTTCCATTGAGAGGTCAGCACATCTTTGAAATAAATCGGTTGATTTAGTTCAGCAGACTTTTCCATTATCCAGTGTCTTTCTGCTGCTGTCGTTCCTTTCTCATTAGCGTTAAGAAAATTCAAGGTTAATAAAGCATTATGCAATCTATTTCTGGGGGTATTTTTGGTCCCTTTCTGTTTGTTCAGCATATCCTTTATAGTACGATTTGATCTTTCTATAACTGCCTGACCTGTAGGATTATTTGGTATACCTGTAATGTGTTTTATATTACAATAATCAAAAAAGCGTTTCATTTTCTTAGATACATATGCTGGACCATTATCTGTCTTTATTTGTGAAGGTATGGGATGGCCATAACTTCCAATAAATGTGTGATTACTGAATCAGCCTTTTCTGAGCTCAGGGCAGTAGCCCATTGAAAACCTGAATACGTGTCTATGGTGTGGTGTACATATTTTAATTTACCAAATTCCATAAAGTGGAACACATCTATCTGCCAGATATCATTTCTCTTAGTACCCTTTGGGTTACTCCCTGCAGGCAACAGTGTTTGGTTATAGAAAGAACAAATAGGACATCTCTTCATAATGTCCTTAGCTTGTTGCCATGTAATGGAAAATTCTTTCTTTAGGCCTTTACTATTGACATGATACTTCTTATGAAATTCTGAGGCCTGCAACACGCTTCCAATCAATAATTGATCAATCTCAGTCTTGCCTTGGGCTAGGGGACCAGGCAAACCTGTATGGGACCGGATGTGTGTTATGTACATCGGACAAAGCCTATTCCTGATCATGTCTTGTACCTGGATAAACAATGAAGTCAACTCTGTGTCATCTGGTATAAATTCAGCGGTTTCAATATGCAAGATAACTCTCTGCATATTGTGAATCTGTAACTATATTAAGAGGTTCTTTAAAATCCCTTAGCACCATAAGAATGGCATATAATTCTGCCTTCTGGACAGAATTATAAGGGCTTTGTTCCACCTTACTCAATTCATCTGACTTGTAACCTGCTTTCCCTGATTTATTTGCATTAGTATAGAACGTACGGGCTCCAGTTATTGGAGCATCACGTACAATTCTAGGAAGAATCCAAGAAGTTCTCTTTATGAGGTTAAGTCTACCACTTTTGGGATAGTAGCTATTAATTTCTCCCAAAAACTAGCACAAGCTCTTTGCCATGGTTCATTGTCTTCCCATAACCTTTTTATTTCTTCAGTAGTAAAAGGCACTATAATTTCTGCTGGGTCTATACCTGCTAGTTGACGAAGTCTCAGCTTACCTTTTATAATTAATTCAGAGACTTTTTCCACATAAGTTTTTAATTTTTTACTTGGTTTATTAGGTATAAATATCCACTCTAAAATAATATCTTCCCTCTGCATTAGAGAAATTCTGGAAGGCAATATAACTAGGATGCAGCTAAGATTTGGGTTCACCCTATCCACATGTGCCTCCTGTAATTTTTCCTCAATCGTTGTCAGTTCCTTTTCTGCTTCAGCTGTCAGCTTTCTTGGACTATTCAAATCTTTATCACCATCTAAGGTTTTGTTTAAATGAACTATTAGATCAGGTTTTATCCCAACGGCTGGTCGTAGACTGGAAATGTCTCCTAACAATCTTTGGAAGTCATTAAGAGTCTTTAACCGGTCTCTCCTAATTTGTGCCTTTTGCGTTTTAATTTTCTCTAACCCTATTCTGTAACCTAGGTAATTAATAGAGTTTCCTCTTTGAATCTTTTCAGGGGCAATTTGTAATCCCCACCTAGGCAAGACTTTCTTCTTCAAACATCCTTTCTAAAGTATCTATTTGAATCAGATAACAATATGTCATCCATGTAATGATAAATTATGGACTTGGGAATTGTTTATGAATTATTTTCAATGGCTTACTTACAAAATATTGGCACAATGTAGGACTATTGAGCATAACCTGTGGGAGGACAGTCCATTGATATCTCCTATATATCTGAGAATTATTATAAGTAGGTACTGTGAAGGCAAATTTTTCTCTATCCTTTTCTTATAACGGTATAGTGAAAAAACAATCTTTCAAATCAATAACTATAAGAGGCCATCCTTTTGGTAATAGAGAAGGCAAAGGAATTCCAGATTGTAGTGGGCCCATAGGTTGAATTACCTTGTTGACAGCTCTTAAATCTGTCACCATTCTCCATTTACCAGATATCTTTTTTTTTTTTTTTTACAACAAACACAGGAGAATTCTAAGGGCTGGTTGATTCTTCAATATGGTGAGCATCTAGTTGCTCTTGCACCAGCTGTTCCAATGCCTGTTATTTATCTTCAGCTAGAAGCCACTGTTTGATCCATATTGGCTTCTCAGCCATTTTAAAGGTAGGGCTGTTGGTACCTCTAAAGGTTTGGTATTTGCTATATGTTCTTGTACAGCCTGAATGGCTGGTGACCTTTTTTCATAATACCTCATCATATCCTTCCCAGAATTATGAGTTCCTGGAACTACAGAAATGTTAATCTGGGTATTCCATTGCTGTAGCAGGTCACGGCCCCATAAATTTATTGCAATATTGGCTATATATGGCCTTAGTCTTCCTATCTGCCCTTCGGGTCCTATGCATTCAACCCATCTTGTGCTTTGTTTTACATGAGATAGGTTCCAATTCCCAGGAACTGAACATCTACCTCTTGAAGAGGCCAATTCGTATGCCAAGATTCTGGAGTAATGATACTTACATCCGCACCGGTGTCTAATAAGCCTTCAAGAAAAGTGCCATTTATATAGACTCTTAGCTTTGGTCTTTGATCGTTAATAGAAGTCTGCCAAAATATACGTTTACTCTGTCCTACTGGGTTTTTTGACTCATCCTCCACGCGTAATTCATCATTTAGACCAGTATTACTTTTTACAGCAGAAATTGGAGCTTTTAATTTTCTTGGTGAGGCACGTTCTCCACTGTGACTGGGAATGACTGGGACACTGTTGGCTTGGGGGCCTGCGAGAGGCCCCTCAAGGAGTTTCCCGATGATATCAGGTTGCCTTGTCTGTCTGTTGTTGACCTGCATTCATTGGACCAATGTCGGCCTTTACTGCATATCCTACATATACCTGAAGGCCGAGGTCTCCTATTTTTGTCATTCCCAAAGGAGATATTATTCCTAGAAATTCTGTGCCTGCAATCTCTTTTCAGATGTCTTAATTTACCACAATTAAAACACTTGGCAGTTTGATGTCTCCTCATTGCTTTGGAAATCGCTTCTCCTACCCAAGATTCATCATTATAGCTAAATGTCTCAACATTCATCGTATGCTGAATCCATTCATCCATAGGTGCTGATCTAGCCTTTAAAGGCCCAATTATCTTTTTGCATTCTATGTTTGCATTCTCAAAAGCTAGAGATTCAACAAGTATTCGTCTAGATTCTAGGTCTGTTATACCTATGTCCAGAGCCTTAATTAATCTTTGCAAAAAGTCAGTAAAGGGTTCTCTCTGTCCCTGCCTAATCCTGGTATATGATTCAACCCTTTTTGCTGGATCTTGTATCCTATTCCAAGCATTTAAAGCTGCTGGGTGACATAGACACAGTACTTCATCGTCATAAAGAGCTTGGACCTGTGGATCAGCATATTCTCCTGCACCAAGAATTTGATCTTGGGAAACCTCAACACCTTTTGCTCTTCCTTGCTGTTCCATATGTTTGGATTCTTCTCTGAAATAGATTCCAAACATCAAGGAAGGTCCATCATCTAAAATTGCAGACACTGATGGAAATCATGGGGGGTAGCTCTAGCATTAGAAGCCCAAGTCCTTATCATTTCCTTAATATGCAGAGTGCAAGCCAAAATTGACAATAGCTTGCTTAATTTATTTTAGATCATTCATTGCTATTGGCGTCCATCTAGCTTCTCTGACTCCCTTTGAGACTTTAGAAGTTGGATGCTTTGTCAGAATAGATTACAGGGTATGTCGCTAAAACCCTGGGTAAGCCAGTTCTAATAACTGGTGTTGGCATTGTATCCTGTCCTTGTATCTTCTTACTCTGTTCACCAGCTCCAATAATTTCTTCAATCATTTCAAGTCTTTTTATTATTGTCTCTTTTGAATTCTGAATCTCCTGACCTGCATGAGTTTCTAGTAAAGATTGTATGGTTCTTAGGAGTGCCATATTCTTCCTAAATGATAGAATATGCAAAAGAATACTGAAACATAGTAACCAGTAAATTAAGTTATCACCATAGTCATATAAACCTTGCATGATATAACCCATTGTATTAGTAAACAAAACAGTAAAATTTGTGTTGGAAACGAAAACTGCCATATTACCTATTATCCAGCAGGTGGTGCTGTTGCCAAGTCATGACAAAAATGGGGTCCTGTGTCAGTGTCCGCCTAGTATTTGTTAAAAACTGGGAAATGCAAGTTGCTCAACAAAGTAAATGTAATAAAATCAATTCCATACACGGAACCATAAACTCAGAATCCAGGGGTAGAGAAGAGTAACCCGGAAGCCATGTATGCCTCCACATGACAGAGTCGCCCCGAGGGGTTGCAGCTTTCGGCAACCGGCAACTGCATGCTCTGGTTTGCGCCGCTTAAGAGCTGCGCTTGCAAGGGAGATTTGAAAACGACTCAGAAAAGAGCAAATCATGTGGGCAGAGACTACGCGGGCCTGTGGAGTTTAAATCCACATGGGGAGGTAAACGATAGGGTGCGTGGAACTTGAAGTCAATCTGAGGTGTCTAAAGGGAAAATATAAAGAACTGCAGCAAGAAAAGCCACTGCGTGATAATTTATATTAAACTGCTGGCTCCATGCACAAGGTATAGGCCGCGGCTGAGGGAGGGAGGGCTCATGCCAAGCCAAACTGGCGGCAGGCAGCTGAGCAGGGGAAGGAGGGGTCCTAAAACCAAACATTCGGGCACCAGATGTAGGCGTAAGTCACAAACAATCCCACACCAGTTTGGAATTATGATTAATAGGGTGGTATTTATTTAAAGGGGAAAAAACTTACAGATCACCGTCCCAGACAACAGCCCTCTGTGCAATCAGGAAGGAGTCTAGTCGCCAGAAATGGATCAGGAAGCAAAGAGAGAGGAGGGAAGTGGCCGCTTTTTTAAAGAGAGAGACCACGCCCCAATGGGCTGGTATCTCAGCGGCTATTGGCTGGAGGAGCAGAAGAACCTCCCGCTACATGTTGCCATAGCCTTGAGCTGTGCTTGGTGAAATGGGTCGGCTGTAGCCAAAGGCTGGCCTGTGTGGATTTCTGCATCTCAGGACAGGTTCCCAGCCTCCAGGTGCAGGGCAGCTCAGGAGGCCATGGAATGTTTCTCCATGGGGAGGTAACTTTGTCACTGAGCCAAGCTCTGGTATGCACATTGAGGTGTTTGCAGAGCTGTTGTGAGTTCATAGTCTGTCATGATCAAGTGGTAGCAGCTTGGCTTCCATAAGGACATGCCCTGTTGGTCACTTAGAGCTTGAGGGTTTTTTTTTTTTCCTAAAAAACAGGGTTTCTCCATGCAGCCCTGGTTATACTGGAACTCGCTCTGTAGACCAGGCTGGCCTCGAACTCACAGAGATCCGCCTGCCTCTGCCTTCCAAGAGAACTTGATTTCTGAACTCTCCCTGTAGGTGCATTTGAGCCCAAGCTGCTGTGGAGTCAGCTGCAGACACCATGGTCCTTTACACCCGTGTTCTCCAGCAGGTGGGTCCAGGAGGCTGGTACTCCACTCCAGTTTTCTCTGTTGTGTGGTGCTGCTGGTCTGGGACCAGGGTCACATGGGACAGCACATCTGCCTGCAGTTGGCTCCTGTGACTCATCTTCATGAAGTGTCCAGGCTGGTGGCTTAGTGGGCCATCCCCCAGTGTCGATCCAGCTGGTGGTTTTGTCCTGATCCAGCTCAGCAACTCCAATCCCTGATCTCCCAAACTGCATCCGTGAATTTTATTGATTATATTCGCCTTTCCAAGGAGCCAGCGGTTGGCTCTATTGGGAGGAGGGAGGAGGATGGAGAGCACTTGCTGCTCTTACGGAAGACCTGAGTTTGGTACCCATCACCCACAGTTGGCAGCTCACAGCTTCAGGGGACCCATCACCCTCTTCTGGCTTCTGTTGACACCAACACTCACATGGCACACACACAAAAATGTTTTTAGAAGTGTAATAAATTTAACGATTTTAACCATTTCAAAGTATTTCAAAGTCACAATTCAGTGGCCATTAAGGACACTGGCAGTGTTTGGTAGCCAGCTTTTCCAAACAGGAAATTCATGCCCATTATCACTGGTATTTATCTTAATTGTATTGTGGCCTCAGAACATCTGTGGTGTTTAAATTTCTTGAAACTTTTTAGTTACCCCCTCCTTTTTTTTTTTTGAAACAGGTTCTTACTATGTAGACCAGGCTGGCCCTGAACTCAGACATCCAACTGCCCCTGCTTCACTGGGATTAAAGGCGACCACAAAGAGGGAGGGAGGGAGGGAGGATGAGCAAGGTAGAGTACATCCTGAAACTTCAGGGTCTGATTCCCTGGCGAACCCGAGAGTGCAGATCCAAGGTCTGTCCCCCTACCCCCACCCCGTCCCACCTCTTCCACGCACAGAATCTGTCTCTCTCTCTCTCTCTCTCTCTCACACACACACAATTAAAAACAAAATTATAACCATCAATGTTTATACTTGTTTTGAGATAAGGTCTAGCTCTAACTCAGTATGGTTTTAAACTCATGGTTATCCTCCTGTTTCAACTTTCCCAGGGCTGGGATCACAGGTATGGACCATCACTCTGACTTGTCTCTTCCTTCCTTTTCCTCTTCCCTCCTCCTCTCTCTCCTTTCTTTTTCTTTTTGTGAGGGGGTTATGTTTGACCCCGAACTTCCTTGTTTCTTTGTTTGGAGACAGACTCACGTATCACAGGCTGGCCTCAGATTCACTGTGTAGCTGAAGACAGCCTTGAACTTGTAATGCGGTGAGCCTGAGACCTGAAATTGGGGTGGGCCACAGCCCCCAGCCACAGGACTGTCTTGAGGAATGGGAACGTGATTCTTGGTAGAGCATTTGCCTAGCATGCACAGAGCTCTGGGTTCCATTCTGTGCCACATCAGAGTGTTTTTGGTGAGCTGGGCAGTGGTGGCACACACCTTTAATCCCAGCATTTGGGAGGCAGGTGGATCTTTGTGAGCTGGAGGCCAGCCTGGTCTACAGAGCGAGTTCCAGGACAGTCAGTGCCGCACAGAGAAACCAATGAACCATTATTTTATCTCTCTTCTCTTTTTTGAGACAGGGTTTCTCTGTGTAACCTGGGTATCCTGGAATTCATTCTGTAGACCAGGCTGGCCTTGAACTCACAGATCCACCTGACTCTGCTTCCTGTGTATTTTTATTTCTTACACAGGGCTATAGAAAGCACAGAAACACGGAGTGAAACCTCGTGATATGGGTGACCCACAGAATTCACGCAGGCTGTCAGATTTGTCTAAAGTTCTACAGGCAGCAAAAAGGCTGCTGGGCCACACATGGAACTTTCAGGAAAATGGTGAAGCCACGAGCATCAAGGGACAGAGTACTGACTGTTCCTGTCTGTTCCTAGAGTTCTCGCAGCTGAATTCCAGAGTTGCTTGAAATTGTGTTTCCTTTCTTCATTCCCTTCTTCCCTCTGAATGTCTTAGGCCTGTCCTGTCCTGCCGTGCCCTGCCACTGCATTTGGGAGCAGTTACCTTTCTTTTAACTTCACAGTGGGGGAGGATTGTGTCTACAGCTAGACTCATGGCTGATTTAGATGGTATAAGTGGTGAAATCTGAGACTTTGAACTGTTGTATTTGAGAGTCTTTCTTTGTAGTCTAGGCTGCCCCCAAACTCCTGATCTCCTGCTTCAGTTTCTTTATTATGTATATAATATTCTGTCTGCATGCATCCCTGCATGCCAGAAGAGGGCACCAGATCTCTCATTACAGATGGTTGTGAGCCACCATGTGGTTCTGGGAATTGAACTCAGGACCTCTGGAAGAGCAGGCAAAGCTCTTAACCACTGAGCCATCTCTCCAGCCCCTGCTTCAATTTCTTCAGTGCTAGGAAGGCCATTGTGTTTCTGGTTTCCTGCCCTGCATTGTCTCCCACCCTGAATTATACCTGCAGTGTTCACTGCTCATTCTCCATCTCTTTTTGCTGCCCGTTTCCTTTCTGTTCACTGTTTGGTTTTTCTACTATCTCGTCTGCATGCCTTATCCTAGGTCATTTCTGTTGCTCTGCCTTCAACTACTTCTGCTGTGTCCAACATGTTCTTAATCTCATCTGGTATATTTTACATTTGTTTTATGGTCTTCATTGTTCCCTTTAGACAGGCTCTCTCACCAAACCTGGAGGTAGGCAGCCAGGAAGCCCCAGTGATCCCCCTCTCTCCCTACCCAGTGCTGGGGATCCAGCTGTGTGCCATGCTTGGCTTTTGTGCGGGTGCTGGTCCAGGTCAAGTCCTTGTGCTTGTGTGGGAAGTGCTGAGCTGTCTCCTCAGCCCTCCTGTTGCTTTTGAGGTTTTCTGATTTTGGTTTCCACACTTACGAAGTCCTTAAGTCTGGCTTTCATATGTTTGTGTATCATTATCACATATATATGATATATAACCTATTTATATACATGCCATATATAGTATCTTTTTTTTTTCAAGACAGAGTTTTGGGGGGCTGGAGAGATGGCTCAGTGGTTAAGAGTACTGACTGCTCTTTCAGAGGACCCAGGTTCAATTCCCAGTACCCACATTGCAGCTCACAACTGTCTGAAGATCTAGTTGCAGGGGATATAACACCTTTGTACCAATGCACATAAAAAATAAAGTTAAATAAACAAACAAAGACAGGGTTTCTCTGTGTAGTCCTGGATGGCCTCAAACTCAGAGATCCGCCTGCCTCTGCCTCCCAAGTGCTAGGATTAAAGGTGTGCGCCACCACCACCCAGCTATATAGCATCATATATATACACATGTGGCTGGCCTTGAACCTGCAGTGATCCCTTGCCTCACTTTCCCAAGTATGAGGTAGGTTTCCTTCGATCCACTTCTTGCCCCTTTCCCCAGTCACTGCAGTGGTGGTGAAATAGCAGCAGAGACTGCTGGAGAGACTTCAAGCAAAGTTGCAGGACTTCTGGACTGAGGCCCATGCAGAGTTCAGGGTGGATCCAGATGGAGGTTGGCAGTTCAAGTAGGCCACAGTAGGAGCTGAGCTGAGCGGCAGCCCCCAGGACACTTGGGAGTTTGCTGCCTGCCGCTTCCGTGATAGCCATACCAGGCAGCCAGATGTCTTCGTGGGGTCTAAATGAGGGCGCTACACCTTTCCTAGCTCTGGTGGGTTTGAGAGGTTCTTGGTTTTTGTTTTTTTAAGCTAAAAAAAAAATTCAAGAGGGCTGGAGAGATGGCTCAGCAGTTAAGAGGACTAACTCTTCTTCCAGAGGTCCTGAGTTCAATTCCCAGCAACCACATGGTGGCTCACAGCCATCTACAATGAGATCTGGTGCCCTCTTTAGGGGTGCAGGTACACATGCAGGCAGAGTATTGTATTCACAATAAATAAATAAATAAATCTTAAAAAAATTCAAACAGGGTCTCACTATGTAATCATGGCTGGCCTAGAATTCACTTTACAGACCACACTGCCTCTTGAGTGAGTGTGAAATAGAAATTGAGCCATATTCGAATGTGCAAGGCTTTGGCAACTCAATCCTTTGCTGGGCCCTGGGAATCACTCAAACCAAGACTGGCCAATTTGGTTCCCTTGTGACTGTACTTTGGTGTTTCAAGATTATGTAGCTATGACTGTCCTGGAACTACTATGTAGACCAGGCTGGCCTCAAACTCAGAGATTCATCTGCCTCTGCCTCCCAAGTGCTGGGATTCACCCAGTTTGAACTTGTTTACTGTTTTACCTGCACGCCTGGGCGTGATGTGCGTGCAGTGACTACAGAGACCAGAAGAGGGCAGCAGATCCTCAGGGCTGGACAGCTGTGAGCTGCCAAGTGGGTGTTGGGACTCAAACGTGGGTCCTTTGTAAGAGCAACCAGTGCTCTAACTGCTGACCCATCTTTCCAGCCTTATTTTTTTTCTTCTCAGTTTTTATTTGTTCATTTATTATGAGTGTATTTTTCTGTGGATTTTGGAATGTAGTTATAATAGCTGCTTTAAGTCTTGAATGTTGCCATGTATGGAGGCACACACCTTTAATCCCAACACTTAGGAGGCAGAGGCAGGTGGATCTTTGTGAGTTCGAGGCCAGCCATGGCTACAGAGAGAGATCATGTCTAAGATGCTGCTAGGTATGAGGGCCTATGCCTGTCGTCCTAGCTACTCAGAAGGATCAGTTGTGGCAGCCTGGGCAACACATGGATATCTGGCTCTGAAATAAGGCAGCCCCCTATTCTGAGCTGCACACACGCAGTGTGGTATACATACATGAAACAGCAACACATGCATACATATTTATGTGTATAAGTAATAAAAATAATTATCTAGAAACATTTACGTTCTAGCAACACCTGGGCCACTTCAATTGGTACAAACTGCCTTGGAGTAACAGGTCTCATTTTCTGTTCAAATGTGTGTCCTGAGGACTTGCACACGACAGAAATTCTGCTGATGAGTTTCCTTTAAACCTGGGCACTTAGGCCTGGGCAATGGCTCAGTTGGTCAAAACACTAGCTGTTCAATTTTGGTGACCCAAGTTCAATCCTTGTAACCCACAAAACAGCCAGATATGGCTGTGCACACCATGACCCCAGCATCCCTATAGACACAGAACTGCTCGAGGCTCGGGGGCCAGCCAGGCTAAAGTGTGCAGCTGAAGCCAGAGACCCTACCTCAGCAAGGGGAGGACAGAAACAGACTCATGATTGTTGTCCTCTGAAAGAGCAGCAAGCACTCTTCACCACTGAGTCACCTTTCCAGCTGACGATGGCTGGGGAGGCCCTCCCGACACCTCCCCCTGCTCTGTCACTCCTCACTGCCTCTTGGGTGGTTTATTTGGTTGGGACTTCACATTGTCCTTTTCAGGAGAGCGGTGTGGACAGGGGCTTGGTACCCTTTTTAGTACCACTTGGGACATCCTGTTTCTTATGTCTAAGGTTCTGTCTGGCAGGACTGAGGTCTCAGAGGCAGCTGCTGTCTTCATACTGGCCACAGGCGTTCTGTTGCTGACATCAAATCTGCTAGGACTCTGGCTGGCTGAATGCACGGATCCTGCTGCCTCCTTTCTAGGGATTCTTGGTTTGTGTGAAGCTGTGATCTCATGATTAGGAAAATCAGTTTGTTCATACATACAGTGGTTTAGAGATTTAGTCTGTAAACTTTGCGTGTGTGTTCACAGGTACAAGGGCAGAAGCGTGGCGTCCCCTGGAGCTGGGGTTGCGAGGGGCCCGATGTGGGAATGGTTAAAGCCATCTCTGTACTGGTGGGCAGAGGTTTGGGTTTTTCTGGTCCAGTCTGGTGCTGTGGCCTGTCCTCTGACACCGATAGCACCTGCTTCAAACGACAGTGGGAGCTGTTTCTGATGCCTGGTGGCTGCCATTCACCAGACTCACTAAACTTCCTTGGGTTGATAGCCCATTCCTCCAGTCCTCTGGCTTTAGGGTCTCAGGCAGCAGACCTGGTTCCAAGAAAACTAGCTGTGTGGTCCTGGGCTGTACTGTGTCTCCCACATGGGCGTGGTGCCAGGGTGAGGCAGAGGAACTGGCACTCGCGGCCTGGAATGCTGGCAGGCGGCCATCCAGCTCTTTGTCCTGTGGACACACACTTCTTTCATTCCGTACGAGGCGTAGTCTCCCTGCCCACTGCTTGGCAGACTCCCTGGCCTGTGTCTTAGCCTGTTTCCACCCCTGTCCAACAGCCTCCCTCCTGCCCCCTCTTCATTTCTGGTGGGGATGGGACTTGGAGCAGCTGAGGCTCATGGATTGAGACCCTCAGTGCCTCTGTTGCTGGAGTACCAGCACCAAGCTTCACACGATCTACTGAACAGGGAAGTGGCCAACTAGGCAGAACCAAACCATGAGAAGTAGAGGCTAGCCTGGTCTACAGAGTGAGTTCCAGTACAGCTGGGACTAGAAACCCTGTCTTGAAAAACCAGAAGACATGAACACCATTCCAAGTGTCCATGCTAGGGCTTGTAATTCTTCTGATCTTGCAATGTTCCTATGTAGGCTGCCACACCCAGTGTGACTCAAATACCCAAGGCAACAGCACACTGGTTTAACCAGCATTAAGTGCCACACACAGGGCTGTCACACCCTCTTGGCAGGGGAATGCCCCTAAGATAGACTTCTGAGCCCTGCTATGGTTAAAGGTTACTGTGCCACAAGTTGCTGCCATGCTTTCTGGCCATTTGTTACATCTAACAGGAGCCCTGGCTTCTGCACCAGCCTGCTCTTCAGTCCTCTCTTAGCAAGCATGTCTAGCTCTGCCACATGGGACCTGGGATCTTGTGCTACTCACAGTGAGGCAGAGTAGGTAGCGAGCTCAACATGGAGCTGCTGCGTGACTGTGTCTTTGTGTCTAGGGTTGGCTACCTCTCCCATCCTGACTGCAGGGTAAAGGGACTAGGACGTTAATTTTGTGTAAATACCCAGTGCCTGTGCCAGTAGTGACATACAACTCAATGTCTTACAAGGACAGAAAGGACCTTGGGTTCTCAGGGAGAAGAGGAGGGACTTTTAAGGAGGCTGAATGCAAACCCAGGCAAGTCTGAGTTCCCACTTCCCAAGAGCAGCCGGACTGTAGGCATTAGCTCCAAGTTTCAGCTGACTGCTTTTGTCTCCTGCTCAAAGACATTGGGGCCACCATTCCAAAGGTAATCTCACTGTCATGGGTGCCGAAGAAATGGGCAGTGGTGAGGCGGAGCGGCGAGCCATGGAGAGCGAGTGTGCATACTACTGGCTTCTTTATCAACATCTTTAAGAGGTGGAGAGATGGTCCTGCAAAGGAGCTGGGTTTGGTTCTCAGCACCCACACGGCAGCTTGCAAACACTTCTGATTCCAGTTCCTGGGGAGCACACACACATGCAGGGGAAACACCCATATCCACCCTTTAGAGAAGGGGGTGCTTGCAGGGCACTCATTGGTTTCTGGCATCCACAAGACAGTTCACAACTACCTGTAGCTGCGGTTTCAGGGGAGCCGAAACCTTCTTCTGGCCTCCATGGACATCAGACAAGCACTTAAGACCTACAGATAAAACAAAAAGAATAAAAACCCATTTTATTCCCCGGCTCTGAAAACGCGTGTTTCCTAAAATGCAGTATCTCCACAAGGGCTGACCGGGTGACCCGTACGGAGTGCTCCACAAACCCCAGGTTCTACTTTTAATACTAGTGACAAGACCAAATCCCTTTCCCACTGCCCTTTTTTCTCGTGGGTACAGTAGCCAACCCAGGTAGCAGAGGCCTATGCTGGCCTGCTGGAAGACATCAAGCTTTTGTCCCCACGGCTCCAGCTGTCCCATACACCTCACTGGAAGATGGCCTATCCCATGGCAGCATGCTTTGGGTGAAATGTTTACCAGCTCACCCGTGAGTGGGTGTGAATGCAGCATGCAGGTTTGGGGAACAAATCTGAGAATGATGAAGACCCTGCCTAACAGACAACTGAGAACACATCGAACCATGAAGGAGCAGGACAAGGGTGTAGCAGGCACAGGGAGGGGACAGCATCTTCCCAGGCCCCACTTCCCTCTGATAGCCTTCCAGCAAGGGAAGACATTCTGGTATCTGCCAAGGCTTCTGGGACGTGCTTCTAAGCTCTGAAGACAGGCTTGTGAATGTGTGCTGTAGTCAAAGTGGCATGCAAGATTTTCCCCACAAACTCATACCATAGTGAGACAGAGTCCCATTCCTTAGTCTGGGACTGAAATGACCAACTGCTGGGCATTCTTGGCCCTTACAGGCACTTCCTACGGAGTTTCCTCCCCACCAGCACTGAATGCAAGGGCCTATTTCAGTGGTCACCAATGCCACACGTAGTCTGAGCTTTGTAGACAATGGGAGCTTCCATATTGTGACATTGCCAGAATGGAGCCAGAGCTGCAGCTGACATCTGGGGACAGGGTTTTCTCATCAGTGTCTGGCACAGTGCAAGTTATAGGAGCTCAGCACCAATCAGCAAAGTGAAGTCAGGACAAGAGCTAGAAAAGGAGTCATTTATTAGAGACAAAACCCCAAACCCTTCAGCAGAATTTGAAGATGACAGAGGAACCCAACACCATGATGGCATCCTGCTCTGGTGACAAGACAGGCCACAACTGTGACCTCTGCCAGAGGACAGCAGTCTTGGGGTGGACAGCACCAACTTACTGCACAGGCAGGCCATGCTGGCGGTGACCCCAGGCAGTTTACCAGCCAGAGATGCTGAAATAAAGGTGAGCAGACACTGTGCTAGTCACTGGGTGCCCAGCCCTGTGGAGGCCAGACAGCATGGGGCCAGATCTGAAGTCATGATACAGCTTTCTCTGGCCCCAGCTTGTGGACTTCAGTTCCATTTTCAGAGAGGCAACTGACATCTGTCCCCAGATGTCACCACAGGTGAACCATGACTGTAATCACAACAGCAAGGACAGGATTGTGTTGCTTTTTTCCTTTTTTTTTTTTTCTTAAAGGAGTGAGGGCATGGAAAATACAGCGCACCAATGAAACGAAATGTCAAAAAAAATACAAAAAAATATAAAATAGAAAACTGTATTTACAGGTAGTACATTACTATGATCGGAAAGCACAAAGACACCTGGCTGCTATAATACATGCACTGGTTCAAGAGGCGATTACTAAAAACTGCGAGAATCCTGTAAAAAGAAAAGGGTCAAAAAGTTGAAACTTTTCATCCCTAATTTGCTACACTGATCAAAAGAAGTAGGGGTCCCCAGAGCCCAGGAGCCACCAGTTCACCTGTGACTCCTGAGGGAGAGGCAGCTTATGCAAGGAAGCCAGTCAACTGCTCTACATGCTCAAACCACAGCAAGCCGTCTGCTACACGGCATGATCTTAGCAGGGTTAGTCGCTGTTTACTCATAGATATCTATGTGCGCGTATATATATATGTACGTATGTATAAAACCGTGTCCTTGCTTACTGCCAACACGGTTGGACACAGTCATCACAACAAATTCTCATGTGTGTGTTGTGAGAAGTCATTCAATGTCTGTGGATTTAATAAGTCACTTCACACCACAGAAAATATTTAATAAATCCAAAAGGAAAAAAAAAGAATAGAAGGACAGAACTTCTGTCCCAGGTCTCTGAAATGGAGTCCCCCATAGGAAACTGGTCCCAAAGTTTTGGAGGGTTCACTGAAGAAACTTCTGTTTGCTATTTTTTCCCATCCTTTTAGTGTTCAACGTTCTAGAACAGGTCCTTGCTGTCTGGAGTTGTTAAGTCAGCTCTGCCGCTCCCTGCAAGGAAACAGTCTGGTGCAGATCCATAAAACCTGGGGAGGGAGTGCTGGGGAGAGCAGTCACTTCTGGAAGGTCCACTCTCCTAGCGTGCACTAAGCGAAGGGCTTGCAGGCTCCAGCACCCTCTGGCACTCCCTTCACAAGCAAATCCCAGTCACGCTGCAGCTCCTCTGAGTACCAGGCCAGCTTTTAGAGGAAACAAAACCGCGAGGTGAGAGATAGGGCGATGATAACATCCTGGTCATTCCCCACGTGATCCATCATACTTCCAGGAACCGGGAGCTGCTGGACTTGGAGTGGAACGGCTCAGACCACATCCTTCTTAAGTCACCCTGGGGACACAAGGGACAGTGATGAGTTCAGGGTCAAACAAGAGGCACCTCTTTTCTCCTGTTGGAATGCTCTGTGGTGGTCAGAGAGCATCAGCCTTACTCACTACAGGTGCCCAGGCCTCTGGGGACTTGGCGCACCCACCCTGAGCCTTTCCTGAGGGAAGGTCTACCTCCCTGGCATGTTCATGAACATCTATCTGTTTCTTATCTGTAAAACGAGAGGCTAAAAACCTGGTAAATAAATCACTCTTACAGCTGACACAGATATACACATGTGTACATGTGTGTTGTGCATGGTGGTATGTCCAGTATATATAGGAAGCAGAGGCAGGTGGTGTATCCTTGTAAATAGGCCAGCCTGGACTACATAGCCAGTTCCAGACCAAGCAGGGCTACACTGTGAGACTGTGCCTCAAAAACAACAAAAATCTTTAAAAAGAAAAAAAAATACTTCAAAATAGGGATTTGGGGGACTGAAATCATATATTGTCTTAATAGTAAATATTAATTTATATTTATTTTTATGTGTGCATGTACAGCGTGTGTGTCTGGTGCCCATGGAGTCCTAAAGAAGGTGTTGGATCTCCTGGAACTAGAGTAATACACAGATGGTTGTGGGCTGCCATGCAAGTGCTGGGGACTGAAGCTGGGCCCTCTCCAAGAACAGCAAGGACTCTGAACCACTGATCCATCTTTCTAGCCTCAATATTAAATAATTTATCCCAAACAAAGCTAACGAAGTCAACAGGATGACTCTTGAGACTTCAGTTATTCAATCACCTGTGAAGATGCAGTGACTTAGTCACTAGCCCTTCCTGTCGACAGCTCTAAACAAAACCTACTAAAACCAAGAGGGCACACTGCTGCTTCCCTGCTGGTGGCTGCAGCTCTCTCACCTTTAAGTAGGCCATGGTGAGGAGTGGCAATAAGGTAAATGGCACCAAGTAGAGGAGGGCAGGTTGGGCAGCTCGGTGGATTCGAGATGCCACAGTTGCAGTGAGCAGTCCTAGGAGAGAAGACATTGTTGAGTGGCTCTGAGTGGCCAGAAGAGAAGAGAACAGAGACCCTTTGCCACCTGGCTGTGACACAGGTAACAGGTAGAATTGTCCCCATGACTGGCTCACGGCCTACTATGCGGATGGTGCTGGCATTAAGCCTGGTCTCTTGAGGTGACGACAGACTTAAGATACTTGACAACTTGCCTGAGCATTCCCCTTTCAGCCTTCTTACCTGCTAGATGCGGTAATACTAGCCTGACTCCTCAGGGTTTACAGACTGACAGGACCTCAGGTGTATGCCAGGTCAGTAAAGGCAGATGCTTTCTTATACTTACCCTGCAGCATCCGGAGAGTGGGGGGAGGGGGGGAGGGGGGAAGGAGGGAGGGAGGGAGAGACAGAGAGAGAGAGAGAGAGAGAGAGAGAGGGAGGGAGGGAGGGAGGGAGAGAGAGGAGAGAGAGGGAGGGAGGGAGAGAGGGAGAGAGAGAGAGAGAGAGAGAGAGAGAGAGAAGAGAGGGAGGGAGGGAAGGAGGGAGAGAGAGAGAAAGAGAGGGAGGGAGGGAGTCAGGGGAAGGAGCTTGTGTATTGTTTCTGTTTCCTCCTGTGTGTTTGTGTGCTGGCTAGAGAAACAGTAGGATGGAAGAGTCAGGCGATGCAGGCACTGGAACCAATGGAGGTAAACAATGAAGAAATTGGCTAGACCCTTAGCACCTGGTGTGTGCTGGACTGAGAACTGGCCGTGCTCTTCCTACATGTTTCTCAGACAGGGGCACGGGGCACATGGAGCACACACCTTCATGGGTCTCCTTGGTTATAAGCAGCAGAGTCACTGCTCTTCTGGGCAGCAGCTGAAGGTGTGGTCTAACTGCAAGTGCTGGGGAAGGAGGGAGGGACTGGCTGCTTTCCTGCTGGCCTTTCTTACCTACGAAGTACCCGATGAGGGTGCAGTGGAAGTAGGAGACCTTCTGCATGCGCCCAGAGATATTAGCCGGACCAGGGGCACCACACGAGTCGCCACTGGCTTGTTTCTTGTAGTTGTCATAGCGAAGGACGAAGCATAACAGGAGTCCAGGCATCACAATGTCCCCGATGCCCAACATAGAAAAGTGACTGCCAGTGGAGCTGAAACACAGGATCACTTGTTAGGGAAAGCGCACGCCACAACCTCCATGCTTCTGTTTGAAGTCCGTTAGCTTTTTAAGACATAAAAGGATCTCTACTTGTTTGTTTCTTTTGGTTTGAGACAGGGTCTCATTGTAGCCCTGGCTTGCCTGGAACTCACTATATAGACCAGGTCACCTTGCCTCTTCCCCAAATGCTGGGATTAAAGGCACGTGCCACCATGCCTGGTCCTGTCTGTTTCTTTTTGATATAGGGTCTTGCTATGGTCCAAGGCTGGCCTCACTCAAACTTACATCATTCATCAGCCCCTGAATTCTGGGATTATCATGATGCACCACTATGGCAGGCTCAACACTAGTTTTAAGAAGTGCAAAGACCTCAGAGCACTGGCCTTGGTGGTCTCCAAGGTAGCTGCTGCTTCCAGGAGACAGTGAGTTGAGTACTGGGTGACCTCTTATGGGAATGTCACCGTCTGTGACACATTCACTCTTGGAACACATGAGACCTATCCACATGTTACAGAAATCATTCCACACATTTGGGGAAGGAGAAATCTCTTCACTGAGAGAATGAAAAAGCATGAGGAAGGTTGTGGCTAATGTCCTAAGAGGAGCCGACAGAATAGAAGATGTTCCTAACTTATATACATCTTAGGTTTGTGCCTCCATATGCTGTCACGCTTAAATCTCTTTTGGTTCCCAGGTCCAGGTTACACTTTGAACAATTTAAACAGACAGGAGGTTAAGTCTGGTCTGTTAGGCAAATGGGGGATTAACACAGCAAAGCCAGAATCATTTTAAGTACATCAGCATTGGTTTTTGAATAGCTGTCACCCAGGGTCTCTTGCCCACCTAACTGAATTATGCTTTTCTTGGTAAGAGCATAGGGGACCTGGTGGTAGGGATCCTGCACACATAAGGGAGTTGCTCCATCAGGTATGTCTTCTGTTACAGGATTGGGCTAAGTCAGGGCTGTCTCCTTTGTCACAGCTAACAGCTGGTGAGCCCTGGTGAACAGATGTTTACACCCAGCACCCTACATTCTCGAGCAGGCCTTGCAGAAACTCCTTGCTTCTGACACTCTGCAAGCAGCTCCTTTAGCTAGATTCTACCTGGGCAGAATCGGGAGTCCTTCACAGGGCCTCTTCCCCATCAGACAGAAACTGAAGCAGCACATTGGTTGCCAAGGCTGCTTCATCAAGACTGTGACCATGAGCCAGGTGGTGGTGGCGCAGGCCTTTAATCCCAGCACTCAGGAGGCAGAGGCGGGCGGATCTCTGTGAGTTCAAGGCCAGCCTTGTCTACAAGAGCTAGTTCCAGGTCAGGCTCCAAAGCTGAGAAACCCTGTCTTGGAGAGAAAAAGAAAAAAAAAAAAAAGACTGTGACCATGAGAATATAGTTTTACAAATGTCTCAGAAAAACGAAGATTCTGTTCATTTCAGCCAACTGTAGTGATATGCCACGGTGTGGCAATATTAAGCAGTACTTGTTCCAAGGTGGAGGATGGCAATCTAAACAATGTCTCTATGATGCTGCAAATGAGAAGAGTCAGGGTGACAATGAAGGAGCTGCATCAGAAATCACATCAGATGCCAGGACAGCTGAAAAGCACAGAACAACAGAAAGGCTATAAGCAGAGAGAAACAGGAAGGAGGGGAGCCAGGGTCTCGTCTACAGGGTCAGTTAAGTGGCTGGGTGTGGCAGGACAGACAGCATTCTGCACTCTTCCAGGTGTCACCTTGAGAGATAGTTGGAGTTGAGAATGAGCTACTCTGAAACCTTGAAAACTAGGACTAGGCATACAGTCTGGGGATGGTTGGATGAAGTGGTCTGGCTTTAGACACGCTGATGGTGTAAGCCGTAAGTGCACAGGGGACAGCAGGCCTGCACCTCTGGTGAGATCTGTCACCCGAGGGAGCACTGGATGCTGCAACCTCTCCCTCCCACTTCCCATAGGAGGGTCACCGCTGGTGGGATGTGAAAGTGCTGACCTTGGTCCCAGCACAGAGCTCTGGTGGCTTGCTTCCTCAGTCTCCAAAACTAGTGAGATTACTTTTTTTTTTCTTTTTGAGACAGGGTTTTCCTGTGTAGCTTTGGAGCCTGTCCTGGAGCTTGTTCTGTAGACCAGGCTGGCCTTGAACTCACAGGAGAGACTACTCATGACTGGAAAAAACTGGAGAAACTCTAGCACGGTGGTTCTCATCCTTTAATACAGTTCCTTGTATTGTAGCGGCCCCAAGCATAAAATTATTATGCTACTCCATAACTGTAATTTTGCTGTCATAAATCATAATGTAAATATCTAATCTGCGACCTCTGTGAAAGGGTTATTCTACCCTGACGGGTTGTGACCCACAAATTAATAACCACTAATCTAAATGTAGGTGATTTAGATTAAAAAAAGAAAACTTAGATGTCTACAGACTATTTCAATAGCTGTGGAGCACACATTCTTCACAGCAGCCTATCGAACTTTAAAAACACATCACATTTTAGGCAATAAAGCAAGTCTTAAACCTGAGACAATTTTATGAATCTTATCAGAGCATACAGGAATAGAACTAGAAGTGAATAAGCAAGAAAACTATAGAATCTGAGTCCTGGCTTGAAAACAAAATACCCCACAGGCTTGTCTTTTGATACTTGGCCCCAGGTGGTGGTTCTGTTTTCCACGATTGTAAAAACCATTAGGAAGTAAGGCCTAGAAGGAGGAAGGGGTCCCTCTGGAGCAAAGGAGGTGGCATACCGAGGGACTCTTTGCCTCCTGATCCTTGGAGAGAACAAGTTATGCCCTAAGCTTCTACCATGAGAGGTGAAGCCACAGCCACACATATACCTCCCTGCCAGGATGGACAGGGTCCTTTAGATCATGAGCAGGATAGCTCTGTTCTCTCTTGGGGATCTCTGTGGTATTTTGTTATTGGGATTACCGAAGACAGACGGATGCCCATGGTGGGGAAGACACACAGAAGGCAGGATGTTCATTGCAGGATGGGGACCCAGAGGCCAGTCCTACCTTGGGAAGACCAATTTTCCAGGCAAAGACAGGCGAGGAACATCACGCCCAACATTGGGACCCAGGTGGAGTTTCCGTGATAGGACATCAAGGGGATTGTCAGCAGGCTGTGTGGCCACTTTCACCATGACATTGCTGTTGAAGATGTAGGCTGAGAAAAATACCTGCCAAAATGAACACACAACTGTAACAGAAGTTGCACGCCACCCACGTTAGTCAGTTGTCCCAACAGCTCAGAACCAGAAGGCCCTGGTCAAGGCTTTGGCTGAAGAATCTTTACTTCCTGTGCTGGCCTGCAGGTCGCTCTGTCTTTCCACTCACATTTCCCTTTCCAGTGGAAATTCTACGTAAGAATTCTCGACAGCCTGTTGTACCCGTCACACACACTACCTACTGTATCCCAGAGGCCACCAACAAAGGGACAGACAAATGCTTGTACAAGGTCAGCACCTGCAGTCCCAGAGTAGCAGGACTCACCTGGGATGATCAGCATGCCAGGCTTTGCATATTTAGCAGCAGACAGCTTTAAGCACCAACTGCTTCAGTTAAACTCATAGGAGCACAGGGCTTCTACTGAAACAGACACTCACCCAGAAGACATCGTAGATGAGAAGCCCTGAGAGAAGCAGGCAGGAGACCTTGAGGCTTGGCAGGCGGACGAAGGCGATCATGGCAACACAGAGACCCATGGCCAGAGCTGGGGGTGGGGTGAGCATGGGGATTAGTCAGTATGTGGATGGCAGGTCTCTTTGCACAAGTCTGTGACTACCCAGCTCTCTAGTCTGTAGTAGTGCTCGGAACTCTCATTTCAGACAACTGTCCCTACTGCAGCAGCCCACCTGGACCTGCTGGGATTTCAGGTAGGTGACAGCTCTCTTTATGCTACCACACCAAGCTGGGCTGTCTGGAAACCCAGGATCTCTGTCATCTTGAGCTACCTAGCCACAAGCTAGGGGATACATCCTCACTTCTATTTCTCAATACCCTGTGGGTAGAGTATATTATTCTTGCTAAGAACTAGAACGGCACACATCTTTAATCCCAGCACTCAGGAGGCAGAGGCAGGCAGATCTCTGTGAGTTCAAGGCCAACCTGGTCTACACAGTGAGACCCTTTCTCCAAAAGAGGGTCACGCCCTGAGTCACGTCCCCTTACTCCATTTAGAAACAACATTCATTTCAGTAATTCACTCTTCTCTCTATTGCATTTCCTCCATTAATCCATCAATGTAATATTTGCAACATTTTAGTCTTAAACAACATAATATTTGCCAATATCCCTCTCTCTAGCTGCCTTCCTTCCATTTCTCTGACCCAATTTATACAAAAGTCCTTTAAAGCCAGTTTCTTAAGCTGTGTTTAGCAAAAACCTTAGTAAAAGTGAAGGTTTGTAAATACACAAGTCAAAAATTAATGAGAAAACCTAAACAAGAAAGTTGGGACATCTTCCAACAGCGTTCCCCCATGTGACAGCACAACACCTTATGGAAGCATTGGTCATGTGACTGCTCATGTGACAGGACATGTGGTGAAAACCACTGCTGCACACAGCAGATCCCAGCATTTTTGTGCACATGAAGTTTTCTTTCTATGCTACTGATTTTTATTGAGACTCTCTACATGTCCTTGTGGCACAATTTTCTGAGAAATCGCCACTCTTATATCCAAAGGGGCCGTACCAGCTTGCACTCCCACCAGCAATGCAGAAGTGTTCCCTTTTCCCCACAACCTCTCCAGCATAAGTTGTCATAACCTTGGCCAAGCTTACAGGTATAAGATGGAAGCTCAGAGTTGTTTTGATTTGCATTTCTCTGATGGCTAAGAATGTTGAGCATTTCCTTAAGTGTCTTTCAGCCATTTTAGATTCCTGTTAAGATTCTGTTGAGAGTTCTCTGTTTAGGTCTTTACTCCATTTTTTTTTTTATTGGATCATTTGTTCTTTTGATGACCAATTTCTTGAGTTCTTTGTATATTTTGGAGATCAGACCCCTGTCTGATGTGGGGTTGGTGAAGATCTTTTTCCATTCTGTAGGCTGACGTTTTGTCTTGTTGACCATGTCCTTTGCTTTACAGAAGCTTCTCAGTTTTAGGAGGTCCCATTTATTAATTGTTTGTCTCAATGTCTGTGCTGCTGGGGTTACTATTTAGGAAGTGGTTCCCTGTGCCAATGTGTTCAAGTGTACTTCCCACTTTCTCTTCTATAAGGTTCAGTGTGGCTGGCTTTATGTTGAGGTCTCTGATCCATTTGGACCTGAGTTTTATGCATGGTGATAGATATGGATCTATTTTGATTCTTCTACATGTTGATATCCAGTTATGCCAGCACCATTTGTTAAATATGCTTTCTTTTAGCCATTTGGTATTTTTTGCTTCTTTGTCAAAAATCAGGTGTTCGAAAGCGTGTGAATTAATATCCGGGTCTTCTATTCAGTTCCATTGGTCCTCCTGTCTGTTTTTATGCCAATACGAGGTTGTTTTCAGTACTCTGTGGTAGAGTTTGAAGTCAGGGATTGTGATACCTCCAGAAGTTCTTTTATTGCCTAGGATTGTTTTGGCTATCCTGGGTTTTTGCTTTTCCATATGAAGTTGAGTACCGTTCTTTCGAGGTCTGTGAAGAATTTTGCTGGGCACTGCATTGAATGTGTAGATTGCTTTTAGTAAGATTGCCATTTTTACTATGTTAATTCTACCTACCCAAGAGCATGGGAGATCTTTCTACTTTCTGGTTTCTTCTTCAATTCCTTTCTTCAAAGATTTAAAGTTCTTGTCATACAAGTCTTCCACTTGTTTGGTTAGTGTTACTCCAAGATATTTCATGCTATTTATGGCTATTGTGAAGGGTGATGTTTCTCTGATTTCTTTCTCAGTCCTTTTATAATTTTTATAATCTGTCTACAGAAGGGCTGCTGATTTTTTTTTTTTGAGTTAATCTTGTATCCTGCTACATTGCTGAAAGTGTTTATGAGTTGTAGAAGTTCCTTGGTACAATTTTTGGGATCACTTATGTAAACTATCGTATCATCAGCAAATAGTAAGAGTTTGACTCCTTCTTTTTCAATTTGTATCCTCTTGATCACCTTCTGTTATCATATTGCTCTAGTTAGGACCTCAAGAACTATATTGAATAGATATGGAGAGAGTGGACAACCTTGTCTTGTTCCTGACTTCAGTGGGATCACTGTGAGTTTCTCTCCATTTAGTTTGGTGTTGGCTTGCTGTATATTGCCTTTATTATGTTTAGGTATGTTCCTTGCTGATGTGGGAGAGTCTTCTGTTTGTGTTGATTTCATTGGTTAATAAAGAAACTGCCTTGGCCCAGTTGATAGGCCAACCCTTAGGTGGGTGGAGTAGACAGAGCAGAATGCTGGGAAGAAGGGAAGTAAGCCAGACGCCATGGAACAAGCCACCAGGTCAGACATGCTGAATCTTTCTTGGTGCTACACAGATTATTAGAAATGAGTTAACCAAGATGTGAGAATTAGCCATTAAGAGGCTGAAACTAATGGGCCAGGCAGTGTTTAAATGAATACAGTTTGTGTATTGTTATTTCTGGGGCTAAGCTAGCCGAGCGGGAGCCGGGTGGGACGAAAAGCAGGCCTGCCCGAAGCCCCTACTACACCTTGTATCCCTGCTCTATCCAAGACCTTTATCATGAAGGGATGTTGTATTTTGTCGAAAGCTTTTTCAGCACCTAATGGGATAATCATGTGGTTTTTATTTTTCAGTTTGTTTATATGGTGGATTATGTTGACAGATTTTTCATATGTTGATCCCTGCATCTCTGGGATGAAGCCGACTTTATCATGGTGGATGATGGTTCTGATGTGTTCTTGGATTCTATTTGCCAGTATTTTATTTAGTATTTTTGCATCAATGTTCATGAGTGAGATTGGTCTGTAATTCTCTTTCTTAGTATTGTCTTTATATGGTTTGCTCAATAAATGTTTATGTGACCCTGGATAGTAGGCATATAAAACTGATATACAAAGCAAACATTCACTGATAGTAAATTATAAACTTATAGAAATCCTTTGGTTTACATATAATTTTACCATTAGAAACAAAAAAATCTGCATACTAATGAAGACTGTGCCTGACAACTGTTACATAAATAAATCTTGGCTGAATGACACTCTCTACAAAGATGTCTCACTATTTCCTAAACTTGATTGCTATCTTGATCAGTGTCAATGCAAGAATGTTGCTCTGCATAAATATGTAATACAAAACACTAGGAAGTATCCTGGGTACCATTTTAGAAACTGTTGGAAATTCTGTCCTAATTCCAAGCCAAAATTTACTAGATTATTTTTTAAAAATGAAAATTAGTTCAGCAACTTAAAACACCAATTTTATTGATTTATTAGATTTTGAGAGCGTCTCACTGGGTGGCCCTGACTCCTGGTATTTGCTCTGTAGACCAGCTGACCTTAAGTTTATAGAGATCCTGAGTGCTGGAATTAAAAGCACATGCCACCTGGTCTACAGAAGGAGTTCTAGGACAGCTGGGACTACATTTGGAAAATAATACATACAAAAAAAAAAAAAAAGGCATGTGCCACCATGTCTGGCTCAAACAGCAATTGTAAAACTCAATATTCTAACACAACCCACTCCAAAGCTATGCTAATTCAGTATTTACATGCTGAGAAATGACAGTAGGAAAATACTAAATGTTTCCGTTTTCTATTACACCACTGTGTTTCTGTGAGACAAGACTTTGAAGTGAAGCAAAAACACTACAATTATAACATGTAATAGGTGTCATTATAAGCTAAAGTGTTTTGGGCAGAGGGTGTTGTGCTTTCTGGACAAAGTCTGGTGAAAGGACATAAGGCTCCAACACAGGTGACACTGTGAGAACCGTGGATCCATTATGTGTCTAGTTCTGAACCTCTAGTCACAGCACAGTTAGTAACCTTCATTATGTGTCTAGTTCTGAACCTCTAGTCACAGCACGGTTAGTAACCTTCATTATGTGTCTAGTTCTGAACCTCTAGTCACAGCACGGTTAGTAACCTTCATTATGTGTCTAGTTCTGAACCTCTAGTCACAGCATAGTAACCTTCATTATGTGTCTAGTTCTGAACCTCTAGTCACAGCACGGTTAGTAACCTTCATTATGTGTCTAGTTCTGAACCTCTAGTCACAGCATGGTTAGTAACCTTCATTATGTGTCTAGTTCTGAACCTCTAGTCACAGCATAGTAACCTTCATTATGTGTCTAGTTCTGAACCTCTAGTCACAGCACGGTTAGTAACCTTCATTATGTGTCTAGTTCTGAACCTCTAGTCACAGCATAGTAACCTTCATTATGTGTCTAGTTCTGAACCTCTAGTCACAGCACGGTTAGTAACCTTCATTATGTGTCTAGTTCTGAACCTCTAGTCACAGCATAGTAACCTTCATTATGTGTCTAGTTCTGAACCTCTAGTCACAGCACGGTTAGTAACCTTCATGATGTGTCTAGTTCTGAACCTCTAGTCACAGCATGGTTAGTAACCTTCTACTGGTGACGTTCTTGTTTTTGTTTTTATTGCAATTCACACAGGTTCCCGGCCCACAGTTGAAGCCATGACCCGTTATAAAAGCATGCTAGCTACAATTACAACCTGTCACGTTACTCACCATCCATAAGAAGCCAGTGGCCAGTGAGAACCCAGATGAGGACAAGCATGACAGACAGAGAGAATGACAGTAACTCAGCAGCAGTGAAACGCCCACAGCAACCGAAGGAAATCCTGGAAGACACATTTATTGGACTTAGGGATGTGTTTCAGTTAATAACCAAATGCTCCTGCGGTTCTTCGTGATCAGAGCTCATAATGGCTAACCAGAGCTGTAGGAAACACCTAATTATCTGGGAAAGTAAAAGACCCAAGCCTCGTTGGAGGTATCTTTAGCTCCCATTTGGCAATGCATTTCATTTTTAAAATTTACATTTTTTATTACTATTATTGAGTGTGTGTGTGTGGGGGCGGGGTACATGTAGAGGACAGGTGACAACTTCATGGAGTCTGTCCTTCCACTGCGGATCCTAAGGATCAAGCTCAAGCCATCAGGCTAGCTCAATGAGCACTTTAACACACTGAACCTTTGCACTGTCTGACAGTGTGTTTTTGTACTGAATTATTGAAATGGATTTCAGTCTAGAGGAGAACTGAACTTAGGGAAAGCCTTCTCTTAAGAGAAAATAAAATGAAGAGAAGGAACAGATTTCATTCATTTAGCAATGATGAAATAACATTTGTAAGATGGGAGGAAAATCTACATGGTCAACACTAATTTCTGGAAAATCAGCTGCCACATGGATTAGCTTTGACACCACCATGCTGCATGGTTTTCATGGAGCAATGGCTTCTGGAGGGAAGGTGCAGACAATGTATTGACAAGACAGCAGAATAATAAGAAATTCTGAGTTCAATCATTATTCTCACTGCCTGTCCTTCCTAATCTAGCTAAGCAGAAAGCAGATTACACCAGTTCCCATTTGGGAAGATTTGCCTGTACTTTCTGTCATGAAAAGGTGCAAAGGGGACATTATCTCCCAGTTTTAACAAGTGCGGCTAAACATGTCCATTCCCCACCCCTGGCTGTTTGTGTACTCCAGCCAATCCATCACTCTTAATTTAGAGGAAAGCCTTAAGAACTTACTTGTTCTGAGGCGAACAGGGTCTTGTTAAATACTGGCACATCGGGAGAAGAAGAAAAGCAAAAGCTATTGTTGCAAGAACTAGGAAAAGAAAACGGTTCATTAAAAACCTTTTTCTTTACTAATTACAGGAAAAAATGGCATAACTTATGCAAAACAGATTTCCAAAACATCTTTCTTGACAATTGGGAAAGTTACGTAAAGATTTTTCTTATTCTCTTAACTCAGCAGGAAAGAACAAGCAGCAGGCAGAGGTGAACTGCTAAAGTCAACTAACTTTTGTTTATTTTTTTTCTGTACTTCCACCATGGCTTAGCTTGAAAGTTAATGACTTTGGCTGGCTGTAGGCTCAGTGCTGGAGAATGCACTGGCCACTATGCTGAACGGGCCTTTGGGCTGCCTGGCAGAAAGAGGCCACAGACATCTACTGTCATTGAAGTTCTTCACTTTTCCAATGCCCACCTTCTTTCAGACGGTGTTAACAGAATGAAGAAGATTTGACTTTCATGGCACAGAAGATAATATTTACATCATAATATTTGAACAATGATTAAAAATATAACCTTTTCCTTTTAGTATACTTGAAGCTAATTTACCTGCTGTACATATTGTGAAAACTACTTGAACTGAGTCAAAGAAGAAGAACATTACTAGGAGAGAGACGGACGCTCCAATGGGCAGGAACAGAGCTTGGGTGGAGTCAATGGTCTGGATACCTGAAAGAGAGAACAAGACACACTGACCACTTACTTCATAACAGGCAAGATGGTCACATGCCCTCCCCCTTCACAATTTACTGTACAAACTGAGTCTTACACAATGAGCCAACATCACCTATGCTAGGCTTAAAAGAAGAGCTCAGGCATTTTAGAATCCATTTATGTAGTTTTCACAGCTTAAGGATTTTTAAGACCTTAACTGGAAAGTAACAGAGCAACAAAGAAATACCTCAGTACGTGGCCAGGACTGAATCCATTCTACTCAAGAGAATATAAAAAGTACCGGGCTTGGTGGTGGTGACACCTTTAATCTCAGTACTCGGGAAGCAGAGGCAGCTAGTTAGTTCTCTGTGAATTCGAGGCCTGATTTGTCTACAGAGTGAGTACCAGGACAGGCTCCAAAGCTACACAGAGAAACCCTGTTTCGGCATACCAAAACTTCAGTGTATTCTTTAAATTTTTGGGAGATTTGCCCACATGTATTCAGTGCCCACAGGAGCCAGAAGAGGACATGAGATTGCTCAGAACTGAAGTTACAGACAGTTGTGAAGCACCATGTGGGTGCTGGGACTCAAACAGAAGAGCCAGTGCTCTTAACTGCTGAGCTCTCTTTCCAGCTCTCTGAAATATTTCTTAACATCAGTGAGCTGGAACTAGCCATCCGTCTCTAGACCTACCATTATTTCAATTTTGGTCCAAACTCCATATCCTATAGCTGCCATCTCTTGTCCTTCAAGGAATCTAGTTTCCCACTCAGCCTGGGCAGAACATGTCCACATACTTAATGCAATAACCCATGAAATGCAGGTGGCTTTTAGGATTACTGTGTGACGTGTGGGTTCTAGGCCTGATGACTTCCTCTCAATGAGACTGCGAGCTTCTTGCTGCCCTGGGTGCTTTCACTACTACAGTGACCACAAACACTTCATCTGAGCTGGGTGGTGGTGGTGCAGGACTTTAACCCTAGCACTCAGGAACCAGAGGAGTCAGGTGTGGTGGTACAGGACTTTAACCCAGCACTTGGGAGACAGAGACAGGCGGATCTCTGTGAGTTTGAGGGCAGCCTGGTCTAAGGCTTCTTAGTGAGACCCTGTCTTGAAGGGGGGTAAAAAACCCCAAGAATAATTTCCTGGTGCTAGGGGATAGCTCAGTAGGTAAACATTAGTTTTGGAAGCCCAAGTACCTGAGTTTAATTCTCAAAACCATATGTAAAAAAACCAAACCAAAACTGCTGGGTGTGGTGTGTACATGTGAGGCCGGCACTAGGCAAGAACAGACAGGAGGGTCTCTGGGGCTAGATAACCAGTCAGTAGAGCAAAACTGTTCAACACCAGGCCAATGAGAGACTGTCCTAAAGGAGGTGGATGGCATTGTCGAAGTGACAACTGAGGTTGTCCTACAGCTTCATACACATGTACACACATGCTTATGTATTATTAAAAAAATAATCTTGGGCTGGAAAGATGGCTCAATAGTTTTAGAATATTTGTTGTTTTTGCAGAGGACCCAAGTTTCAGTTCTCAGAACCCATATGGCAGCTCCCAATAGTCTGTAACTCCAGTTTCAGGAGGACCTGACATCCTCTTTTGGCTTCCTTGGACATGTGGCATGCTCATGATACACACGCACACACACATACACACACCCTCATAGGCATCATTTCTCTCAGTAAATTGATTCACTGTCATTCTGGTAGGGAAGTGTAGGAAAGGCAGCTTCAAACAGCCAATCAGAGAAGGTATTGAGTGTGAGCTTTCAAAGACACCAGAATAGGAGAGTAATAGAGAATAAATCCTGGATACAACAGGATGTAGCTCATTGGTTGTTGTTTTTTCCCTTTTTAAAATATTTTATTTATTTATTTATATTTTCTGTACATACTTGTCTGTGTGAGGGTGTCCTCTGGAACTGGAGTTACAGACAGTTGTGAGCTGCCATGTGGGTGCTGGGAATTGAATCTGGGTCCTCTGGGACAGCAGTCAGTGCCCTTGACTGCTAAGCTATTTTTTCCAGGCCCCTGTTCTTTGGTCTTTCTTTCTTTCTTTCTTTCTTTCTTTCTTTCTTTCTTTCTTTCTTTCTTTCTTTCTCTCTCTCTCTCTCTTTATTTATTTTTTAAAACAATCTTTTCTCATTTTACATACCTATCCCAGTTTCCACTCCATCCCCTCCCCCACCTCCCTCCCTCCCTCCATCCACTCTTCAGAGAGGGTAAGACTTCCCATGGGGAGTCAACAAAGTCTGACACATCACTTTGAGGCAGGACCAAGTCCTCCTCCCTATATCTAGGCTGAGCAAAGAAGTCCTTCAAAATGAATGGGCTCCAAAAAGTCAGTTCAAGCACTAGGGATAAACCCTAGTCCCACTGTCAGTTGTCCCCACAGCCTGCCCCAGACACACAACTGTCACCCACATTCAAAGGGCCTAGTTTGGTCCTATGCTGGTTCCCCCGCTGTCAGGCCTGAGTCAGTGAGCTCCCATTAACTCAAGTCAGCTGTTTTTGTAAGTATCCCCATGGTCTTGACATCTGTGCTCATATTATTGCTCCTCCCTCTCTTTGGTCTCCAGAAGCTCGGCCCAGTGTTAACTGCCTCCATCAGTTGCTGGATGAAGGTTCTATGATGACAATTAAGGTAGCTATCAATCTGATTACAGGGAAGGCCAGTTCAGGTACCCTATCCACTTTTGTTTAGGTTCTTAGCTGGGGTCCTTCTTGTAGATTCCTGAGAATTTCCCTGGTGCCAGGTTTCACACTAGTCCCACAATGGCTGCCACAATCAAGATATCTCTTTCCTTACTCTTCCTCTCTCCTCCTACCTGGACCATCCCATTCCCTCACGTACCCCTACCCTCCACATTCCCAATTCACTCAGGAGATCCTGTCTATTTCTCCATTCCTAGGAAGATCCATGTATGTCTCTTTTAGGGTTATTCTTGTTACCTAGCTTCTCTGGGGTCGTGGACTATAGGCTTGCTATCCTTTGTTTTATGTCCAGTATACCATGTCTGTCTTTCTGGGTCTGGGTTACCTGACTCAGAATGTGCTTTTTTTCCCTAGTGCCATCCATTTGCCTGCAAATTTCAAGGTGTCATTGTTTTTTTTTTTTTTTTTTTTTTTTTACCACTGAGTAGTACTCAACTGTGTAAATGTGCCGCATTTTCTTTATCTATTCTTCAGTTGAGTGGGCATCCAGGTAGTTTCCAGGTTCTAGCTACTAAGATAATGCTATGAACATGATTGAGCAAATGTCCCTGTGGTATGAGTGTGCATCCTTTGAGCATATGCCCAAGAGTGGTATTGCTGGTTCTTGAGGGAGGTTGACTCCCAAGTTTCTGAGAAACTGCCATGCTGATTTCCAAAGTGGCTGTATGAGTTTGCACTTCCACCAGCAATGGAGGAATATTCCCCTTATTCTACATCCTAGCCAGTCACCATTAGGCTCCACGTCACTCATTTGG
Organism: Microtus pennsylvanicus; assembly: GCF_037038515.1. Classification (NCBI taxonomy): domain Eukaryota; kingdom Metazoa; phylum Chordata; class Mammalia; order Rodentia; family Cricetidae; genus Microtus; species Microtus pennsylvanicus. The sequence continues at coordinate 123,651,215 of NC_134579.1, forward strand.
GTATAGAATTTCCATGCAGCGGCCCTGAGTAGCCACGGTCCTTCATATTTTTTCATTAAATATCTCAGCTGACTTCTGGGCCCAGTTTTTTCCTACACTGTGGAAACTCAGGCGGGATGTGGGCTTCCCCGGTGCCTCTATTTGACATTGCTACCTTGCTATTCTTGTGCTTGTATGACTGCTGACCAATCAGGGACCTCTGCGGAGCACATAGTCTGTGATTTACACTAAATAACTGTTTTTAATTTGAGCCTATCTTTCAGCATTTAACGCTTAAATCAGATTCAAACTGACCACATGACTACAAGTGTGCCATGACACCTACTGGCAGATAACGGTTATTGCCCTACTCCAGCCACAGGTAAGATTTACAATTTAAAATATAAATTTATAATTTAAAAGGGCAAGATTACAGACAATTCAGCATTCCAGTTCAATGGCTTTTTTACTTATACCATGTACAATGTTATGCAAGGTTTATATGATTTCCTTCCTACATCCCTCTATTTGATTCTGGGGATTAGCTTTGTCCTTCGTATTTTCTCCTTAAAAACATGGTTTGATAATAGGGCCAAGAATGATGCACTTTGAAAAATGATACAGTCTTTACAGACTGATACTAACCAACTAAAAGGTAAATTCAGCATTCTGGAAAAGGATACAACCAATTTGACAAAACTCAATGACAGAGGGTGCTGAGACATTGAGAGAATTCATACTGCTGAATGTATTAATCAGACTCTGTCAAATGGTTATGATAGATTGAATGATAGAATGTCCCTCCAGGAAGGTAATATGCATATTATAAAAATTATGTCCAAGGATGAGACATTATCTTTAACTGGACAGACTTCACACCTTGGAATCCTCAGTGAGGGCATTAGAACAGAACACTGGACAGGAGATCCAGACTTTACAAAAGGCAGTGGTAATTTGAAAAGTTTGAGGAATTTATCGAATTTGACAACCAGGGACAAAAGGTACAAAGACAAAATGTAGCCTTATCAGTATGTACTGGTATTCTGGGATAGCTTACCCAGAGTTATACCTGTTTTTCCAGTGATATCAGAAAGAGCATCTGGAACCAAACACCCTACGGTAGTTGAAGAATATACATGGGAGTCCATATGTATGACTGATCTAAAGGAAATTAAACAAGCAATTGTATTTTATGGAATACATTCGTCCTCATTAAGAAAATGGTCAAAACGTGGGCTTCAAGCAACAAAGCAACACCACGGACTGGATTCAGTTAATCTCAGCAGTCCAAAAAATGGACCTCAGTTGCTTTGGAATTATTACTGGAGAGAAGAAGCAAAAATTTTAGAGAAACAGGGAAAAGCAAAAGGACTTAAGATTTCCCAAGATCAAATTCTAGGCAAGGGTCTTTACTCTGATCCTCAGGATCAGGCTCTTTACAATGAACACACCTTGTAGCACAGAAACTTTAAATGCTTGGGACAGGATTCAGGAACCAAGAAATAAAATTGAATGATATATTAGGGTTAAACAGGGTCAGAGAGAACCCTTTAGTGACATTTTACAAAGTCTAACTAAGGCTGTATAGATAGGGGCAACAGACCCAGAAGCTAGATGTGTCTAATTGAATCTTCGGCTTTTGAGAATGTCAACTTAGAATGCAAAAAGATCCTTGGGCCTTTAAAGGTCAGATCAGCACCAATGGATTAATGGATCTTCCAAATAATGAATATTGAGACACTTGACTATAGTACTGAAGCTTGGATAGAAGCAATTTCCAATGGTATGAGGAGACATCAAAATACCAAATGTTTTAATTGTGGTAGAATAGGACATCTGAGAAGGGATTGTAGACAAGGAATTCCTGGGAATAATATCTCCTCTGGGAATGGCAAGAATAGGAGGTATATATAGGAGGTGTGGCAAAGGCTGACACTGGACCAATAGAATGTAAGTCAACAAAGGACAGACAAGGCAACCAGATACCATCGGAAAACCCCTTGGGGGGCCTGAAATGTGGTCCAATCATTCCCAGTTACTGTGAAAAATGCGTCTCACCAGAAAAAATTAAAAAATCCAGTGCCGGGCTGGAGAGATGGCTCAGTGGTTAAGAGCATTGCCCGCTCTTCCAAAGGTCCTGAGTTCAATTCCCAGCAACCACATGGTGGCTCACAACCATCTGTAATGAGATCTGGCGCCCTCTTCTGGCATGTGGGCATACATGGAGGCAGAATGTTGCATACATAATAAATAAATAAATTAAAAAAAAATCCAGTGCCTACTGTAAAAAAACCATGCTGGTCTGGATGATGGGATAGATGTGGAGGATGAATTGAACACTCCAGTAGAACATAGGAAATGCATATTCTGGCAGACTTCTATAAATGATCAAAGACTAAAGCTAAGAGTGTGTATAAATGACATTTTTATTGAAGGCTTACTAGACACAGGTGCGAATATAAGTATCGTCACCCCAAAATCGTGGCGTCTGAATTGCCCCCTTCAAGAGGTAGATGTTCAGTTCCTCTAGAAATTGGAAACCTATCTTAATCAAAACAAAGCATGAGATGGGTCAAATGCATAGGGCCAAAAGGACAGAGAGGAAGGCTGTGGCTAATATTGCAGTGAATTTGTGGGGTCGAGACCTATTGCAGCAATGGAATACCCAGATTAATATTCCTGCAGCCCCAAAAACTTATGTTTCTGGGGAGGTCCCTGATTGTTCAGCAAAGCAAGATAGCAATGCCAAACAGAGGCACCCAGGGAAGCCTGTGTCCTACCTGAGTTTCCAGGGTGTAGAAAAAACTGGAGACAGACTGTATCACTTTGTAGCCCAGGCTGCTCTATAGACCAGGCTGACCTTAAAGTTGCAATTCTTCTTCCTTAGTTTCCCAAGAACGGTTACAGTTATCTTCATGTTACAGGTGATGTTTACTCTGATCTCAATCATGGCAGCAGTGCCAGCCCTTGTACTTTGCAAGGACGATTTATGGCTGGGTATTAAGAGCCACCAAAGGTTTGGTAGACAATAAAGGGAAAACAAAAGGACATCATTCAGAGTGACAGCAGTGAGCTGATCATAGGAAGGTTGCCTCTAGGACCTGGACCTCCAAGTCTGGCCTGCCGTTTCTCTTCCTCTTATCTACCATTGGTGTTCCTTCCTCCAAGAGGCAGATGCTTTCTAAAAGCCGTCCTTAGCCACACTGTAGTCTGCTACAAACAGCTGCACCAGACATAGGCGATCTCTCAAAGTTTACCAGGGGAAAGGGCAACAGGCAGCATGCCCCTCGGAGGGGGGTGGTGGTGTGGGACAATGGCCTGTATTCTGTCAATTATATTTTAAATAAATGCCGATTGGCCAGTAGCCAGGTAGGAAGTATAGGTGAGACAACCAGACAGGAAATAGAGGCAGGTCAATGAGAACAGGAGAACTCTGTAGTTCAGATCCAGCCACAGAGCAAGCAAGATGTGACTGCCTCGCTGAAAAAGGTACCAAGTGATATGGCTAACACAGACAAGAATAATGGGCTAACATACATTTTAAGAGTTAATAAGAAGCCTGAGCTAATGGGCCAATCAGTTTATAACTAATGTAGACTCTGTGTGATTTTCTTGGGACTAAACAGCTGGGGAACCAGGCAGGACAGAAACCCCTTGGGAGAGTGTACAGTGACAGTCACTATGAAACTGCTTGACATTATCTACAGAGGGTAAAAATCAACCCCCTCCCCAACCCAGTAGTCACAGGCATGTATAGGTGAAAGATTGTAGATAGCAATGTGCAAATTTTAGGGTCAAAGGGTGAGGCAGGAACCCTGAGGAAGGGCCTGCACCTGTGGTCTGAGACAAACTAACCAGATAGGAGAAATGAAATAGTTCTGGGAAGAACACTCTACAGCTGAGTGCTGGTTTTCTCTACAATGGCTTTTACTTTCTTGATACTTTCCCACATTAAATCAAAGAGAATTGCATTTTATCATAATCTTGGCATTTGGGTCTCAGTGTGTTACTGTGGAGGTACATGACTCTCTTTTGACCCTGATAAATAATAAGAAATAAAAACTAGTATTAGCAGGTACTTCCTTCCACTGTCTGTTGAATGAGATATTACTTGGGCACACTGCAGATTCCCCTAGATTCTGTGATGCAGTGTATCAGAGATTTTACTTGGGCACACTGCAGATTTCCCTTAGATTCTGTGATGCAGTGTATCAGAGATTAGAATCTTGTTTTAATTACACTATTTGTATATATGCTACACAATACAGGACATAAGAAATAAAATTAAAAGCTAGGAAGTGGTGGTGCACTCCTTTAAATCCAGCACTCAGGAGGCAGAGGCAGGCAGATCTTTGGGTTCTAGGCCAGTGTGGTCTACAGAGTGAGTTCCAGGACAGCTAGGGCTACACAGAGAAATGCTGTCTCGAAAAACAAAAACAAAAAGCCAAAACAAAAAGAAAAAAGTTACAGGATGTAAGTGATTTGACTTGAGGTACTAACAGAACATAACAGCTATGTAACACATCAATCTGAAATTCATATTTCACACTGTGTAGTTTTAGTGTGCTTTCTAGGAAATTATTGGTACTGACTTTATTTCACCCAAAGATTTTATCACCTTGTATAAGACTTTTTTTTTTTAAAGGCAGAGCCTCTCTATGAGCCCTGGTTGGCCTGAAACTCACTCTGTAGACATGGCTAACCTAAAGCTCACAGAAATCTACTTGCTCCTGCTTCTCAATGGCTGAGGTTTAAGGCCACCTAAGATTGCTCAAGATTTATTGTTTTTTTTTTAATTTTTTAAAATTATTTTTGTTTTATGTATTTTATGTTGATTTATTTTGTTCATAAGTGATCTGTCTACATGTATGTCTTAATGCCAGAAGAGGCCATCGGATCCCACTAGAGATGGTTGTGAGTTACCATGTGGTTGCTGGGAATTGAGTTCAGGTCCTCTGGAAGAGCAGCCATTGCTCTTAAACTCTAAGCCATCTCTTCAGGCCTAATCCATCCTTCCTTCCTTCCTTCCTTCCTTCCTTCCTTCCTTCCTTCCTTCCTTCCTTCCTTCCTTCCTTCCTTCCTTCCTTCCTTCCTTCCTTCCTTCATCAAAACAGGGTTTCTCTGTGTAGCCCTAACTGTCTTGGAAATCGCTCTGTAGATCAGGCTGGCTTCAGACATACAGAGAGAGATCTCACTGCCTCTGTCTCCAGAGTGCTGGGATAAAAGGTGTGCACCACGATTACCTGGCTGAGATTCATTCTATTTAAATGATTTTATTTTATTGTCTTTGTCATGTTCACTTCACACTTTGAGGTAAAAAAACTGGAGAAGTGCAATTTGGTATTAAGTATTAAGGAATAAAAATCAGCGGCATTAAGTGGTCTCTCTCCATCCTCGGTCACTGTTCTAAGACACAGCCCTCCCTATCCTAGTGTCGTGCTCATTTTCTCCACTCCCCTCTCCTGGAAGGCTGGTGTCGCTGCCAGTGTCAGCCCTATCATTCTCCAGAGAAAAGACCTGGTGACCCGCCATTGTGGTCAACTTTCTTTGCTCTCTTTCTGGGAGGTGAACAACTTGGTTTCTAGAGCTTATTCCCATCTTTCTGGTGCTGGGTGCTGGTACACCCTCATACCTAAACAGTCAGAAGGGAACAGCTCCACTGCGGGTCACACCCTCACATGCAGAAGGGAACAGCTCTGGCGCTTTTCTTCTTTAAAGCATGTAACAAACCATGTGTAAATCAAAGTACTCGGTATAAATGCTACTACTATGGGCAAGCCTTCTTTGTGGTGCTGCAGGGAATCTACTGCCAGATCAACCGGCTCTTCTTATTTCTCATCTCTTTCCATAACAAGCACTGCATTTTCTCTAACTCTACTGAGGTACAATTCACACACCATAAAAGCTAACCCATTTTAGATACAAAATTTTAATCAATTTCTCTGAAATCACTACACTCTAGTTTTTGCCTCCATTTGCAGTTAATCTTCCTACTTCTCTCCAGTCCCAGGCAACTACCTAATCCACTTCTTGTCTAGACATATGTGTTGTTTGGGGGATTTCATACACAGGAAGTAACTGTGCCTGGCTTCCTTTACTTAGTATAGTACGAGCTTCATCTGTATTGAAGCATGTACTAGAATTTCATTTTATGATCATGGTGTGTATATATATATATAGTATACAAACACGTTTTTATATGAAGTGCATAGACACATATGTGCAAGTCAGAAGTTAATTCTAGTGTCTTCTGTTTTCCAACTAATTTTTCGAGGCAGGGTCTCAGCCTAATTAGAACTAACGGAGTAGACCACGCTCCCCGGCCGGTAAACCCTGGAGATGCTCTTACCCCTGCCTCCCCAGCACTGGGGTTACACGTACATGCCACTAGCCTAGGTTATTACGTGGGTGCTGGGTCCCATGCTTGCAGGGTAAGCACTTTACTGAAAAGACCATCTCCTTGCCCCTCAGTACTTCATTATTAAATATGAAATAATATTCCACTGTATAGATAAACAATTTCTTTACACACTCACTTCTATTTTTTTAAAAATGTATATTCTTTTAAGATCTTTGAAATCAGAAGACATTCCTAATGCTTAGTTTTTCAAGTACTTGGATGTGTTCTCACTCTCTGAGTCACTGAATGAAACTGTCATCAATACAAAGTAACTAACCTCACAAAAGAGCCAAAGTCACAAGCAGGTGGACACCCACCCCACTTATCTTGATGGAAGCGAGCATTAGGCTTAAGCAGTCAGTGGGTACAGATTTAGAATATAACAGTGTAGCAGATGATAGACTACAGACTGGACTATCTGTATTAGACTACTTATTGGTCTATCAAACCAAAGCCCATCATATGATTAACTAGAAGTAGAGGGAGGCCAGCTGAGGTGAACACATGGGGGTGGGGATGACTGACAGGAGAGTCTTACTGTTATTGGTGCTGTTGCCATTGAAAGGCCCGGAAGAGCTGCTACTGTCTTTCTCCTTATCTTGGTTTTCAAAGTCCATATTAAGAGACCTGCAAAAAAAAATTGAACAGGTAAATTTCAGTTTTGCTTAAGAAAGAACTTATTTAACAAGGCCAGTCATTAGACAGTGTTCTAAAATGTTAATTTACTAGGGAAATGATGATCTCTCCTAACTATGGATACAGTCTACCAGTGTCAGTTCAAGAATTCTCCTGGTTACAAAATGCACTCCAGTGTAGCTGGATCTTTCAGTCAGTCTCTCTTAACACTCATCCTTCTTTATTTCCTTTCTTTTGCTTTTTCAAGACAGGGTTTCTCTGCATAACAGCTCTGGCTGTCCTGGAACTAGCTCTTGTAGAGCACGCTAGCCTCAAACTCACGGAGATCCACCTGCCTCTGACTCTGGAGTGCTGGGATTAAAGGTGGGCACCACTGTTGCCTGGCTTTATTTTCTTGTGATAAAAATCTGGACAGAGAAATGCTGGGTAAGAGCAAGCACATTTTGGGACTTTTGTACCAAGCAACAGTTTTTAGAGAGGGTACACTGAAAACTCTCTAAGGTGAAAACATCTGTGCTTCTAACAACGTTCTTAAAAATAAATATAATAAACAACTGGGCGGTAGTGGTGCTTGCCTTTAATCCTAGCACTCAGGAGGCAGAGGCAGGTGGACCTCTGAGTTCGAGGCCAGCCTGGTCTATAAGAGCTAGTTCCTGGACAGTTAGGGCAGTGACACTGAGAAACCCTGCCTCGAAAAACCATTAAATGAATAAATAAATAAAGATAAACAAAGGCCACTTACACCAAGATGGTAGAAAATACCTGCAATCATGTAACTGGTAAGAACTTGTAGAGAATGGCAAGAATCAAAAGCTAGATTAACAGTCCAAGTGTTGGGAAGGACAAGGCTGGGAACCTTACGCACTGAGATGCTGACGTTAATTGGGTCTGACAGTCTGGCCAACAGTCCAATCATGCATCTCATTTTGGAGTTCCAGCCTCCAGAACCATGAGAAAGTAAATTTCTGTTGTCTAAGCCATCTAGGTTATATGGTATTTTCTATGGTAGCATGAGTTAATAAGGAGTACAGATGATGTTTGTATTATTCCAGCTTGTTTCATACGTTTTAATATGTCCAATATTAGCAAATATCTTCCCGTATGGTAGGAACGTGGTTTTGTTTGGGGGCACTTCACAAATGCCAGCTAGAGTAACCCCACAGAGATTGCTCAGTCAAGACTGCAGCGCAGTCCTGAGTTTGGATCCCTAGAAACCATACCAGATGGTGGCACACATATGTAATCAAGTGCTGGGAGAAAGAACCAGGCAATCCATGAAGCTTACTCGTCAGCCAGTCTAGCCCAACTGAAGAGCTCAAAGTTTCATGAGAGACAGACTGAGGAAGAAGACACCAGCTATCTACCTCTGACCTGTACATGGCATGCACACATGACACAGACATATAAGAACATTAAATTTACTATACTGTTGTTCATTTTATTCCTACTTGTCTTGTTCAGTTATTGAATGAGGGACATTTATCTTTAGTTATATTTGTGGGCTTTGTTTTCTTCCCTGTCTACCAGTTTTAATTTGAAGATCCTTTATCATATATGAATAGGCATTTAGGAGGCCCAATGAGATGACTCTGCTGCAAGTCCATGATCCCATGTGGTGGAATGAGAGAACTGGTTACAGCAAGTTGTGTGTGTGTGCGTGCACATAGGAAAAGAAATATAAAATAAAGACACAGGGAAATATTGTTAATTATGAATACTTGGCCTTAGCTTAGGCTTGTCCCACCAAGCTCTTTTAACCTAATTTAACCTATTTCTAATCTTGTGTCTGTCTGTCTGTCTGACCCCTGGCGTCTCCCTGTTGTCTCCTTTTCGGTCTAAATTCCTCCTCCTACTTACTCTCCCTGCATAGAAATCCCACCTATACCTCCTCCCTTGCTATTGGACATTCAGTTTTTTATTAGACCAATCAGGTGCCTTAGGCAGGCAAGGTAAAACAGCAATACATCTTTACATAATTAAACAAATGTAACATATCTTTACATAGTTAAATATTCCATGACATGAACAAGTACAATATATCTTTACATAATTAAACAAATGCAACATAACTTTATATAGTTAAACATTCCACAACAATGTTCTCTTATAAAAGTTAACACTCAGGGCTATGTTCTTTGTCTGTAGAAATGCAGACAGAGAACTCTATCTCCCCATTGATGAGTATAAGCAACATGCATCTTTTCTGAGTCTTTTAAAGTCTTTATTTATTATTTGTCCCTCCCCCTGCCCCCCCAGGTCAGGGTTTCTCTGTATAGCTTTGGCTGTCCTGGGACTTGGTCTGTAGACCAAACTGGCCTCAAACTCAGGAGAGAGATCCATACCTTCCTCTACTGCCTGAGTACTGGGACTAAAAATGTGCAACCACTGCCTGGCTTGCCCTTTTAACTTTTTAAATTTTATATTTACAGCAATTATGTTTTGCTGTGTAAGGGTGCAGATGTGTGGAGGCTAGAGGTTAATATTAAATGTCTTCCTTTATTATTCTCCACTTCTATCTCGGATTAGGATGGACTGGCTGACTAGAGTTCCGGAAATCCAACTGTCTCTGTCTCCTAGTTGTGCTGCACCCAGTTTTTATGTGGGCTCTGGGGATTTGAACTCAGGTCTTCATGTTTGTGGAGAAGCCACTTTAGGGGTTGAGCAATATCCTGATCCAGGTTTTTCTTTTCTTTCTTTCTTTCTTTCTTTTTTTTTTTCCTTATAGGTTTTTGAGACAGGGTTTTTTCTCTGTGGCCCTGGCTGTCTTGGACCTCATTTGTAGAAGTCCATGGAGATCAGAAAGAGGTATCAGATCCCCTAAGACTGGAGTTACAGATGGCTCTAACTGAACCCAGGTCCTCTGGAAGAGCAGTCAGCGCTCTTAACCACCAAGCCACCTCTACAGACACAAACAGCTATTTTTTAAAATTTTTCTAAAGAAAGGGTCTTATTATGTAGCCCTAGGTGGCCTGGAACTTACCATGACGACCAGGCTGCCCTCAAACTTGCAGATATGGGTCTGCTTTGCCTCTTAGCCACACTCAGCTCAAGGGCTGCTACTTTGATTTGGTTTGAAGGATTTCCTTTAGAAAGTTTTTTTTTTAAAAGATTTATTTCTTTATAATGTATACAGTATTCTGCCTCCATGTATCCCTGCAGGCCAGAAGAGGGCACAAAATCTCATTACAGATGGCTGTGAGCCACGATGTGGCTGCTGGAAATTGAACTCAGGACCATCTCTCCAGCCCCTTTAAAATTTCTAAAAAGGAAATTGGAGACAAATTCTTTCAGGTTCTGTTATCTAAAAATATTTTTTCTTCATTCCTGAAAGATATATATATTTTTTGCCATAGAATCTTACAGTGATGAGCTTGTTTCTAATGTCTTGACATTGTGTTTTTCTTTTCTAATGATGAACTGAGTTGTCATCTTCGTCTTTCCATCTCTGTAGATAACTCCACCCATCTGCAGATGACCCTGCCTCTTGCCACTTTCTGGATCTCCTTTTCTAACTGGTTCTGAGCTATTACATGCAGGTTGTGCTGTACCTTGAGGCACTATAAATCCAGCTTCTTGTGTTTGGAGTTTACTGAGGCTCTTGGATCTGTGAATTCTGGTTTTCAACAACTCTAAAAATATATGGCAATGATCTCACCTTTATGTAGCTGGGGATGGGTGAGGCAGGGGTCTCAGTATGTGATCCTTTTGTGGCAGCTTCCTGAGGGAGTGGTGTGACAGGAGAGGCAATGACAGGTCTCTGCTTTTCAGTGATGCTCTTCCCTGCTTCTTTTTGGGCAGTCTCTATTTCTTCATTTTTAGGTCCACTATCTTCTCTGAAATGTCTAGTAGCTGATAGTGCCATACAATCCAATGTATTATTTAACTTCATTCTACAACTATATATTTGTCTAATTTCTCACTCGCTCAGTTGTTGTTCTGGTGCTTATGGAGTGATGTGAAGCAGCAGTTGGTCTCGGAGATTACTTTCTATCACTGAGTACTCTACATGTTTTTTATTTATTTATTTATTTATTTATTTATTTATTTATTTATTTATTATGTATACAATATTCTGTCTGTGTGTGTGCCTGCAGGCCAGAAGAGGGCATCAGACCCCATTACAGATGGTTGTGAGCCACCATGTGGTTGCTGGGAATTGAACTCAGGACCTTTGGAAGAGCAGACAATCATCTGAGCCATCTCTCCAGCCCACTCTACATGTTTTATAGACCTAATCAGATGACCATTTGATCAGACAATAATCAGATGCCATGTGAATCATAAACTGTTCCAAGCTGGCTACTGGGAACAGACATTTTCTTCAGATACTGTCACATAGTTTCCTCACATGCATGGATCCATACTCTCTCAAATCTCTCTTGACTCAGGGAATGCTTTTGCTGCATGGTATAGAAGCTTGAGCCAGGAAACAGGGATCACTCATTGTGAGTCAGAATTGCTTTCCTTTGCTGTCTGCAGAACACTATCTTGAAAACATCACTTTTTGTATTTTGTATGCAAACACACACACACTGAGAGACCAATAACAATAACAACAATAATAAACAAATCTAGACTATTCAGTTTTCTAATTCTAACATTCATCTGCTTATATACATTTGGGATCTTATATTTATTTTTAGATCTACCAAAAGATCTAAATGAAAGACTAATTTAACTATCCAACCCCATCGGTCCTAGAGGAATTGTTATAGTTGGATGTTATAGTGTATGTTGGACAAACTGTTACTTCTTGCTTCTAATTAGGTCTATAAAACAACAATAAAACATAAAAAAAACCCCAAGAAATCCTGTACATGACATTTTAAAATGAATTTCTTTTGCCACAACACCTATGGTAATTTTCAATGAACGGTTCCACCCCTCTGTACCTAACATTCATTAGGTCTCATGACAGCGCTAATCACCTGAAAGGCTGGGACGTCTAGACTGGTGATGCAGTGCATGGAGACATGTCTGCAGCCAGGGGAACACAGACTGCCTCTTCCCTGTGGGCATACTTTGGGAAGATGTGCAGTAATCTGAGTTTTCAAATCCACTTATGAATATAATAACAGTAAGTACATTTGTTATGTCCACACTGCTTCTCTGACTCTCGTGACAGCTGGGTAACTTTACAAGAATCTTTATTTACATCTCTGCCCTGGGGCCAGGCTTCCACTACTCTGGCACATCCTGACACTCTGGACTGGAAAGCTGCCAGTTGCCTTTCTGGTCTTACTGGAGGCACAGTCATTACACAGCCTCTCTACGAAGATGGGAGAATGAACCTGGGTGCTGAGGTCAGTGCTAGCCAGGTTAAGGGACTATTTAGCTCTTTCAATTTATTATTAGCTGAGAGCTACTAAGAACTCTACCTTTAGACCTCCCTCCTCTTCTCTTACAGCCATCCTTTCTACTTCATTTCTTATATATGTATTATGTAGATGTGTTGTGGGATATTTGTTTACATTGTGTTAAGATGTGTCTGTCTTGCCTTACCTGCCTAAGGCACCTGACTGGTTTAATAAAGAGCTGAATGGCTGGTAGGCAGTAATAGGTGGGACTTCTGGGCAGAGAGAGAACTCAGGGTTAGAATCTGCACAGCAGGAGACACTAGCAAGACACTGAAGAAGTTGGACATACATTATGGAGGATAGGTAACTAGCCATGTGACAGAACATAGAATAATACAAATAGTACGTTCTAAGAGCTAGTTGGGAACAAGCCTAAGCTAAAGGCCAAGCTTACATAATTAATAAGAGGTCTCTGTGTCATTATTGGGGAGCTGGCAGTCCAAAGAACGTCTGATAAGAAAGTCCAACAACATACATGTATATAAATCTAGATTCCACATATGAGGGAACAATATGATACTTGTCTTTCCTATTCCAGCTGATTATGATGAACTGTGTCTAAAGGCACAGCAAAGGAAGTCAACAAGAATATATACCAAGAAGGCAGAAAGGGTGTGTTTGTGGGAAAGAGAGGACTGGAGTGGAAGGTCACTGGTGACAGAGGACAAAGTAGAATGAGAATATACATAGGAAAGGTTACAAACTCACTTACTTGCATGTAATAAAAATAAAAACAGTATCAGAAAAAATAGGAGCTGGAGAGAGTTCAGCCATGAAGAGCGTGAACTGCTCTCGTAGAGGACTTGTGTTCACTCTCCTGGACTTTAGCAGCTCATGGCCACTGTAACTCCAGCTCCAGGGAGCCAATCAACACCTGCTTCTGGCCTCCTCAAGCACCTGTACTCATACGAACACACCCATAAACATAAATATATAGTGAAACTCTTGCAAAGAAGCAAACTGCCACACCCTGCTCCCTTAAAAAAACTCTCTACCTTGAAGACGGGCATGGCAGCACAGGTTTATAATCTCAGCATACAGGAGGCTGAGGCAGGAGATTTTACAAATTAGAGAATAGCCTGGACTACCTAGAGGTCTTACCAAAAAAAAAAAAAAAAAAAAGTAAAAATAAAAGCAAGTACCAGGGACATGGCTCAGCAGTAAGAGTGTGTACTCTGTTCTGAGAGGACCTGAATTTGGTTTTTAGTGCCCAATGTGGGTGATTAGTAACCTGTAACAACTCCAAGGAACTGGATGCTTCCTGGACTCAGCTGGGTACCTGTACTCACACAAACACATTCCCCAACAAATACACATCTGTACGTGTAATTTTTAAAGAGTATCTTACAGTAAAACTCCCGAACAAATCAACCAAGCAACCAAATGCATCTCTCACTGTCTTGCTGGCAGGTCCTGTTGCAGCACAAGGAGTTATGGAGACAACCACTTCTACCAGGTCTAATGTAAGTGACTGAGTTTCTCAGTTGCCTCAATACTGCTCAAAATCAAGCCTTGTCTGATCATTAAGGGTCACTGCTGCATACACAGAAATCTGTGTAAGTGAAGTGGAGGGCTCAAGCTGGGAAGTGTTAGGATTGCTGGCCTGGCTTGGGCAGGCCTCTGTGACTGGAATCCAGCAATAGCTTGGTATACTTACACAGCTGACAGCAGATTCCAACTGTTTAAATACTGCCTTTGCAGAAGACTTCTGCCTCAGAGCGCTGGGACTATTTTGAATTATGGGCTTTTATCCCCACTTACTTGGTAACTTATTAATGACGGACATCAAAGTGTTTGGCTAGACCTTGAACAGTCTGTTCTGTCTTCAAAGATGATTACTCTCATTTCCCCAGCCCTGTCCCACCACCACAATCTTATTACTGCTGTGCAATAACATAATATGATGCCCACGCACCAAAATGTTATTACTGTACACTCCATTCAAATTGCACCTGGCTATTTGCTTACTGAAATCAATGTTTTAATGATCACCGTGGGCTGCGAGACAGTTTAGCAGGTCAAGAGCTTGCTGTGCAAGCCTGATGATCTGAGATCGATTCACATAAACATGGAGGGAGAGGATCAGCTCCACAGAGTGGTCCCTCCACATGCATGTTGGGGCACAAATACACCACTCACACACAAATACATACACAATAAGAAAGTAAGAAAAAATGAGCAACAGAAGGAACTGGACATGGTGGCACAAGCCCAAAATGCCAGTAGTTGGGAGGCTGAGGCAAGAGGAGAGCAAGTTTGGATTAAAAATCTTAATCAGCCAGTGTTATACTGTGAAATCCTGTCTTAAAAAAAAAAAATAACCAAACCAATTATTTTTATTTCCACTTTATATAAACTATAACTGAACAGGAAGTAGTAGTAGCTCAAGTTATAGGAGGCAAATATCAGTTATTGATGCACACAGTCATCATTCAAGAGGAAGATAGAGGAGAACAGCAAGTTTGAGGCCAGCCTGGGCTATACAGCAAAGAAATCCTGTCTCTTGACCATCTGACCCACCATAGATGCATATTAGAGAAGAGGATGGTATTCTGATGAAGTAGCTGGAAATATTCTGGGGCCACAATAATGACAGCTGGGTTTTATTGGGGGTGGGCAAGTGAAGGACAGTGTGAGACTGGGTTGAAGTTACTATGTAACCAAACATGTCCTTGAACTTCTGATGTCCTGCCTCTATCTACTCACTGCAAGGATAACAGGAGTGTGCCAGCACACTCAGTTTATAACAGCTAGCCATAACTGACTCACTGGCCAGGCACTGTGCCAAGATGGTTCCTTCTTCAGTGCTGGGAATGAAACCTAAGTCTTCAGATGTGCCATGCAAACGTTCTACCACTGAACTGGAACTCTCCAGTCCAAGATATTTCTCTCTCTCTCTCTCTCTCTCTCTCTCTCTCTCTTTTGTTTCTGAGACAAGGTTTTTCTGTGTAACAGTCCTGGATATCCTGAAACTCACAGAGATACAGAGATTCGCCTATCTAGTCTTCCTGCTGGGATTAAAGAAGTGTGCCACACTGACCAAGGCACGATTTCCAGAGTAACCCTATAAGCAGGGGACTACAAATTCCTAGGCAATTATTAATTATATTTTCATAGCAAGATTAAAGTACCCCGCTTCAAAATCATTCAGAGTATTGTAGTCTGAGCAGTAATATGATCATTATTAAGTTAAGTTGGACTGAACAGTACACTCACAAGATTCTTATCTGTAGTTTTAACTACAGGACCTGAACATGTGACTGACTGAATGCAGACAGTTTTAAATATTACAGGTAAGATTGTTTTCTTTTTCTACCCCCCTTAGACAGAGTCTCACTGTGTAGTCTTAGGACTGGACTAGTAAGCTGAACTTTAATTCACAGAAATACACTTGTCTGTGTTCTCCAAGTGCTAGGATTAAAGGTGTGTGCTACCACACCTGGCTTAAAATGGTATCACAGAAAATGAGCATATGTGGTGAAGAGAAAGGGAGAGACAGATGGTTCTTCCAGACATCTGTGTAGTCAGGAGAGAAAAACGTATGAAGGCACCATCTATCTGTGAAGATCAAATCCATGATGCAAGGAGAGGTGTCAGGATGAAGGCCTCCTTGGTGGCATCTTATATGCTGGACTTTCAGCTTCTAGAACTAAAGTAAAGCTCTTTGCTGTCTAACCAGGAAGTCTGCGGCACTTTGTTAGGCGGTCCTAGCAAACCAGCACTAGTGCTACTGTGTTATCATCTCATGTCCCCTGCCTGACCTTTAGCTACTCACCAAACAAGACCTCTAGCCCCTCACCCCCAGAAAAATAACACAAAAGCCACAATATGAAACATGCAAAATAACAACAACAACAACAATAGTACAAAGCAAGAGAGCTCCAGAACATTTAGTATGTATTTACACTCTCTCCATGTGTGTGTGTTGTGTGCTGTACACAGGAACACATACCCATGTGAGCACCTGTGGAAGACAGAGGAAGTCTTCTGGCATCTTCCTCTATCATACTCCACCTCAGTTTTTGAGATGGTCTGTTACTGAACATGGCTGTTTGGGCTAAGCTTACTGGATCTGCCTGTGTCCATCCCCCAAAGCCAGGGTTACAGGTACACACTACCATGTGTGCTGGAGAGGCGAACAAAGATCATTCCACTTTCTTACCTACCGAGCCATCTCCCATCCACTTCTAGGACAGACACACCACTTTAGAGTCTTCCATGTACTAATGTGCTAAGGATAGCTTTCATATCACTGCATTATGCAGTTCCTCTGACCTGTGCGTGTGTACTGTCTCACTGCAGACAATGTCAGGTCAGCAACTTTCGACATGATGCTACGGTTTAATCCTGAGCTGAGTGGAATCCAAAGGTCAACTAATTAGTGTCAAATAGATCATGGTCACGACAAGAGTTTATCATAACATTATAGTAGGAAGTTGTTTAGCACACTGAATGTGAGTAAGACTTTAATAAGGCTGAGGTAGAGATCTAACTATAATTTTTCTTTGTTTAAAGGTAAGAATTAAATCATAAGAAATAAAATTTGAAAAAAGGAATAAAATTTGGGGAGATGCCTCAGTCAGTAAACCACACAAGCACGAGGACCTGAGTCCAGATCCCCAGGAGCAGAGTAAAGGCCAGGTGCAGTAGGGTTATCTATAGCCCCAGTGTTAGGGCTGGAGAGAGAAGGATTCATAGTGCTTACTGGCTACTTAGGCTACCGAATTGATGTGTTCCAGGTTCAGTGAGGGATGCTATCTTAAAAATAAGGTAGAGTGCTGTTGAGGACTCCACCACAATATACCCCACATAACATGTACAGGCTACACAAACACTAACAACTTAGTAATTTGTGCCGCTGCAGCTCAAAACCAGAGTGAACATGACAGGCAGGTCAAGTGTTCTACACTGAGCTACACTCTTACCCCACCAATGCTTGGAAATAAACTCATGCTTTAGACTCTAAAGGATTTTCTCAGCAAAGTCCTTGGCCTGTTGTGGAAAACCTACACTGTGTGCCTTAGGACAAGGAGAAACATGGTATGCACAAGGCTTTGCCAGGTCTGATACAATGCTGTGCAGGTGAGACAAGGAGGTCCGTATTCAGCTGGCAACAGCACACATCTGGATCACCACTGTATTTAAGAGCGCCATGGTCAGAAAGAACTGTGGGATCAATAGCCAGACAGCATGACAACCTCAGGCTATTCTCTAGAGTAAACCTGTCATCCAGACCACAGCCCCTGCTGTTGGTTGTATAGCCTCAATTTTGACTGAAATACTTCCCAAATGTTTCTATCAAAGAGTATTATGAATCATTTAACAAACATTTATTTATCTGAACGCCTCCAAGGAAGGCTATGAAATGATGCACTTGTATGTGCACACACCCTACATACACACATCACTAAAAATTAAATGTTAAAAAAAAGAATTTTGGGATTGATTCCCAAGGCTGTCATTTAAATCTGTCATTGTAGCTTGATTTTGATACATCTTTAACAAATTCTTGAAAATTGAAAAAAATTAAAAAACTTTGAGTGGGTATACTAACATCAGACTCAGTAAAATAGTAACAAAAATTGTTAGGAAGGTATAAACAGTGGTTCTCAACCTTCCTAACACTGCAACCCTTTAATATAGTTCCTCATGTTAAGGTGACTCCAACAATAAAAGTATTTTCATTGTTACTCCATAACTGTAATTTTGCAATTGTTGTGAATCATAATGCAAACATTTTGGAGACAGAAGTTTGTCAAAGGGATCTTGACCCACAAGTTGAGAACCACTGATACAGAGGGATAATTTACAAAGGTCAGTCCACCAGGAAATATACAACTACAATTATATAGAAAATGAAAAGAGAAACCCAGAGACTGGAAGAAAGAAAAAATGTTTTGCAAGTATGTAACCAGTAAAGACATCTTCACAGTATGTAAAGAACTCTTAAATTCAACACTAGGAAGATAAAAATGGGGAGAGGGACTCGGTGTAAGTAAGTATGGCATGCTTATGACCCTGGACTTGACCCTCACGGGGTGGGTGGGGGGCCACAAAAATCTACATGGATGACAAAACACATGAAAAAATGGGGGACACAGTAAGTCACTAAGGAAATGCAAGCCAAAGCTATAATGAGGTACCACTTTATACCCATAGGATCACAGAAGAATGACGACGATGGGTAACTGAAATGATGCTGAGGTTCCATCTTAACCCAGAGTGGCTACCATCAAGAAACAAACAACATATCTAAGCCCAGATGCTTGTAAGGACACAGGTAGGAAAAGGAATACATTATGTGCACCCAGATGGTGGGAATGTAAATTAGTTCCAATGCCATGGAAACCAGGATGCAGGTTCTTGGAAAAAAAAAACAAAAACAAAAACAACAACAACAAAAAAAACTGCAGTAAGATCCTGATAATCACTTCTAGTTACGGAGTCAAAGGAAGCTAAGTCAGCATGCAACAGAGATACCCCACACCAATGTGTGGTAATAGGCAAGTCATGCATTTCCTTTGATGTTTTTTAATGAACCAACGGAACACACACACACACACACACACACACACACACACACACACACACACACACACACAATTTAGCCATAAAGGAAATGAAAGTATACCATTTGCAGGAAAATAGGTAAAAGTGGAATTCATTATATTAAGTATAATTAACCTGGCTGGGAAAGATAAAAATCATATTTCCTTTTACATGCTGAGTCTAGACTGAACAGTAATAACAAAGAAGAAAACATGCAAGCAGAAAAGGACTATTTGGGAAAAAGAATAGAGTCAAAAGGAAGGGAATAAGAGAGTAATGTGCTTGCATGGATTAAGGGGAAAATACTGATATACAGGTATGGAAATCAGATAGTTGAAGTCTATGATATGTAATTAATACATGCTAGTAAAGATGAAGAAAACACTAACATTAGAGAACTGTTGGTGAAAATGTGAAGAAACTCGTACAATGCTGGTAAGAACGTAAAGTGAAACAGATGCCTTGGAAAACAGTGGCAATTCTTAAAATGTTAAATCAAAGAATTATCATATCATCTAGTATTTCTGCTACTGAAGAGAAATAAAAATGTACTCTCACACCAACACTTATACATAAGCATTCACAGCACTGTTATTCATAACAGCCAAAATAGCAGCAGCACAGACAGCCAGAAAAGCTACTCAGCAACAAAAAGAAGTGAAATACACTAACAGATATGGATGCTGTTAAAAACACAGCAATGAAAGCAGACAACGACAAGGGGTCACATCCTAAGAATCACGGCTGGGGTGTCCTGAGCAGGCACATCTAGGGAGATGAGTAGTTATTATGGATCGGGAAGTTGGAGCTTTGTGAGTTCAAGAGCAGTCTGGTGTACACAGCAAACTCCAGGACAGCCAGGGCACAGCATAGTGAGACCTTGCAAAACAAAGAAACAAAATGGGCAGGAGAGATATCTCAGATGTTAAAAGCACTTGTTGCTCTTGCACAGAACCCAAGTTCAGTTCCCAGCACCCATTTGAAGGCTCATATCTATCTGTAGCTCTGATGTCTTCTGATCTCCCAGGCACAAAAGCAGTGAGTGCTCCAGTCTTCTCACTGTAAACCAGGAAGTTCACCAAAGAGACCCTTAACACCTATACAACAATTCTGTTACTCTCTTTAATACAATGCTAAGATCTGCCCAATCTTGAACTGGTGCAATTTTCTGGAACTAATACAGCAACATGTAGTAGGAAGAGACAGTTCATATATTTCAACTTTTAAATGTTTATCTTTAAACAAATATATTTCACAGGCCGGGGGGGGGGGTTCTTTGCATAGTTGGTTCTCTCCTTCCTTTTACATGGATTCAAGGGATCTTGCTGTGGGATAATGCTTTTGTACACTGTAGGGGGAGGGCCTGCTTGTTTGACCCAGCCACCTGGCTAGCTTAGCCCCAAAATAACCACACAGAAATTGTATTCATTAAAACACTGCTTGGCCCATTAGCTCTAGCTGTTTACTGGCTAACTCTTATATTAATTTAACCCATTTCTATTAATCTGTATATCACCACATGGATGTGGCTTACCAGCAAAGATTCTAACCAGCGTCTGTCTCAGGTGGAGGATCCATGGCTTCTCCTCTGACTCTGCCTCCTCTCTCCCAGCTTGCCATTTAGTTTTCCCCGCCTACCTAAGTTCTGCCCTATCAACAGGCCAAGGCAATTTCTTTATTCATTAACCAATGAGAGCAACACACAGACAGAAGGACCTCCCACACCAGTACACTGTAAAGATATGTCACTTATATTGGTTTAATAAAACATTGACTGACTAGTAGTCAGGCAGGAAGTATACCTGGGACAACCAGACTAGGAAAATTCTGGAAAGAGGAAAGGCAGAGATGCAATCACGAGCCAGATGTAGAAGTAGTAAGATGAAAATGCCTTACTGAGAAAAGGTACCAAGCCACATGACTAAACATAGACAAGAATTATGGATTAATTTAAGTTGTAAGAGCTAGTTAATTGTATCGGCGTAAATAAATGCAAGGCAGATATTAAAGAATATATACAGCTTTAATGTTTAAATAAACTTACAGAATCGAGGTTCCCTCGTAGCCGTTTCACAGGAGGCAGGAAAAGGGCCGAGCCGCCTCCCGCACACCCGATTTATCCGTACCCATTCGCCAGAGGCAAACCCACCCCCTAAAGAGGCTGGCTTAACCCTACAGTTAATAATAAGCCTAAGCTAATAGGCCAAATGGTTTCTAATTAATATAAGCCTCTGTGTGTTTCTCTGGTACTGAAAGACTGTGGGACTAGAACCAGGTGGGACATAAACTTGTGTCTACAGGATCTGACTTGAATTTCTGAGCTGGTGTAACAAGTGCCTTTATTTGCTGAGCCACTTTAACTGGCCCTAAATGTTTATCTTAATAATAGAGTTCAACCAAAGGTGAAAAAAGGATACAAAATGTTAACAGCTCACATGTCCAACAAAAACAGCATGAAGAAATACTGAATTACTAAACACTAATATGATGACTACAGAAAATACTTGGGGTGTTGTGTGAAAACAATCAGTATATAAAGGAGCGTTCTAAATGTACACAACTCTGTGTATATGTGTGTGTGTATGAAAGAAAAGGTGATTTTCACTAATAAAAGTGGTATGAGTTGTAACTCTAAAGATGGCTCTTTTTGTTTTAAATTGTAAGTTTTTTTAAATGTTGATACATGGTATCAGTGGTAATAAAAGATAAAATAGGGGTAAAAACACAAAATATGGATAATATCGATCACTTTGGTAAGGTTCTAAATTGCCATGGCTTCCTAAAAGTGATTAAGAATTGTGTCCTAGCTGGGCGATGGTGGTCCACACCTTTAATCTCAGCACTCAGGAGGCAAGCTCAAGGACAGCATAGTCTTCAGAGGGAGTTCCAGGACAGTTCAGGGCTACACAGAAAAACCCTGTCTCAAATAACAAGCAGTCTTAAACTGGGCATGGTGACACATGTCTTTAGTTCCAGTACTTAAGGAGGCAAAGGCAGGCAGGCAGATCTCTGTGAGTTTGAGGCCATCCTGGTCTAAGAGGGAGTTCCAGGACAGCCAGGGTTATATAGAGAGACTCTGTCTCAAAGTAAATACATACATAAATAGAAATATGTCCTATTTTACTCTGCTGGAGAAACATCACACCTGAAAGCGATTTATCTGGCTCACAAATCCCCGATCACAGTCTATCACTGAATCAGGGTAGGGACTCTGAAGCAGAACCAGAGGAATGCTTCTCACTGGCTGGCCCTCCATGTTTGTCAGCTGTTTTCTTACACAACCCAGGACCACTTGTACTGCCTGTCCAGGGGTGGCACTGCCCTGGAAGGCTGTACCTTCCCACATCAATCATTAATCAGGAATATGCCCCACAGACTTGCTTAAAGGCCAATCTGATGGAGAAGTCATCTAACAGAGGCTCCCTGTTTCCCAGAGGAGTCTAGCTTGTGTTGACAAAACACCACCAACAACAACACCAAACAGAAAAGCCAACAAACCAGCAAAAGGGCTTAGGGCTTCTGTAGACATCTCTGTGGTTAAAACTTTAGTCAGTGTGTGTATATAGTGATACATCTTTCTTCTACAATGGCTATAATAAAGAACTGAAAGTCTGTGATTTCACAAAGTATCAACATCCAGAAACATTAGGTAGTTCAAAATCCTTTTGCTGATGTATTTATTATTCGTGCTGTTTCATGAAATTTTAACTTAAAATTTCCCAAGCAGCCTTTACTTTCATTTTCATATTTTGTGTGTATGTGTGTTGTGTCTGAGTGTATACCATACGTGTCCTGGTGCCCTCAGAGGCCAGAAGAGGGTGTTGGACCCCTTGGAGCTGGAGTTACAACGGGTTCTAGAAACCAAAGCATCAAGTGGAAGAGCAGGGAATGCTCTGGGCTGTTGAGCCATTCTCTCCAGGCCACTGCCTTCATTTTTGGTTGTGTCAGCCACACAATGATCTGAATTACACACCCACTATAGCTCCTTCAACGGAAGATTGTCTGAGAAGGGGACATCTGTCTGTCTTCTTTATGTTTTCTTCCTAGTCATATGACTGAGTGCTAGGATGAGTATGTAGTCATCAGGATCCAGTCTCAGCACTCCCAAAGGCAACAGGGAGAAAGAAGACTTGGTAATTTACCACACTCAACTAGAGTAACAGGGTGAATTACATGAAATGGTTTTCAAAGGTTTAAAAAAACTCTATTATTAGCAATTTGTAGGGATCAACCTATGCCAATGCTTTTGTAGTAAGGGAAAATTAACTTCTGTAAAGATGCTAGTCACGAAGCAGTTCTTCAGGACAAGGAGAACTTTACCAGCTCCGTGAGCACAGCTGCACTCTGGTTAACACTTTGATTTGGAGTTAGAGAAACAAACAAACAAACATAACAGTGACTATTATTCATTTTGCAGCATGTATTTTTTTTTTGTATTCTGAATTGTCTTTCTAATTTTTGATGCCCGTGGTATAGAAAATCACTGTCAGCTCCCCTTATAGCCTTCCCAATAAGCTCAATTTTTCTACAAGTCACTCACTATCTGCGGACCTAGTTTTAAGCAATTAGTTTTTCCACATTTGCATTAATATGCTAAAGTCCTAAGTTTAACGTGTTAAACATGATTAACAGCAGTCAACCAAAGAACAAATATTAGAATTACCCACTGGAACTCAAGTCCTTACAAAACCCTTTTCTCTCCACAGAGCAACGTTCCTTCTACCTGCAAATGAAAACAACCCCATGGAGAATATCTTACCTGAAACTACCATAGACTATCAGAAGAATGGAAATCAGAAATGTCGACACTTGACTGGAATCCACCAGGGAATAGGCCCTAGAGAAATAAAGAGGACAAATATTAACTCACAGGCTGCAGGTGCTCAAGGAGTTCACAGTCCCTGTATTTACTAAGTGAGATGTACGTTAGCATTAGCAACACAAACCACTAAAACAAGATATGCTAGCTTACCACACGGGACACACCGAGAGCTTCACAGCATTGCTAGCTAACATTCTTAGGATGTTAAAAGATAATGGTGTAAAAACTTCACCTCTGTATGATGATACATAACACATTTGTAACATCCACTATCAACTTAAACCTATTCCAATAAAAAAAACTCAGTGCTTATGCTTTTATGTGTTTACAATGAATAACCAATAGTCCTTTGTTGGTTTGAATTAATGATAAGGTAAAAACTACATCTCTCCTCGATTCCCTTTCTTGTTTTCTAATGTCTACTGATTATTGTCATTTGGATGTGGTAGGGAGGATCTAAAACTAACTACTATCTTATACTTTGTATTCAATTGTCTGAAAAAACTGACATCTTCCTGATGGCTGCTTCTCTTCTGACCCGGATGGATTGCAGCCCTGCAATTTCATACCCTTCACCTCCAGTCCCACCATCAATGCCTTAGCTCCCATGCTCAACTATGCAAACTCTTATTTTCAAGCATCTCCAGGAACTCACCATTCACACTACCCAGTCCTGGGCAGAACAGTATCTTTATCACCATTATTATTGTTTCTCTTTCTTATTCAGCAAAAAGAGTTCTCTCTATGTAGCCCTGACTGTCCTGGAACTCACTACTGTAGACCAGGCTGGCCTCAAACTCAGAGATCCTTCTGCTGTCTCTGAAGTGTTGGGACTAAAGGTGCGCACCACCAGATAAAGATTCTGTTGTGTTGAGGGCTGAACTCAATACATTGTAAGCATTTGAAATAAGTGCTCTATCACTCAACGACATTCCCAGCACACTAATTCTGACAATTTAATGATGCGTATGAGCCAGGTATTCTGAGAGTGAGCCACTTGGGGAATGAGACTTCTTCCCTTTTTCCCCTCAACCTAAGTGAATGTGATTGTGGGCAGTGCTGCAGAGGAGAAAGAACAGACACTGCATGTAAGGGTAGCAGGTGGACCCCCTCTAAGAATGGGGCGGAAAGAGGTGAATGAAACACATAATCTACAATAAACAGGATCTGGTTGAGTGTGGGAACCAAGAGAGGACAACCTGGGGATGATTCCCAGGTTTCTACTGACTATCTGAGTTGTACTACTCAGAAAAAGAGCAAAACAGAGGCGGGAGAGTCAGAGCGAAGTTTTGAGTACACTGACAGCAAGATGTACACGTGCAGAAGCTTATCGGCCTCCTCTAAATGAGTCCACAGGTGTGCACGAGTGTGTCTTAACAGCAGTGGGAAACGGCCAGAAATGACGATGGCCTGAGAACCCTTCAAATCTCAACATCAGTTAGGAGGACCACAGGAAAGAAAATCAAAATGGAGAAAGAGAAGGAGTAAAGGACAACTGTCACTTTAATGAGGGAGTAGGGTTGGATTATGCTGAGCTTTAATCCTGTGGTCATTGGAGGCTGGCTACCCAATCTCTTTACACATCATTTTTCCCATCTGCAACAGCAGCACTCTACAGAGCTATCACTGATTAAGATGAGCAGGTCACAGTATATAGCACATTTACTCAGTGTTGTCCGTGTCACATGGAGTGGTAACCTCAAAAAAGAGTGCTCTAACGAAGTGATGAATATCAAATAGGAACTGGTAAGAAATTCAAGTTAAGAAAAATAGAGCTAAGACTCCCTCCCTCCCTCTCTCTCTGTGTGTGTAATAGGAGAACAGAATACTTCCTAGTGAGGAGGAAAGGCTGAATGTCCTGACCTTTAGTTGGGTATGGAGGTACACACCTGCAATCCTAGTACTCACTTCAGATGTGGAAGTCCAAGAATCAGATGTTCAAGACCATCCTTGACTACAAAGTGAAGTCTGATCTACTGGAGATGCTCCCAATGCCATGCTCCCATTCAAAGCATACAATAAAAACTTCAGGCTGGGCGGTGGTGGCGCATGCCTTTAATCCCAGCACTTGGGAGGCAGAGGCAGGCGGATCTCTGTGAGTTCGAGGCCAGCCTGGTCTACAAGAGCTAGTTCCAGGACAGGCTCCAAAACCACAGAGAAACCCTGTCTCGAAAAAAACCAAAAAAAACCAAAAAACAAAAAAACCCCTTCATGTTAAGACATAAGGGTCCACAGGCAGTGTATCTTTAGAAATAATCATTACATTTATTTATTTACTTTTGTGTGTATGTGTACACATAGGTATGTGAGACCCTTAGGGTACAATTTTTCATTCCATTCTGTGGGTTCTGGAGATCATCTCTGGTCATTGCTTATCAGCAGCCAGTGCCTTTACCTGCTGAGTCATCTGGTCAACCCCTGCAGTCAGTTTCTGAGCAGCAGCTATTATAGATATATAAAGCACTTATGGGTATTTAAAACAAACAAAGTTTAGTCAGAAGTTCATAGCTTAGATGGCTCCAACCTTAAGTAAATCAAAACCTGATAGCATATTACCCAATCAGAAACTGTCAACTAATGTCTAAACTTTCACTTTAACCAATAAAAAACTTTTTTTTGTTTTGCTTTTGGAAACACCTTATTTAAACCAGATGTGGTGATTCATGCCTGTAGTCCCAGCACTTGGAAGGGGAGTCAGGAAAATCAGAAGTCTAAGGTCATTTTTAGTTACCTAGAGAGTTCAATGACAGCTTGGCTAGAAAATGTCTCAAAGATATTAGCTTGTTTTTGAGAGAAAGTCTGTGTATCCCTGGCTGCTCTGAACTTCCCGTGTAGACCCTCTTTGCCCACCTGAACTGTCATCAGTGGGGCTCCCAGAGTGAGACATTAAAAGACCTAAACCCATCCTTTGATAAGTAAAATATGCATTCTTAAAATATAAAATGCTTCAAGGGGAAAAAAAAAAAGGTAAGAGAGACCTAAACCAAAACAACAGCAACAACAAAACCAGGGGGAAATAGTTAAGTTAGAATAACAAGTACAGAGAATTTTATTATGGTCTTCCACTTTTTGCATATGTTTGAAAATTTCAATAATAAAATTTTGTTTTTAGAGTCATGACTGAGAAGATGGCTTGGTGAGTAAAGGTGTCTGCAGCCAAGCCTGTTAACATGAGTTCAATCCCCATGTCCCCTATGGCGGAAGGAGAACCTATGCCTACAAGCTGTCCTCTGACTGTCCACAAACACAGACTCACATAATAAAATTTAAAAAAGAAAAAAATCTAATTTGATTACTGCTAGTTCTCTCTTCTTTCTTATTGGGGACTGAACCCAGGACGCTATATATGCCAGGCGAGCACACAGAGCCACAGCCCTACTCTGGCAAAACCTAAGGCAAAGTCTTTGATTATAATTAGAAGTATGAGGATTGGCAAGACAGCTAAGCTGGTAAACTAGACCCAAATTCAGGTCCCTTGAAAGAACAGCCTGAGCTCTTAACTGCCAACTCACCTCACCGATCCTGGTTGTTCTCCCCACCTCTATCCCTTATGGACAAAAACTGGACCTGTTTCAAATTCTACTCCAGCTGATGGAGTGATGCCTCAGCACTTTAGAGTACTTGATACTCTCTAGAGGATCTGGGCTAGGTGCTTAGCACCTAAGGGGTGGCAGTGGGTCCAGCGGATCCGATATCCTCAGACCTCTGTGGGTACCAAGCACACGTGTGATGCACATACATAAAAGCAGACAAAACACTCATACACATACAATAAATAAAACTTTAAAACTTCTGCTAGAGCAAACTACTCTGTGTACAGACTCTTGAAAGCTGTACTCAGGCGTGTGCGATGTGGCAGGCTGTACCACACTGCCTACAGAGATGGCACACCATTTTGCACTCGCACCAGAAATGGATTCAAATTCCTGTTCCCTTAAACTCTGCCAAGGCTGCCGTGCTTGAAAACTGCTATGCTAGTATGATTTACATTTGCACTGAATTTCTGATGTAGTTACAATTTAAAATTTGGTTGAAAATGAGGTTAGGCAGTGGCTTGTATGGTTTTTGTAGGTGTTTTGGAAAGCAGTTTAAAATTGTTCCTTTTCCCTGACTAGAGATGTAACAAAGTTCTCCTCGGGGCCGGCTTTTTGATGGTGGTTTAAGGCAATGACTTGGCTTTTGTAGTCTTGCTTTTTTGAAGCATACTGTTATTATTTAAAGGTAATAATAACTCAGACAGGCAGACAGGAGAAAGGAGGTGGGAAGGAGACAGCTCTGTCAAGAAAATGGGTGGGTGGTTGGGGAATTCTAGGAAATTTTGCCCAGCAACCTTATTCCAGAGCCTCTTTCTGCCCTCCATCTCAGACTGTCAGAGAATTCTTGTACCTTGAGCCCTTTGGTGGGTCTGTTCCCAAAGACTTTGAATGAATATTAAAGAAAGAACTATGCTGTTTTCTGAAATAAATAAATCCTTATGAAATGTGAAGCAATTACATACATTTGAAACATGCTCAAATCAGGTTGGCCTATTATATTTTACACAGACGGGAAAACTTGGCCAGTGACGTCTTGATGCCTGTC
The DNA here is from genome assembly GCF_037038515.1 of Microtus pennsylvanicus. NCBI lineage: Eukaryota > Metazoa > Chordata > Mammalia > Rodentia > Cricetidae > Microtus > Microtus pennsylvanicus. The sequence continues at coordinate 123,679,539 of NC_134579.1, forward strand.
TAATCCTATCCCACCAGGCCTTTGCTTTAATAGACAAAGCCAAGAAGTACTCTAATATCCAAGACGTTGTTGTGTATCCTAAGAACGTCAGGACCATGCTGGACTTTAGAAACTTGGGCAGTTAAAATCTATTTCGAGCTGCTTTACCAGCGAGTGTGTGTAACACTAAAAAGTTCTGCTAAGCCAAAATACAGAGAGCACTATTGAGTAATGTGTCCCACGCATCAGTACAATGAAAAGCATTCTTCTCCATCAACAAACCCAGTCCTCCTATTCCAGCTCTGAAGAGTGCTGCCTCAGATCAGCCACCCACTTTTCAGCTGTGTGACGAATTACACTCCTAAAACTGAGGACTCTGGAGTTAAGCTTTTATTTGGTAAGTAGGAGTTTATGATATTTACTCTATTAGAAATGGAATAACTTGATTATATATAAACCTGTAATTAGAGAACTTGGGATGTGGAGGCAGAAGTTCAGGAACCGTCTAGACCAACTGATACCATCTCAAAACAAAACAGAATACCCGAAGATATTGAAAAGTTTAAAATATTCGTTAATTTATTTAAAATAAAATTACTGTATGTGAACATAAATAACACCTTTTCTGAACAACACAAAACTAAAAAGGGCCTTCTTTCACACCTTTGTAAGCTTCCCCATGTCTGACCTGGAACACAGCTGGATACTCTGTGTGTATACTTCACATATTGCCACATGTTGTCAGGCTTGAACTCTATGGGGAATACCCATCCAAAAAAATCAGGCATGTATGTTCTGGAGAGAATTAACCAGAGGATCGAGGTCTGACTCCCAGTACTCACACAGTGGCATCTATAATCCCAGTTCCAGAGGATCCAGCACCCTCTGTCCTTAAAGACATAAGGCACACTCACGAAGCACAGACATACAGGTGAGCAAAACGTTCAGACACATCAACAAGGCCAAAAATAAATTTTAATGATTAAAAAGATTGTTGGGCACGTCAGTAAGCAACTTTATCTGGCGAGGGATTTTTCAGCCCAAGCATTTTGTTGTTGTTCTTTTTGCTTTTGTTGTTGTTGTTGTTGCTATTGCTGTTGTTTTGTTTTGAGACAGGGTTTTTCTGTGTGGCCCTGAAGGTTAGGCTGGTCTTGAACTCTGATATCTACCGGCCTCTGCCTCCCAAGTGCTGGGATTAAAGGTGTGGTGGCCTGGCTAGCCCAATCATTTTGACTTAAACAATCTGTCTAACATAATGCCCATAAAGGGAACCCTAACTGCTCTTCGAACTGGAGAGGGAGGGGGAAAGGAGTTGGGGGAAGAGGAGAGCAGTGGGGGAAGGGGGAGGGAAATGGGAGGCAGGGAGGAGGCGGAAATTTTTTCAATAATAATAATAATAAAACACATAATGCTCATAATTATTTTCCTTCTTTTTTCTTTTTAAGGGAAAAATCCCAATATGAACCATACTACATAGTGACATTTTGATCAAAAAAATCACGGACTGTTCGATTTTGTGCAAGTACAAGTAGTGATGTCAGCACAGTGGCAAACTTCCAGTGAGTACTTTTCAAAACAGTTACACAATGAGGGACTGACTGTATTCTAAGCTTGACAGAACCAGTATCTTATCAAATAAAAATTTAACAAATCAATCATTTATATGCAAAGTACAAAAAATGAGCAAGAGCCCAATCTTGCGAGGACACACGATACAAAGCAGCAGAATGAAGCTGAGGGAGAAAGAAATAGCTAAGGGATGGGTTACCACATTTTAGGAAATCAGCAAACTACAGGCAATTACTACATCCCAATAGACAAAGACAAGTCCAATTCTCTATTGAGGCTGCCACATCAGCACTTCAACCACTGAGTATTTGTGACAGACACCATATGGCTCACGAAGCTCCAAACGTTTACTATTTGAACAGACACTGCTATGTCCTCTTGTTTTCTCAACAAGGACACCTGGCTAAGACTGCCGCTAAGTTAAAGGACAACCTCTTCATTCTTCCCTGTGGGCTAATTTTTACAGTGAATACTATCTGTTAAGCAGAACCATATACTATTGCATGGTGCATTTAGCGGGAGAGATGAGTGGATTTTCTTTCACAAAGGTAGTATTGGTGTGTAAGCCTTAAACCCACATGGCCACTCTGTACACAAGAACTGTGTGTATGAACTAGCAGCAATCTGCAGCATCCTCGAGTCAGACCACGATAAGATGGTGTTGCTAAGTATCAAAATATCATCATTCCTTCACAAGTATCAAGCAATTTATTATTTTTCTTACGATTTTAAATATTATCTTATATTTTATATTATTTTATTATCAAGCAGGACTATCAGATACTAAATGGAAAGAACATATACAAAGTAAACCATATGTTAACAGCTGCATTTACCAGGACTAACATGGCAAAAAAAGATTACTTCCATCAATCATACCAATGACCAAGCAAATTCAGATGAAAAAAAAAAAAGTATAGTCTCCAAGGCAACAGAAATGAACTAGAATTGTTTTACACAAGTACTTTATGGGCAGCCTGCGGAAGGTGAGAATGAATCCACACCGCAGAAGACCGCACATGAAGGTCCACGTTACAACTTCAACCCTATGATGACCCTCTACCTCCTCAGGTCACAGATGCAAAAGCATGCACATTCTAATTGTGATTTGAGAAAATATCCAGTATTAAAGACTTTACTACATTTACTACAACAAACATATGGCAAAGAAACATTTAGGCCATCGATTTCCAAAAAAGTACAAACTGGAAGAAAATAGTGCACATATCACACTGTTCAAATGATCTATTCACAGGGGGGGAAAGCAGCTTTGTGCCTTATCCAAGACTGTTTTAGAACTTGACAAAAACTCACAGAAATTTCTATTAGTCTCTAGAGGAAAGAACTGTTAGAAAGAATCTATAACACATATAAAGGGGTTTATTAGAGTGACAGATGGGCTGTGGTCCAGCTAGTCCAACAATGGCTGTCCATAAATGCAAAGTCCAAGAATCCAGTAGTTCAGACTATGAGGCTGGATATCTCAGCTGGTCTGCAGTACATGAATCTTGAAGAAGTATGCTCTAATGCCAATGAAGAAATGGACTTGCCAAGAAGAGCTAGGGCAAGCAGGCAAAGAGAGCAAGATTCCTTCTTCCATGTCCTTTACAGAGGCTATCACCCAGAGTAAAGGTGGGTCCTTCCATTTCAAATGACTAATTAAAAAGACAAAATTCCCTCTCAGGTATACCCAGCCACTTGGATTTTGGTTAATTCCAGATGTCAACAACCAAGAATTGACATCATAGATCATGACCAAAATTGGCATTTTCAATGAAACTACTCCTAAATGTCTCAAACAACATAATATAATCTGAGTATGCATGCTCCCAAAGAACTGAAAGCAGGAACTCAGACACACCAATTTTTGTATTAATATCATGCACAGCACCTCAATGGCAGAAACCACCCACATGGCCAAAGATGGATAGATGGATGAACAAGGGTGACACAAATGTATCAGTCAGATGTAGCAAAGAAATTCTCATCACGTAACAATGTGCATGGATTTTGAAAACATGATGTTGATGAAATAACCATATGCAAAAGAACAAGATTGACTTCACTCACATAAGGGATCTAAAATAGTTCAAATTCATAGAAATAAAAAGGCTAGAATTTATGATGGCTGGAGCAAAGGAGATGGGGCAGTTACTGTTTGATGTGTGCAGTTTGGGGGGAGGATAGAAAAGCTGTGGCTATGGGCGATTGTGATACCCGTGGGCAGTTACATCAAACATGACTGAACATACTAGTGCCACTGAATTGTATACTGATCAATAGCTAATATGGTAAGGCTGAAGCTTTGGCTCTGTATATTGTAACACAATATTTTTCAATAAAAAATTAATGGATTTTTAAAAACACTTCCCTTATAACCAGTGGTATAATTGGCTTTTACCATTAAGTCTTGGTTTTTTATGTTGTTGTTTCCCCTGAGACCTGGTTTTTCTGAGAAGCTCTGGCTGTCCTGGAACTCAATCTGTAGACCAGACTGGCCTCAAACGCACAGAGCTGCCTGCCTCTGCCTCCTGAGTGCTGGGATTAAAGGTGTGCAACATCACCATTAAGTCTTACTTAAAAAAAAAATAGTCTGTACTAAACTAACCAAACGGCGGAGAAAGAATATCCAAATTAACGAAATCAGAAACGAAAAGGCGGACATAACACAGAGGAAATCCAGAGAATCATTAGGTCATATTTAGAAAACCTGTACTTCACAAAATTGGAAAACTTAAAAGAAATGGACAACTTTCTGAGTAAATATCACTTACCAAAATTAAATCAATCTTACCAAAAGTAATCTATAGATTCAATGTAATGCCCATCAAAATACTAGCAAAATTTTTCAAAGACCTCAAAAGAACAATACTCAACTTCATATGGAAAAGCAAAAAACCCAGGATAGCCAAAACAATCCTGGGCAATAAAAGAACTTCTGGAGGCATCACAATCGCTGACTTCAAACTCTACTACAGAGCTACAGTACTGAAAATAGCCTGGTATTGGCATAAAAACAGATAGGAGGAACAATGGAACCAAATCAAAGACCAGGATATCAATCCACACACCTTCGAACACCTGCTTTCTGACAAGGAAGTAAAAAAATTTCAAATGGAAAAAAGAAAGTATATTTAACAAATGGTGCTGGCATAACTGGATATTAACATGTAGAAGAATGAAAATAGACCCATATCTATCATCATGCACAAAACTCAAGTCCAAATGGATCAGAGACCTCAACGTAAAGCCAGCCACACTGAACCTTATAGAAGAGAAAGTGGGAAGTACACTTGAACACATTGGCACAGGGAACCACTTCCTAAATATAACCCCAGCAGCATAGACACTGAGAGAAACAATTAATAAATGGGACCTCCTGAAACTGAAAAGCTTCTGTAAAGCAAAGGACACGGTCAACAAGACAAAACAACAGCCTACAGAGTGGGAAAAGATCTTCACTAACCCCACATCAGACAGAGGTCTGATCCCCATAATATATAAAGAACTCAAGAAATTGGACACCAAAAGAACACATAATCCAATAAAAAATAGAGTACAGACCTAAACAGAGAACTCTCAACAGAGGAATCTAAAATGGCTGAAAGACACTTAAGGAAATGTTCAACATCCTTAGTAATCAGAGAAATGCAAATCAAAACAACTCTGATATTCCATCTTACACCTGTAAGAATGGCCAAGATCAAAAACACCGATGACAACTTATGCTGGAGAGGTTGTGGGGAAAGGGGAACACTTCTGCATTGCTGGTGGGAATGCAAGCTGGTACAACCGCTTTGGACGTCAGTGTGGTGATTTCTCAGAAAATTAGGAAACAACCTTCCTCAAGACCCAGCAATACCACTTTTGGGTATATTTTCAGAGGATGCACAATCGTGCCACAAGGACATGGATTCAACTATGTTCATAGCAGCTGTGTTTGTCATAGCCAGAACCTGGAAACAACCTAAATGCCCCTCAACCGAAGAATGGATAAGAAAAATGTGGTACATTTACACAATGGAATACTACACAGCAGAAAAAAATAATGACAGCTTGAATTTTGCAGGAAAATGGATGGAACTAGTAAACATTATTTTGAATGAGGTAACCCAGACACAGAAAGACAATTATCACATGTACTCATTCATAAGTGGTTTTTAAACATAAAGCAAATGAGAGAAACTTATTCAGTATTACAAAGCTAGCATTAAGAATCTGGACTCATACATCGAGATGAGCTCAGAACACCAAGCACTCCAAAGAACGAGTACTCAGCTATGCAGAGAAAACTGTTCTACATCCTTAGCAACAACAGGAACAACACTTGTTCTTTCAGAGGTTTAACAAAGGATCCGTGACAGGTGGTTGACTGGGATGAAACCACTTTATTTCTCTAAAGACTCAGATCAAGGGCTGGGGAGATGGTTTGGTGGGTAAGAGTGCTTGCTCTGCAAACACAAGGACTGAGACCAGGCTGGGACATATGAGAACTTGTTTTAGGATGTTCTAAACACACACACACACAGACATATACAGAGAGACACACACACAGAGATATATGCAGAGTTGACACACACAGACATAAACAGAGTGACACACACATATACAGAAAGACACAGAGACATATGCACAGTGACACACACAGACATATACAGAGAGGCACACACACAGACATATACAGAGAGGCACACACACACAGACATATTATACAGAGAGGCACACACACAGAGAGAGACATATACAGAGAGGCACACACACAGAGAGAGACATATACAGAGAGGCACACACACACACAGAGACATATACAGAGAGGCACACACACACAGAGAGACATATACAGAGAGGCACACACACACACAGAGACATATACAGAGAGGCACACACACACACACAGAGATATATACAGAGAGGCACACACACACAGAGAGACATATACAGAGAGGCACACACACACAGAGAGACATATACAGAGAGGCACACACACACAGAGACATATACAGAGAGGCACACACACACACAGAGACATATACAGAGAGGCACACACACAGAGACATATACAGAGAGGCACACACACACACAGAGACATATACAGAGAGGCACACACACACAGAGAGACATATACAGAGAGGCACACACACACACAGAGACATATACAGAGAGGCACACACACAGAGACATATACAGAGAGGCACACACACAGAGACATATACAGAGAGGCACACACACACAGAGAGACATATACAGAGAGGCACACACACCCAGAGAGACATATACAGAGAGGCACACACAGAGAGACATATACAGAGAGGCACACACAGAGAGACATATACAGAGAGGCACACACACAGAGACATATACAGAGAGGCACACACACACAGAGACATATACAGAGAGGCACACACAGAGAGAGACATATACAGAGAGGCACACACACAGAGACATATACAGAGAGGCACACACACAGAGACATATACAGAGAGGCACACACACACAGAGAGACATATACAGAGAGGCACACACACATATCTGCTAAAGAAGCTGACCTAAACCTTTGATCCCACTGTCATTTTCACAACAAACTTAAGTTTAACATTTCATAGAAAAATCTTGAGACAATGCTTTCCTGGTCTCAATTACTTGCCCAATAAAGTCTCTTTTCTTCTTTAACCTCTTAAAAGATATGTTCTGTGAAGCTAAAAGCATCCTAGAATACAGTATCCATACATTCCTTACCCAAAACACAGCACAATTTGTGTGGTCTCCCAATATTAATATCACAGAATCTGAAGCTATGTCTACTAGTCCCCTCTGTTTTAAGAGCACAAGAAACAGCTGGTCTAGGGAAATGATAGTGGTTGAGTCTTTCCTCACATCCTACCAGCCACCTGAAGTAACTGTCTGTCAAACCTTGGGGATCCTCAGCCTAGTTGATAATTTAACTCAGGCAACTTGCCTTGCAGGAGAACTGTTTTATGTGAAGCGGCTGTTTGCAGAAGGAAGCTAAGCAATCATCACATTCTATTTCTTACTTTTTATGGGGTTTCAAACATCCACATTACAAAAACGAAGAAGACAGCATTTGTATTTAACCACACAGCTCTCGATGGCATGTAATAATTATCTGTTTGATTAGCTAGAGAGAAATGGGAGACAAAAGCTGATCACGGAAAAAGTGAATATTGATAAAGACACACTTGCTCCACATTTTAGCAACTTTGAAGCTGAAGTACATTATAAAATTGAGCAGATTTTTTTTTAGTGGCATAAAAAGAATGGTTCATTTAAAATTAATTCCTCAATTAATTGAAACAAATGATGTTCAAATCATTCTTTTGAGTTCAAATTAGCTGCATTTTAAATAGTGTCTTAATTTTTCCCTTTATAATCAATGAACTTGAGAATTAGCACATCTGTCCTCACACTTTACTTATATGGTAACTTTACATTCACTATGAAAAGGAGGTGAGATCCCTACAAGGCAACAGATTAACTTCTACCAAGACAATTTAGCAGGCAGCCACCTATACCCCATCCCCAAATACCCACTGTATAACTGCATCTCTTTGATTAACAAAGGAAAAGACAAAAAGCAAAAGAAACAACAAAGCTACAACAGGACAGAGTCTGAAGGCTTCACTCCCATCTATGTTCTCTCCCTTCTTGGTCAGAATCCTGACTGAGGAGTAGGGTCCTAGAGATTGAACCTAGGGCTTTGCGCATACTAAGTGTTCTATCACCAAGTTCAAATGATGTTTAAAATAACTTATTTTCCAAATTTGCCTTCAGTCACATTTAGCAAGGACACTAAATTTTTACAATACCAAAATGGCATAGTAAAAATAACTGTGTGGAATTTATAGGAAATCTTCTTAAAAGAAAATATGGCCTTCTCCTCTTCTGTATGTAACATAAACTCAACCGGCCACCTAATCCCCAATAGCCTGGGTAAGAAGTACCCACTAGCTGGGCGGTGGTGGCGCACGCCTTTAATCCCAGCACTTGGGAGGCAGAGGCAGGCGGATCTCTGTGAGTTCGAGACCAGCCTGGTCTACAAGAGCTAGTTCCAGGACAGGCTCCAAAACCACATAGAAACCCTGCCTCGAAAAACCAAAAAAAGAAAAAGAAAAAAAAGAAGTACCCACTAACAGGCTTGTGTATAAGTGGCTTGGTCCGCAGCTGGCAGTTTAACTGAGATTTTTGAAATGGGGCACAGTGGCTTACCTCTTTATTCCTAGTACCCGGGAAACAGAGACAGGAGGATTGCTGTGAGTTGGAGGACAGCCAGAACAACATAAAGAGACCCTGTCTTAATGAAGAAGTAAGATTTGACTGAGACTTCTGTTTAATATGAAGGAATTTAGTCCTTGAACAAGTAGAGATCAATTCTTACCTTTAAAAAACAAATCAATATTAACTGGACTTTCTACAACTACTATTAGAAAACCATTATTAGCTCAATTAACTTCTTTGTTATTTGCACATATAATCATTCAACTGATAAAATTTTCACTAAGAATAAATGAATATTATAAGATTATCAAGGTATATAATCACCATTCCAAGAAAGTATGCAGACTCAAAAAAAAAAACCTGATGGATTTTTCTATAACTCATTCTTTTGGGGGGGGCAGTTTGAAAGAAGGTGCCAACACTTTCAGTCTCTTACACATTTTAAAGCTAAAAGCGTTCTCCTTAACTAGCTAAAGATGGGGAAAGTCCTGAGCTCTGTAGCTAACTCAGTATACACATACATCTTTACATCCTAGTTACCTAACAAGCCAACAACTTATTTAAGAAAAACCAGATGAGCCAGGCAGTGGTGGTGCACGCCTTTAATCCCAGCACTGGGAGGCAGAGGCAGGTGGATCTCTGTGAGTTCGAGGCTAGCCTGGTCTACAAGGGCTAGTTCCAGGACAGAAACCAAAAGCTACGGAGAAACCCTGTCTCGAAAAATCAAAAAAAAAAAAAAACAATTTTGGGGACACAGCTCAGTGGTAGAGCACTTGCTTAGTATGAATAGGGCTCTGGGTATGTATTCACACACACACACACACACACACACACACACACACACACACACACACGCAAGCAGTGAGGGTGCTCTAAAATAATGCAGTCATACAAGGAGTAGGGCAGGGGAGACAAACACAGACAGACTGTAAAATTTACATCCATTCAGTCATTCTGAAAACAACCCTGACAGCTCCTCCTAACCCTAACACAGGAGCTGCAGAGATGGCTTAGCAGTAAGAGAGCCTCCTGCTCCTGCAGAGAACCAGAGTTTGGTTCCTAACACCCACCTTGGGCGGCTTACAACTTCCTGTAATTCCACAATGAGGAGATAGGAATCTCTGGCACCTGCACTCACGTACACATCTGTATACATGTAATTAAAAATAAGAAATCTTTAAAAAATACATTAAACATAGAGTAGTCATATGGCCCAGTTAATCAGAATTGGAAAAAATGTTTATACTAGGCACGTGTACTTTCATGTTTAAAAGCAGCAATAATCGTGATAATCCAAAGGAAAGAACAGCAGAAATGTCCATCACCAATGGAATGGTTCAATACATTGTGGCAGAGCAAGGTAATGGGGCATTTTGAGCCACTGAAAAGAACGCAGTACTAACGGGAAACAAGACATACCATGGTGTGTATTTGATGCTGGGAATCATCCTTGACTGCCTTTTCACCTGATTCACTGAAGGCCTCCTAATCAAACAGAGCTCACGGGTGCAGCTAGCCTTGCACGCCCTTCCCGGAGGACACCATCTCTACCTTTCTAGGCTGGACTTATGGGTGGACAACCATGTCCACCTGACAGGTTCCTGGGGATCCAAACTATACTTCTCCAGCCTGAAAAAGCGTGTCTGTATTCGGTGGAAAGCTGTTATCACAAGAAATGAGATTAAAAAACAAAAAACCTTGAACCATTAAAATAGTTTTTAGTTCTTTTTGATGTATTTTTAGGTGGAAAAAAATAGTCAAACACCTCTCCATTTGACCCAATATTCCACATTAATAATTCTTTCTATAAAAGATTTTATTTATTATGTACACAGTGTTCTTCATGTATCCTTGCATGCCAGAAGAGGGTACCAGACTTCATTATAGATAGTTATGAGCCACCACGTGGTTGCTGGGAATTGAACTCAGGATCTCTGAAAGAGCAGCCACTTAAGCTCTGAACCATCTCTCCAGACCCACACTAGGAATTCTTAAAACTTGTATGTTGTATACCTGGTCATATTTTCCCTTAAAAGTGTGAAAAGGGGAGCTGGAGAGATGGCTCAGCGGTTAAGAGCATTGTCTGCTCTTCCAAAGGTTCTGAGTTCAATTCCCAGCAACCACATGGTGGCTCACAACCATCTGAAATGAGGTCTGGTGCCCTCTTCTGGCCTTCAGGCATACATGCAGAAAGAATATTGTATACATAATAAATAAATAAATAAATAAATAAATAAATAAATAAATAAATAAATAAATAAATTTAAAAAAAAGTGTGAAAAGACCTCTCCAGCTTATGTCAATTAGGTCATCACTTGTCAGTCAGAAGTTTCAGATTAAGAAACAATATGTACATTAGGCAAACCACTACACTTTGTACAATTAGCTCAACGACATAAAAACAGTCCCTTGTACAATCCACTCAGCTTCTCAGTGGTTTAGAAAGTAAAAAACTCAGCTTTGATATAAATTAATTTTTCTCTTGTCAAAGAGGCCAATATCCAACTAGTTAGCTAGCTTTTTCTTCCTAGTGACATGTGCATACAGGGAGCTTGCTTAGCTCTCCACTTTGTGCATTGGTCAGTAGCCCGCGTCTCAAGTACTGGCTTATGGACTTAATGTGCATCACATATTTAAAGAGAAAATCTGACAATCAGTATATCTTAGTACTTTTCCTTTTTATACTTAATTTTATTTTATGTGCATTTGTGTTTTGTCTGTGTAAGGTATCTGAACCCCTGGAACTATATTTACAGACAGTTGTGAGCTACCATGTGAGTGCTGGGAATTGAACCTGGGCCTCTGGAAAAGCAAGCCATCTCTTGCTGTTAATCGCTGCTTCATCTCTCCAGTCCCCCTTTCCCTTTCTTTTTAAAGAATTTATTTTTATTTTTTAAAATATTTTTATGGTTTATTTAACTTTATTTTATGTGCATTGGTGTGAAGGTGTCAAATCCCCTGCAACTGGATCTTCAGACAGTTGTGAGCTGCCATGTGGGTGCTGGGAATTGAACCCGGGTCCTCTGGAAGAACAGTCGGTGCTCTTAACCACTGAGCCATATCTCCGGCCCCTTTATTTTTATTTTTTATGTGTGTGGGTGCTTTACCTGTATGAATGTGTTTGTGTGTACACACACACATACACGCATCATGTGTGTGCCTGGTGCTGATGGAAGACTGAAGAAGGCATCAAATGCTGGGCACTAAACCCAGGTCCTCTGCAAGAGTAGCCAGTGCTCTTAACCACACAGCCATCTACCTCTCCAGCCCCCATCAGTACTTTCTTATTATCTGGAATTGTACTTCCAAGGACCTGAAAGGTGAAACATTTCTGATTGTCAACATAGACTATATTCAGGAGTTTAGACCGAAAATAAGGCACAGAAAAAACCCCATGATGGCAAGCTAGGTGGTGCTTCTAGCCAGAGGTGGAAGAGTCCCTACATCCAGTAGTGCAAGATCAACACAGACTCCATCTTGGCGGTGGGGGCAGGGGAAAGACATTAAGAAATAAAAAAGATTTCTGAAAGTATAAGCCTAAAGCACACATAGGAAGCTGGTGCTGCTCAAGTAGAGTAAGGAGAGACTGCTATGCACATCTCCTGATGGCCTATTTGACGAATGAAAGCAATGATGTAACAGGTCCCACAGAGTTAGAGACGACCATAGACAAACCAGAAACTCTTACGGCAAAGGTAGAGTGTGGGTATGTATTTCACTACAAAAGGCTGCAGGTAGGGAGAGAAAAATGTAGTCAGGGTTTGTACTGGAGATAGTTAAGAGCACCTCATAGGCAATCACGAGGACCTGAGTGTAGATTTCAGTATCTATGCTTATTAAAAAAAAAAAAGATGGGGTGAGAGCATTTAGGGTTCAGAGCACTGGCTGCTCTTGCAGAGGACCCATGCTGGGTTCCCAGGAACCACATGACAGCTCATAATCATCTAACTCCAGTTTCAGAGAATCTGATGCCCTCTATTGGCTTCTAAGGGCAACACATGCATGTGGAACACAAATACAGGCAGGCAAAACACACATGTAAGATAGAAATAATTAAATATTTAAAAAAAAGTTAGGCATGGTCATGTGCACTTTTAAGACCAGCTCTGTGGGGCCAGAGCAGAGATGGGGATTACTGGTATTTGCTAAGAAGTCATTTCAAAAACAGCAGAAAAGAAGAATTCTTCACAGTATCTTAAGACTGAGTTGCTAAAACTGGTAAAGCAGATTATTAATTGTAAACAAAGGAAATGTATCTCTTACAGATACATCTTTTAGAGGCTGGGATGTCTGACATCAAGGTGCTCCTAGGTTCCACCTGGTGAGGACTCACACTGTTTCAGAGACAGCGCCTTTTCAGGGCGTGCTTACCTGGGTGGAGGAGCTACTCTAGAGGCTTGAAACTCTTGAGTAAGGGTATTGAAGCTCATTTATAAGGAAAATTCCCTACTACATAGTCACTGCCCCTAAGGCCTCACTTGATATCACAACATGAGGGATTAAGTGTCAACACCTGACTTTTGGGGGAGGAGTCAACCACAAACTCTGAGATCACAGCACAAATTACTGAAGACAGAACATCTAGACATTGATCCGTAATAGAAAAAAATGCCAAGAAGACTTTTTTAAAAAAAAAAAAGTTGAATAACCTGTTTTATCAATGATATGGAAGCTACAGAGGCAACTCACACATACACAATCATTTTACATCAATTCTAGCTGGAGATATACTAAATTACAACCCCAAAGTACTAAAGTTTTTCAACACAAACCTCAGCTTCCAAGCCCTCTCTGTGCTTGGGCTCCATTCCACAGCACTCAGTGACTGGTCAGAATCCACTAAGAACAAGCCTGGTCCATAGGTATCAAGTATGCACACATAAACCGATCAGCAGCATTTCTGCAGGTTTACCTTAGGATCGAAGCATGTTTGCTATCTACTGTCTTAGTACAATTAATTACCTGCTGTAGCCATGGTTTTATATAATCTTTTGTGACTGCTTCCTCTCTCCTTGATCCATTCATTTCCACTCTCCTAAGAATGCTCCTGTCAAGACCAGGAGTGGCTCCCAAGGCCGACGCCTCCTCTCAGAAGTGCTCGGCAGTTTTCCAGCTCCTGGATCCAAACACTGCAAATCAGTTCCCTTGCCTCACTTGCTGCTGTTCCTCTCTCAGTCAGTCAGATGATTCTTTCTCCTGGAGTCTCCAGGGCACTAGGTCTCCCCCTTTCTAGCCTCTATTTTCCCTTATTACTTTTATGGAGTCAGTGTTGTTTTGTGGCACTGGGAATCAAGTCTAGGGCCTTGTGCACACCCTTCTGGTAAAGGTACTTATCACCCCATACACAAGGTAAAATCTTTGACATAAACAAATCACTTACACCTCCAAAACTTATCAACTTCTCACCTCCAAAACTTACCAGCCTTTTCCACCTCTAGATCCACAATGAGCACCTTAATTAATTAAAGTAATTAAAGTCATTACTAAACTATCTGAAGTACCGTCACAAGCTCCTAACTGGTCTGTCACCAATGTCCTCAACATCCGTACCACAGTCACACCTGTTTAAAATCCTCAATGACTATCTGCTGTACTGTTAAAAATCTAAGGTCTTAGGCTGAGAAGACATGGGAGGAAGTGGAGAGAGGAAAAGGGGGGAAATTACATAATTATAAGATCAAAAGTTTATAAAAGCAAACAAATCACTCATACACATAAAATATCTTTTTTAAATGTGAAAAAAATAATAAGATCTAAGCTCTTGCCTACCTCTCTGGTCCCCAATTTTGTCCTTATTCTAAGCATCCATCTATCCCTCCCCAATCTTAACAAACATGGCTTGTCAGTTTCATGATTTTCTTTCAGTTTGTTTTTTTTTTTAAAGTACAAGTTACTCAACAACTTTATTAACTCCTTCTATACAAACACATACACATAAAACACATTTCAAATGTAACTAAATACACCTTAGGTGAACATGATGGAAAATTTCATTATTAATATCACACAATTTTTCATTAGGATTATTCCTTCTGCACAAAATATTGCCTCCTCTGACCTTTCTTTTTACCCAGACACCATTTCCCACCAAGCTACTCCAATCACTCCAGCACACTGTTCTAATTATCTGCTGAGGAATCAATACTAATTGTGTTTGTATTTGCTTATGCCCAGCAGCAGCAGCAGTGGCAAAGCTCCGCGAGAGCAGGGGCTTTGAAGACATGTCCACTGTTCTAACTAGAGTACTTAAGACAGTGTCCAGACACACCACATGATATTGCTAAATACTATAAAGGATTAGATAACTGAATTGTGGGGATACCAAGGGAAATCAATAGATGTCTAATTTCACAAATTCATTATAAACATGCACAAGGGATAGCACATCTAAATAGCATGTCAAGTTGTCAAACATGTATGATGAGTTCCTCAAACATATTTTTTAAAGATTTATTTTAGTGTCTTGCCTCATGTATATATACACACCATGTATGTGGTGACCTGGTGTCTATGGAGATCAGAAGAGTGTCGAATCCCTTGGAATTTGGAGTTACAGGTGGCTGTGAACCACCATGTGAGTGCCGAGAACTAAATTCAGGTCCTCTGCAACAAACAGCAAGAGGTACTTGAACCTCTGGACAGTAACTCCACTTTTGAGACAGGGTTTCACTGTGTGTAGCCCTGGCTGTCTTGGAACTCACTTTGCAGAACAGGCTGGCCTTGAATTCAGAGATCTGCTTGCCTCTGCCTCCTGAGTGCTGGGATTAAAGTTGTGCTCCATCACAGCCCAGCATCCTTAAACAGATTTTAGCTGTATTAAAAAATAAAACAAGGGGCTGGAGAGATGGCTCAGTGGTTAAGAGCATTGCCTGCTCTCCCAAAGGTCCTGAGTTCAATTCCCAGCAACCACATGGTGGCTCACAACCATCTGTAATAAGGTATGGTGCCCTCTTCTGGCCTTCGGCATACACATAAATAGACTATTGTATACATAATAAATAATAAATAAATAAATATAAATAAATAAATAAAACGAATGGAATTCTGCTGCTTTCTATCGATGAAACACATGTATCATCTGGCTTACACAGCAACTATTTCAGTTTAAAACAGCTGTCCCAGAATTCTAGTACCTGGTCATGGTCTACTACAGACTTCTCAGAGGCTCTTGGAAGGGAGAACAGTGAGCTATGCATGTTTGTATATGCAGTGTGTGTGTGGGGGGCTGAATGCACATATGTGCTTTGTGTACATGCAGGAGTCTGTAGGGCTGGAAGAGGGTGTTGGATTCCCTGGTACTGTAGTTATAATAGTTGTGAACTGCCTGACATAGGTGCCACGAATTAAATCCAGATCCTCTAAGTTAAGAACAGCCAGTGCTCTTAATTGCTGAGTGTCTAACTCCCAAGTCTGAGTTTTAAAAACCTGCAACAAATTAAAAGTTCTTAGGAAGGGAGTGACAAAGCTTTCAAAAGTAACCAATTTTCCTATTTCTATAGTGTGGATAAAGTTGGTAAAATGGAACGGAAACGCCAGACTTTGGAGTATGTATTGGAGCCTTCCCCAGGTTTCTAACTGCTTTCACAGAAGGTTTTGGAACAGATTGTGGTTTTGTTTGCCAGACAGAGAACAGGAATAGAAAAGCCAAGAGCTTGTGGAGGTGTGGAAGCTTCTACAAGCTCTCTACTTGTGACAGTGAACCCTGACTAAACTTGGGGTGGTAATTAAGTAAGTGGTATACATATTATACCTTAAGTCCCAATGGATTTTTAAGGTTTCTCCAAAGGCTCAAGAAGTATAACAGCATTTTAGCTTAATAAATACAAATAAGTGAAGTTTTATATTACTGAATCTTTATACCAGCAGTCAAGTGTACGTATGCACAGAACAAAATGTAAGCATCAAGGAAGACACTGTTGATTATAAAAGTAACAAGGAAGGAAAGGACTAATTCACCTCCTTGCTTTGGGGAGTCTGAAAACTGATGAACCCTAGTGTTGAACTTCACATCCCCTGGCAGAGCACTGTCCTCCTGCTCTCCTGTATCCTGCACCATATTCAACTGTCTCAGCAAATATGAACTCTGCTCACCTTAAAGGGCATAATCATTGGCCTGAGAACTTTCTTTTTTAGATTTAATGCCTATTATTTTTAATTATGCACACGTGGGAGCTATGTGCATATGAGTTGCCTGTGAAGTTCAGAGGAGGGCATCATCTCCAGTGAAACTGGAGTTACAGCCAGTTGTGAGCCACCTGATATGGGTGCTGAGAATCAAGTTCAGGTCCTCTGTAAGAGCAGATACTATAACTCGAGCCATCTCTCTCTAGCCAGAGAATAACTTTTACAAGCAGCTAAATAGTGAAAGAAAGGGAGGCATGGAAAACACCCTAGTCTAGTCTGCATCACTAGCACTGGGATGAGAAGGTGGTGCCTGTGTGCCTGTGAGAGCACCATGGAACCCAGGCCACTCCCACCTCCTAGGGAGGGGAACAGACGGATCTACTATAGGGAGAGAAGACCCACCAGCACTGAATGACAAGAATCTCATCTTTCTGCTTCCTGACAAAGAGGCAAAGGTGGACTTGATGTCTAATCTCACTGTCGTCACCAGCTAGTTCCTAATATACCAGGAACAGAATAATAAATGTCAGGCCACCTCACAGGAAGAGTCAACGGTCCTAAGGCAACCTGAGGGGTAGGCTTGGATCTAGAGCTCTCTATCCTCACTCCACCTCAAGTTAATGAACTTAAACTAAGAGGGTGAAGGGCTGGGTGTGGCAGATGCTATTTCTAGGCTCCTTCCAAGTGGTTTAGACTAGTCATAGAATGGCAGAGCTTTATTTACCCCAAGTTCCTTGTTGCCCCCTGCCTAGAGCTAGCTTAACACGTATTATTTTAAAATTGTTATTTTAAATGTTATATTTTACATATACTTGTGTTACTGAACTACATACTAACAATTAAAGGAAGTCAAATTTATAATTTGTATTAACTACTACTGATTGTTCCATTTCCCAAAAATCTCACATAAACCCAAAGGTACACAAATAGCTAGGTTCTCACTAATGCTTTAAATTACCAATCTTTTTGGCATATCAAATTACATCCGACATGTAAGAAAAGTAAGCAAACACCAGAGATAAAATTTCTCATTTTATTTTTTTGAGACAGGCTTCATACAGTTCAGACTGGCCTTGAATATGCAATGTGTTGAGGATAATTTTAAACTCCTGACCCTTCTGCTCTCCAAGTGCTGGGATAAGAGGTTTGCACCATTTCACTTGGCCATAAACCCCTTTATTTATTTATTTATTTATTTATTTATTTATTTATTTATTTATTTATTTATTTATTTATTTATTTCAAGACAGGGTTTCTCTGTAGCTTTGGTGCCTTTCCTGAAACTAGCTCTTGTAGACCAGGCTACAAACTCACAGAGATCCACCTGCCTCTGCCTCCTGAGTGCTGGGATTAAAGGCATGCGCCACCACCGCCCGGCTGCTATAAACTATTCTTTAACCAACAATATGTGCAACAATTGTAATGAGCATATGGAAATTTAAATAACTTCTAACATTAATTTTTTTCTTTTATGTGAGCCACCATATTGGCACTGGGAATTAAAACTGGGACTTCTGGGAGAGCAGCCAATGCTCTTATTTGCTGAGCAATCTCTCCATCACTAACAACTTTAACATTCAACTTATTTTGTCTTACTCACTCTTTCAGGACCTAATGCATACTTGATAGCCACAAAAAATTTTTATAGTAATAGGACTAAAACTGCATTTATATATTACCTTGATGTATCTTCTTTTTTCTAACAAAATTACCAAAGACCATATTTCTACCTATGAGTGCAATAGTGGCATGAATGTTATGGGGTTAACAAACTCTTTCCCAATTGGATTTAAGGCTCATTCTAGAGGAGGAAACGCATGCTTGATACTGCAAATGTGGCCAACAACCCATAGTTAGTTAGGGAGCCTGCAGAACCCAGGGGTGAAACTTCTACTGTTCTGCTAAATGGATATAATATCAAACTGCCTTCTAAATTCTTATGCCAATCTTCACAGATTAGTGCAGTTCTCACATCTCACAGAGATTAGTCTCTTTGTGCAGCGGGTAGTGGTCAACACAGAAACTCAATCAAGTACAGAGGACAAGGACCAGGGAAGCTCTGAGTCACAAATGGAACATCTACATCCCATCCTCTCCTGAAGGCTCAGGCACCATCACAGAAGAAGGGGCAGAGGACTCTAAGAGCCAAAGGTCAGGGAGGACAAAAACAATACAGTGCCTTCTGACACAACAGGGCCACAGCAACCATAAACTCACAGCAGCTACAGTTGACTACACAAGACCTGTACATGATCAAGACAATCAGCATTCTAGTTTGGAAATGGAAGGGACTCATAAGATCCCTATCCCTAACTAAGGAGCTATGGGTAATTTCTGGGAAAGGACAGTCCGTTTTCTTTACAGGCGGGGCCACTGCTAAGTAAACCACATTGTAGTATACGCATGGGTATATGAGCAGTGTTTAAAAAATGAGGGGAGGGATACCAAGTTGGCAGGGGAAGGAGGTGGCAGATTTAGAAGGAGTTAGGTAGAGAAACGAGGAGTAAATATAATAAAAATACATTGCATATATGTATAAAATATTCAAAATATGCTAATAAAATATTATGTAAAATCCACCTCTGAACTATTTTAAAATGTTATGCTAGCTTTACTAGTTAAATTGTTAAATTGTATAGGCTAGTAGTTGGATGTAATTAAAACTAGTCTTATTGATATACTGATATATATAAAGAAAGGCTAGCAGGATGGCTCAGTAGGTAAGGTAAAGCACTTGCTGGGTAAGCAGCACACCCAAGTTCAATCCAAGTAAAGGTGGAAGAGAAAACTGATTTCACAAATTGTCCTCTTACATCAACATATGGTACTATGGTATATGTCATGCACATGAACACGTGTGCATTTTCATGAGCGTGCACACATACAGACACAAACACACTCTTTTACGAAGTAGAGAAGAAAACAGGTAGCACAGATCCTCTTTTCCCTTATATGCTGTAAACACCCTTTTTAACACACTCTTACCTATCAGTAAAACAGTAACTGATAGGTAAGAGCTTTAGGTTCCATTAAGGTTGTTAATAGTAAAATAATAATAACAATAATAATAATAATTCTATGTCTTATTAAGTTTTAATAACATTACAAGTATTTCTAAGACTCAAAATGGCTTTTAATTGAATCCACCTAAAATTTAGATGCCACAAAGTCTGGGACTCATTCTATGACAGAATGGAGATTTGAACTTCTTGTTAGTTCTTTTAAACAATAGCTTAAAAGCTATTTGTGTTTCCAAAACAGGTCACTTTGTTTTTGGCATAACAGAAGCCAGCTCAATTGATAACTAGTACAGTAAAACATTCTTATAGCAATGATATTAAGAAATGAATTAGACTAATTACAATATGCCAGGTGTTCCAATGTGCCTGCTTACCGAGGAGAGAAAGAGGCAGCACACAGGGCTTGCCTGATGGTGACCATCTAGTGTGCAGGAGAGGAGAGCAGACTTGGTAGAGCTTTATCTTCTAAACCGCAAGTGCAGGGAAAGCCAGGTTATTTGAGCATTCACTTGCAGTACCTTCTAAGTTTTCTTATAGTTAAAACTTTAAAATCTCCCCACAGGAAAATTTTACTGTGCCTCCAAAAACATTAAGAGGCAGAAGTTTTTTCTTAAAATGTTATTTATTTCCAAGACTCTGAACAAAGCAGTAACTTCTCCTCACAGCAGTGGGCAGCAGCAGTGGCAGAGGCTCAGGGTTCATAAAAACTGTCGGGCATTAGGTGTTTCGTTTTGACGTGAGACAGGGTCTTACTATGTAGCTGTGGCTGGCCTGAAACTTGATATGTATACCAGGCTAGCCTCCAATCAGAAATCCACCTGCCTCTGCCTCCCTGGTGCTAGGGCTGATAGAAATAAAGTTTGAGATGGGCATTAATCCAGAAATCTTTCACATAGGATGGAAATATGGGCTAAGTATTTAGGAGTAAGTTTGGGGTAGACAAATGTGAGAACTGTGGGCACAGGGACAGTAAATAAGAACATGAAAATGGAGACCAGGGAGAAAACATTTAAGGAGAGGTGACGGACAGTGGGTTGGGAGGGAAGAGTTGGCAAAGTAGTAAATGGAGAAGGCACAGTCAGTGGCACAGGAGAAATGACAGACAGAATGTGGGATCCTGGAAGCCAAGCAGAAACCCAACAAGCTTTTTAAAGAAAGTCAGTTAACTGTGAACAAGTGTGTCAATACATGGAGAATTAATTGATCAATTGCAGTCAGTTTCACAGTGGTCACTGGTGACTTTGAGAAGCTGTTTTGGTGCAGTGAAACAGAATGAAAGGAGACAGTGAGTATAGGCAACTTTTGGCAGAGCTGAGACAGTGTGGGAGCAAAGAAGGTATAAAGAGTATTTATAGCATCTTTGTAGGAAAATAATTTGCTACTCAGGGGCTATGAGTAATGGAGTGTGGGGAGCAAGTAAGCCCCCTTTTGAATGAGAATTCTTAACATAAGCATGATTATGTTAAGGACTCCAAAGCTAAAGACCTGTGGGAATATCAAGGCCTTTCCCTGGGTGCAGAAAGCACCAAGCACAGCTTCCTCCTCCCATATGACTGATGAGACTGCTCCTCAACAAAGAAACAACACTGAGATTAGCTAACCTGTATCCTCCTCCAGATACAAACATATATGCGTGCACGCGAGTGAGTGCGCCCACACACATACACACACACACACGCATGTATATAATAACTGGGCTGCTGCTGATGTATCTCCATCAGAGCACATGGTCCATCCGATTCCAGTTTTTCTGTGTCTTCCTGTTGTCCCAGCCAGGTCAATCCCAAAGCCCTGCTGATTGAGGCAATGTAGCAGGGGAAGAAAAGGAGAAGAGGTGGACTCAGAACCAGAATGATGGCCTTAGACAGAATACAGACCATTCATACTGGAAGGGGGCAGGAGCTGCAAACAGATTCAGGTGCGCAGGTAAAGGTGGGAGAACTTTAAAAAACTCACTAAAAGAATGAAATAATTTATCCAGGCAGTAGTGGTGCACGCCTATAATCCCAGCACTCAGGAGGCAGAGGCAAGTGAATCTCTGAGTTTGAGGCCAGCCTGGTCTACAAGAGCTAGTTCCAGGACAGGCTCTAAAGCTACAGAGAAACCCTGTCTCAAAACAAAACAAAACAAAAAAAGAATGAGATAATTTATCGTATTGACGACAGAGAGAAATCTAGAATCAGCCATTTTTTAAACTGAGAAATGGTTCAGTCCATTAAAGCACATTATGCAAGCATAAGGGCCTGAGTTCAGGTCATGAGCATAAGAACCATGTCAAAGTCAGGTGCAGTGAAGGGAGTGGTGGGAACAGGCGCATCCCTACGAAATCACTGGTCAGTCACCCTGGCCAATCAGGGGTTTTCAGGTTCAGTGGGAGACTCTCAAAAAATAAGATCAAAAAGACCTCTGGCCACTTGTAAACTCACAAGAAAGTTTCTCTTTCTAATTTTTTTTTTTTTTTGAGACAGGGTTTCTCTGTAGTTTTTTGTGCCTGTCCTGGAACTAGCTCTCCTGACCAGGCTGGCCTCGAACTCACAGAGCTCCTCTGCCTCCCACTCCCGAGTGCTAGGATTAAAGGCGTGTGCCACCACCGCCTGGCCTCCTCTTTCTAAAATTATACATAATTTTAACAGATATCTGTGAGTTGCAAGATTACCAGGAACTTTGTCTTCAGGCTCTAAATTCCCTCAGTTAGCAAATTTGGAAACTTAAAACAAGGGTTCTCTTAATCCTTGGAGAATATTGTATACCCATGTGCAATATTTATAATACTGAAAAGCTGGAAATAATATAAATATCTAACACAAGGGATTATTTCAAAAATGAATGGGAGGAAAACTGTTATGAACTATTAAAGTATTATACAGATACTTCAGAAAGTTTAAAAGTAATAAAAACAAAATATGAAGGTACAGAAACCATGATTATGGATACACACAGAAAGTAATTAGATCTATCTAAGGCACAGGAATAGTCACCTCTGTGAACTCAACATTTATCATGCATACCTCCTATTCCCACATCATTTCCCATGTACATTTATTATTTTTATAACTGTTGCCAGGATGGTAGCATATGCCTTTAATCTCAGGACTCAAAAGGCAGAGGCAGGTGGATCTCCTTAGTTCCAAGCCAGCCTCACATACATAGCAAGTTTCAGGCCTATAATGAGACCCTAATTAAAGAAAAGTGTGCGTCGGGAAAGAAAATTGTTAATGCTCCCACAAATAGTTCCCAGGTGCAATGGATAATGCCAAATCTGAGGACAGACCCAGTTGGCTGCACTAATCTTATTATTTATTATTTTAATGTTTTATTTTTAATCTTAATGTTTATTATTATTTTACCACCACAGGCAGGTTGAAAACATGTTTAAAATTGAGAAATGTAGAGACAGGTGCCTTAAGAGCCGTCTTCATTGACTTTCTGGTGTCCTTTGAAACCTAGTCTACTCAGTGGCCATCTGCTCATATGAGCTCCACATAACCCTTCCGGGCCACCATGTCTCAGGATGAAATCTATATGCCGTAACGAGGCTATGTGAGAGTCCAAAGGTCTCTGCTATCTACCCCACTGGCTTCATTACATCCTGTTTTGTATCCTTGTTCAATGGCTGCTTCCTCAACCACAAAATGACTCCTCCATGAAAAGCTATGACTACTTGCTCCTTTATATCTTGAGTGCCTAGATGAGCACCTTGTACCAAGTAGTTAATCAAAAAATGTAGTCAAATACCTGAAAAAAGGCAACTCAGAGAAGAAAGATTTGTTTTGGCTCAGTTTCAGAAACTTCCATCTAGTTAGTGGGTTCTGTGTGTTTGGGCACTACATGATGGATGGCATTTGTGGCAGAGACAAGCTGTTCACTTCATGAAGGACAGGAAGCAGAGCAGACAGGAATACAGGAAGGGTAGGACACATCTGGAGTGATCACCTGTTATCATCTCTCAGTGCTGTCCAGGAGGAGCCCATCCATCAGGTCAAAGCCCACGGTCTCTGGATAAGCCTCATAGACACACCCAAAGGTGTGCTTTACTTACTTAGGTGGTTCTCAATCCACCTTAGCTGACTGCCAAGATAATCATCAGAATATATAATGGGACTTCTCTTGGGCAAGTGGAAGCGTATCTGGACTATGTACTTGTTTAAAGCCTGATCCACAGTAAATACACAGAAGAAAATGCAAACTGAATAAACATCACTCTCCTCCACATACACGTATCCTGCCCTTGGTCACCATCATATCAGGTCCCATCACTTTAAATGTCACCTATAAGCTTATGGCTTCCTGCATTCTACCCCTAGCCTGTACTTACTTGAAGAACTTATATATACAACTCTGTATTTAACACCTCCACTGAGAATGTCTTAAAGGGACCTCAACCAAACCGTAGTGCAGACAGAATTTTTTTTTCACCAGCATTTGTGTCACAATCTATTCTTGTCACTGTTCAGGTCACAGAGCTGGAGTCTTTGACCACCCTTCTCTCCTATTCTGTATCCAATCTATTAGTAAAACTGTCAGCTCTATCTTACGGTTGGAATTGGCCATCGCTTGTCTCATCTCTGCCACTACTATTCTGATGTAAGACAGCATGACCTCTAGTCCAGAGTACAACAAGCACTAGCTGACCTGTGTGCACTGGCTTCCCTAGGCTGTCCTAGAGGTAGACCTAGGAGCGAGGTCATCACGTCCAGGCTTCAAGGGCATTTCTCAGAGAGGCCCTCTTGAGATTCTAGTACAGCAAAGCTTTGAGTCTGTCAACTTGGATTCTCTTATTTTTATTTACTGTACTTGCCAGGGCCAGGTTATTTATTTTCATTTATTATCTTGTTGAACAGAAGTTCTAGACTGTCCACTTTGCTTCCAAACCACCTAGAACAGTGTGACAAGTGCTCTCTCAAAAATCTTTAGCTATTCTTTTCACACATACACAAACATAAGGTTTATTTTATGAATGTGTTTTGTCTACATGTACGTCTGTACACCATGCATGTATGAGATTCCCTAGAACTGGAGTTACTGGCAATTTTAAGCCACTATGTGGGCACTGGGAACTGAGTCTTCTATAAAAGCATCAAGCGCTCTTTACTGCTGAGCCATTTCTCCAGCCCCTCAAAAATCTTAACTGAACTGAATGAAGGTCTGAACAAACTCTCTTAAATTCTGGACAGTCGGATTTTTCCCCCGTCAGTGAATTAGAATGTAATGCCAGAACCTGGTCCTACTGCCTGATCCTTTGTTCAAAGCTGCTAACGATGGGCAGCTGAGGTTCAGGGCTAGCGTACTTGCCTGTCTTGCACAGAGCTTTCGTTCCACTAACACTGCAAAAAGAAACTCACTATACATACAGCATGACACTGAGTCAAATCCAGCTCCTTAGCTCCTAGAGCTGATTACAAATCCTATGGTATATTCTACCCTTAAGCTAGTGTGATCTGTAATTGAGGCTATTTCCACCCTTTCATCTGTAAGTGGGTCTGAATGCCCTGTAGACTTCACGTGATGCTAAGAGAGTTAGGCGCTCATTACAGACTATGTGGGGTGGTTACTCAACAGAGGTAAGCAGTTTTACCCTTCAGAGGACATCTGGTATTATCTGTATACATTTTTGGTTCTTAACACTGGAAGTGCAGTATGACAACATCTCCTGGGTAGTGGTCAGATATCCATTAAACTGTTAATTTTAAAAAACTGTAGGAGGTTCCTATTCTGAAGTTCCTACAATAGGCCCTAAAAGGCCAGGATAAAAGTGAGGATGGAGTAACCACCTTATCAAACTAAAATGAATTATGTGACCCTCCTAGAAGGTTTCCCAAACAGGCCAGTTTCAATGGGCATAAAAACAAAGGCCCTATGTTTCAAACTTTAGAAAAATAATCCACTTTAACCAGCCTATTGTTCTATCTCCCTGTTCCCTACCATCTTCTAAAAAAAAAGACCATATTGGCTTTCTTTTTTTTTCCTGTGTTTTTACCTACTTTGGCCTCTTTCAGCCTAACTGACCTCTGCTTAGCACATGGGGACACTATGAAGTACACATGCCTGTGGAAGGGCAAATAACACCAATGCAGATCTTCACATTTAAATCCTTTGACAGCATCTTTTGAGGCACTGAACAATTCACAACAACAACAACAATACTTCCTAGTCCAAACATAGACAGTGGTTTTAGGGTAAGGCTAATTGGCTGCTAGCATCTTTGGTAAGGTGTCTAATACCATACTACATAATCTGAATATAGCATTTTATCTCCAAATTGCCCCTAAGAAATAAGGACAATCACAGTCCCCTTTGTATGAGAAAACCAAACTCAAAGAGGTAGATGAGTTTGCCAAATTAAACTTTGTTGGGACAGAGCTGGGATGTGTATCCAAGGCTGTTTTCATGATCCTCCTACCTCCACCTACCTGTTTACATCCGCTCTGGCCGGCTAAGCCCACTGACCAGGATTGAGAAGCCTACTAGACACTCTGCATGTAACACAGCAGGGTGTCATTTACTCAGGCAATGCTTGGCTATGGTCACAGGGACTTGAGTTGTCTCACCCTATCTGGCTTCACTTTGCCCACAATGAAGTACCATCGTTAGCTCCAAAGCTCAGCTCCCCTACCAGCCCCAGCTCTATGAGGTAGAAGATAGGGGTTCAAGATCTAGACCTTGCAACCTCCTCTTTGGCTAGGGCCTTGAATCTTAAGTAAACCCTGGAATCACAAGGTCACCTCAATCTTTTTTTTTTTCAGATCAGGGAAGAATGAAGTTGCTAGTTAGTATGACCACAGAACTCATGGCTCAATACAGGGCTCAAGGAAACCCTGGTCCAGTGGGGGAGGGCAGACCACTGTTCTTTTTAGTCAGAATGTGGGCAGAAAGCACTACAGGCTCTGCTTGAGAATGACAACCATAAAGGGTTTCCTAGAAGCCCTGGAAAGTCTAAAGGCCAAAGTAGAAAAAAAAATTTCTGTAGTAGGAAGATCAATTCGGTCAAGGGCTGATTTTTACAGAATATTTGTTTAACTATGCAAAGATGTGTTGCATTTGTTTATGTTGAGTAATATTTGTTTAACTATGTAAAAGTGTATTGCGTTTGTTTAACTAAGATGTGCTGTTGTTTTAGCTTGCCTGCCTAAGGCAGCTGACTGGTCTAATAAAAAGATAAACGGCCACCAGCAAGGGAGGAGGTATAAGCAGGACTTCCGGGCAGGGAAAACTGGAGGAAGAACTTAGCCCCAGAAAAAAAAGAAAAGAAATAAAAAGAGACACCAGACAAACATGGAGGAAGCAAAAAAGTAGGCCATACAGAATGAAAAAAAAGTAAAAAGCCCTGAGGCAAAACATAGATGAATAGAAACAGGCTAAATTAGGTTAGAAGAGCTAGAATACCCTGGCACCCAAGAATAAGCCAGTCTCTCTGATGCTATGACAAAGCCTGAACTTGCGGTCAAAATAAATAAGAAGTTGCAGGTAGGAGGCCCAGAACATATTTAAACTGTAAACTATGTTAGTAATAAATTTACATTTCTGATGTGGGATTTCCCTCTGTATGCTGTGATTACCACTGATTAATAAAGAAACTGCTTTGGACCTACAGCCAGGCAGAACTTAACTAGGTGGGGAAAACTAAACTGAATGCTGGGAGGAAGAAGGCAGAGGCAGAGAGAAGCCATGGAGCCACCGGAGACAGACATGCTGAAACTTTGCTGGTAGGCCAAGACTTCATGGAGATGCACAGATTAATGAAGATGAGTTAAATTAAGATGTAAGAGTTAAGCCAGGCGGTGGTGGCGCATGCCTTTAATCCCAGCACTTGGGAGGCAGAGGCAGGCGGATCTCTGTGAGTTCAAGGCCAGCCTGGACTACAAGAGCTATTTCCAGGACAGGAACAAAAAGCTATGGAGAAACCTTGTCTCGAAAATCAAAAAAAAAAAAAAAGATGTAAGAGTTAGCAAATAAAAAGCTAGAGCTAATGGGTCAGGCAGTGACTTAATTAATACAGTATCTGTGTAGTTATTTGGGGCTGAGCGGACATGAACCAACAAGTGGCCTCCATTACAATACATTTCAAAATGAGGATATGCCCATAAAAATAACCTAGATATCTGAAATTTTCTTAAAAATCAGAAGTACTGTGGGGCAGCACTTCTAGATGGCAACATTAGCCTGGTATCTTTAGAGGGGCATTTCTACTTACCAGTTCCCACTATTCCCACTTAGCTCACACTCATTTGCTATCTTCTCAGAACGAATCAGAGGTAGTTTATTATTATCCAGAAGCTCCTTGAGGGTGGGATTCTAACAGGCTTCACACACACTTCAAACTTCTACAAGCTGCACTGCACAGCACAGCACAGCACTTTTCTGCTAATGGGGACATTTGCAGTCTGCAGGAAGAAGGGGACTCTTAATTTGATGCATATTTGTTGCTTCTGGGGAAGTTCTATTATCACCAGAGAGTTGACAAGAGTGTAAAAATGAGCAGAAAATGAATGAAAAATGGTCAAAAGGTTTTGGAATTCTGTAGTGGTTTGAATGAAAATGGTCCCCACAGGCTCATATATTTGAATGCATGGTTCCTAGATGCTGACTACTTAGGAAGCATTAGGAGGTGTGGTCTTGTTGGAAGAGCTGTATCAATGGGGGCAGGCTTTGAGGTTTCGAAAGCCCACACTACTTTCAATTTCTTACTCCCCACCTAAAACTTGTTGGTCAGATGTGAGCTCTGCTCTCAGCTACTCCTACAGTACCGTGTTTGATGCCATGAGTCCTCTGAAACTGAAAGCAAGCCCACAATTAAGTGTTTTCTTTTTTCTTTTTTGTTTTTTGAGACAGGATCTCTGTGTAGCTAGCCCTGGCTGTCCAGTAATTTACTATGTAGAATAGGCTGACCTCCAACTCTGTCTCTTCCCGAATGCTGGGATTTAAGGCATGTGCCAGTATCACCAAGACTAAATGTTTTCTTTTACAAGTTGCCTCATTAATGTCTCTTCACAGCAAGAGAACAGTGACTAGGACAACATCTAGAACAGTAACCCCCACATACAACACACAAAAGAGCCTTTGCAGCAGTTGAACAGCAACCAAGACAACATCTAGAACAGTACTCCCACATCAAAGAACCTCAGGGGCAGAGGCAGTGGGGGCGCACACCTTTAATCTCAGCACTCGGGAGGCAGAGGCAGGTGGAGCTCTGTGAGTTCGAGGCTAGTCTGGTCTACAGAATGAGTTCCAGGACAGCCAGGGCTACACAGAGAAATTCTGTCTTGGGGGGTGGGGGGGAGGGAGAGGAAATACCTTTGTGGGTAAAATGATGATTGTCCATCAGGAAGTAGGCCCTGAGTTTGATCCCCAGCAACAGAAACAAGCAAGCCCTTGATTGTTTAAAAAATAAAGGAGTATTATCACAAGAATGCAAATGGAAAAAAAGAAAAAATAATAAAATAAAGGAGTATAGAGAAAAAATATGTTCTTAGAAAATTACCTTTCTAATCTGCATTTGAAGGACACAAGACCTGGTAGCTTTAAATCCAATGCTGATGAAGGATGCTGACTCAAACAGTCAGGAGCTAAATGCAAGGGAGGCGATGGAAGTATTGTGGCAGTAACTAAAGTGGGTGGAGGTACCACCTAAGCTGGAGTCTAAATGAAAAGACAGCTTTGCAAAAAGGAAAAGAGAAAGTGACCCCAGGAAGAGCTGCTTCTCAGCAACTGCAGAGAGACTGCCAGTGCTGAATCTGATGGTTACAACCACTCAGTGACCTTCCCTCAGTCTCCTGAAATACTGCTTTTTAATTCAAATAAATGAAACAAGGCTGGCCAAGCCTTTAGTCAGAGGCTGTGTGTGTGTGTGTGTGTGTGTGTGTGTGTGTGTGCGCGCTCGCGCGCATCAGAGGTTCAGATTTTGGTATCATCATTAGTGTCATAGTGCTTAATCTTAGGCCTTACCTGGTGCCACTTCTTCCTCAGGATACACACCTTATAGAACTATGAACTCCTCAAAATCCTAAGCCCAGTATTAGAAAAATGCAGGATAAAAGAAACTCTTTACACACACACACACACACACACACACACACACACACACACACACACAGAATGCTCCTGGGAGAAATACTCATTGTTACTACTATCTTTCACTTTTATATTATGTGTCTCTGTTCAAACTGTTAGTCAAACCAAGTAGACAAAAATGTAAAAATGTAAACAGGAAACTTCTAATCACATTATTGACATACAATTTATGTATCAAAACTACATATATAGGCATTTAAGGTTAGCTGTTCAAAGCCTGCTGTGGCTTTGGGAGACAATTACTAGATTCCCCGTTTTCGTTTACGCACTTGAGCAGACTTGAACGGCAAGCAGCTAGTGTATGATGTGCTGTTTACACCCAAATCTGTCCCTGGGCTCGTCCTCAATTTTCACTGCTCTGCAATCACTTAAGTCATCAGTTTCCCTAAATTAGGGGAGATATCTCAGATGAACACCTTCTTGTCCACTGGGGTATTTCCCCCCAAATATAATGCTAAATTAAGGGATTCTCTCACACAGTAGCTACTTCCTTCCCCGGGGCAAACACTGCCATCCTTTACACACCTTGGAGCTCAATAAGCCCCAATCCACCCAGAGCACCAACTTCTTAAACTAAATCCGCACTGCCTGGTGGAGATCCCTTTGGGGATAATAATCCCTGACTTTAAAAACAAATCTCCTTCCCTTCTTATCCCCAGTCCCCTCACAC
This sequence comes from Microtus pennsylvanicus, assembly GCF_037038515.1. Taxonomy (NCBI): domain Eukaryota; kingdom Metazoa; phylum Chordata; class Mammalia; order Rodentia; family Cricetidae; genus Microtus; species Microtus pennsylvanicus. The sequence continues at coordinate 123,710,202 of NC_134579.1, forward strand.
TGGGCTGCTTTAGTGTAGGAGCAGTTATAAGTGGGATCCCTTATCCCTTGCTAAGAATGTAAGCATTGGGGGTGGGAGAGAGACTGTAGTTGGAATGTAAAATGAATAAAAACAAACAAACAAACAAAAGAATGTAAGCATTGCTAAAAATTAAGAATGAGACAGTAGAAGCCCTCAAGGACTCTTCCTGTGCCAATGTGCCTGCAGCATACCTCGGTAGCTATTCCCAGTCGGCCCTATTTCAGGTACCTTTGGAAGAAGGGAGAGGCCACCCACCTCCGGAGGCCTCCTTCGAAGAGTATACTTGAATACACCTGATAGCCACTTGGGATTTGACGTGACTTTCCGCACAGCTGGGAAAACCTACAGGATGTGCCTCACCACAAAGCAGCAGAAAAGATCCAGTCAGCAACCACCATCCACGGACCAATGGGAGAATTCTGGGGGTTACGTTCTGCGAATAGGGACAAGCAGTACGAGGGTAGGGGCAGGTTCGGGACAACAGAAGGCAGCATCATCCACTTCCCAATGAGCTGTACTGGCACCTCCCCAGATGATGACTGCAGTTGGCCAGTTCCCATCCTCCTAAGACTTCTACCATCTACTCCCAACAATGACAGACCCCTCTATGCTGCCTGGGAGAGGAGCTGGGGATTTAGAGTCCACCGCAGAGAATGATGTGCTACAGAAAGGTAGCTATCAAAAACATCCAGATGCCGGAAAAGATGAAACAGGACTTCACAGGATGTACCACTCAGGCAGAAATAAAGCAGAGAAATAAAAGAAATGGACATCGTAGCCCATATTAAGAAGGTGAGGACCAGGTGCAAGGTGTTTAGCTCCTTCCCTGCGACCCTGCTAGGCAGGTTTGGGGGACAGCCAGGGTTGCTCCTGGCCCTTGGAAGTTTCCAGAGGTCAATTTTGTACACCTCATGGGAAGACCAGACTATAGGGACCATAAATTCTTGTTGTTTTATTTCCCATCTACAGTGGAGAAAGCAGCACCTAGCAATGGTTTCCAGGATCAGGAAGGTGTGAGTGAATCCATCTTCCTTCAGAAGGAATCCTTCAACCAGCTTTGTGTCCCTGGGAGAGCTGCCTGCGTTTCAGGTCTAGCCCCAATGTGATCTTGCCAGCTTTCTAGTGTGGAGTCAGTGGTTAGGGAAAGTGGGTAGTGGTGGTGGTTGGGGGCTTGGTAAACGGTGACATGTAGAAAGCTGACAAGTCGTCAACTTCTGGGGCTGGGTGAAAAAAAGCTGGTAGTAACCCACTTTTAATTCCAGCACTTGGGAGGCAGATGCGGGCAGATCTCTGAGGGTTCCAGACCGGCCACAGCTACACAGAAAAACCCTGTCTCGAGAAAACAAACAAACAAATAAAAAGCTGGTAGCCTAAGCCATGGGGATGGAAGTGGAGATTCCAGTGAGAATGAGAGGATGAGAGCTTTCAAATGGTACAAACATAGCAGTGTATGTGTCTGCTTGTGTACGTGCGTGCATGTGTCTATCTGTGGCTGCATTACTAAGTGTAGCCAATTTTTGTATCACTCCTGGCACCTTCTCTTACTAGATTATCGTTGGTTGTTCCTTATACAGCAACTGCAGGAGTCAACACAGGGGCCCCAGCGCCCTTTGGAAAGAGTGAAGAATTATCCCTGCAACTGGTCACCTTGTGGACGAGGCAGCGGGTTAGCACCATTGAGATGTTTGGGGGGGGGGGGAGTATTTAAATTCTAATTAAGGATAAAATTTAGCCAGCATCGAACATTTTTATAGTAACAGTAGAATACTTATGTCTTGTTCCCTTAAATTTAAATTTTGGTAGCAAGCTGCTTTGTCATCTGGAAGTCTTGGTAAGTGGAAAAGGCATACAGTTAAAGTGTGGGTGACTAGTGGAGTTGAATGGAGTACTGGGTCAAAATTTCATCATTTCCTTAAATTTGGGGTATACCGTAAATATACTCAGGATAGCTGAATACTGTTTACACAGAAGAAAAAAATAATAAAATTTGTTCATGTCACCTGGCCTTGAAGAACACCTATAAAGGTGATTACAATGGTAAGAAAATGTCTTTTGGCTGGGAATGTGGCTTAACAGGTAGCGTGCTTGCTTAGCAGGCATGGAGTCCTGGGTTAGACCTAGCACCTTGTAAACAAACGATGGTGGCGCACCCTCCTAGGAGCACCCCCCAGCACTCCCAGCTGGGGCAGGAGAACCACAAGTTCAAGGTTATATGCAATGAGTTTGAGGCCAGCCTGAGATATTGGAGACCCTGTCTCAAGTGGGGTAAGGAGTGGCTTTAAGGCAACTTTTCTACCTTTAACCTCCTCAGCATCCAGAACTCCCATCTTAGCTCAGATCACAAATATGTCTGCACTGTTGCAGTAAACACTGGCAACTTGGACCTGGTGACACTGTCACAATTTAAGAATTTTTTAATTCTAACCTTTCTCTCTTCTTTGTAGGCAGCAGCTTATTCAGGAAGCTAACTAACTTTTACTGATGGTTCAGCAATAAAATTCTAGTCTTTTCTTCTTTTTTTTATTTTTGGTTCCTTTCTCAGGAGTATGACAATAAACAATAAGTACAATAAAATTCTACCTGGTACTGTAACTTGACAAAGAGTAAGAAAAAAATTGTTTTAACACCACGGAAAGGGGGGGGGGTAAGTAATGACAACACATTTTAAAAATTTTTGCTTGTTTTTATGGGAGTCCCTCTATGTAGCCCTGGCTTTCTCTGAGTTCACTATGTAGATGAGGCTGGCCTCAAACTCAAAAAATCCACCCGCTTCTGACCTCCCAAGTGCTGGAATTAAAAGTGTGCACCTCCACATCTGGCTAAAGATTGTATTTTTTTTTTTTGAATTTTCAAGACAGGGTTTCTCTGTAGCTTTTGGTTCCTGTCCTGGAATTAGCTCTTGCAGACCAGGCTGGCCTGGAACTCACAGAGATCCGCCTGCCTCTGCCTCCCGAGTGCTGGGATTAAAGGTGTGCACCACCACCGCCCGACCAAGATTGTATTTTTAATAATGCAAAAAAGTGGTACTTATCAAAGGATTAGGGCATATGCATTTCTAACAGACAAGAAGCAGTAGTGCAACTCATAAAACCGGTCCTCTAAGATAAACGCTGTTAATTAGGCATTGAAAACCACTCAGCGGAATGTCTCCTTAAGCCTTACAAAACACACCACATGGCCAATAAACTACCTCTGATATTTGTTCTCAACTAAAATAAAATAAACAGGAAAACTATGGCTACGGTAACCTTTAATAGCAATGCAGAATGGAGACTGACAGCTGCTGGTGGCTGTGCGGCTGTGTGGCAGCTGATACTGTGCTCTGATGATGTATGTCCAAACCACTCTTAGCTTCCTTAAACACATCACTGATTCACTGTGGTCATATGCCATGATTTTTACTGACAACTACATGTGCAAATAAGTGCAAGAAAATGATTCCTGATTAGTAGCTAATAAATTCACAATCAGGGATGACTAGGGCTATTAAACAACCACAGACTGAATACCAGGATGGCTAACATAGTGACACTGTTGCTTTCTAATAGTTCAATGAACACAAACTTTTGTTTTATGAAAAAATATTATTTAAAATCTTGAATAAAATTGTATTCAGGTTATGGGGGAGGCTGACAAAGACTGCTAAAAATTCAATCCAAGATCAGCCTGAACTACAAAGGAAAACCCTGTCTCAAAATAGAAAACTAAGGAAATCAATTATGATGTCCTAACTGTAGCTAAGCTGTGACTAGAACACCCAGAGGAGCACTCTTGCATGTGGCATACTTTCCAAATGTTAAACTGTTGGCCAAACTCTAAATAAAACGACAGTATACTCCAACATATAAGCAGATAGACTCAGGGACAATGCACTATGTTAAATGTTCTAAATTTTTGCACAAAACCATTTCAGGCTTAAGTAACCAAACAAAATCAAGTACCACACAAGACAAAATAGTTCATTGTAGGATACTGGTCTCCATACTGCAAAAGCTAATAAGCCTAACCTGCTCACTAAGTACTTACAATAAGCACACTAGGATGACAACCAAATACACACTCAGACATGAGTAATCTTCTCTAGAGAAGGTCACTACAAGTGGATAGTGTGACCAGGAAAGAGAGCACAACCTTGGCACCTGTGTTGCACATTTACTGAAGCAAGTACGTTTGGTGCTACATAGTATTGTTTTGTGGCTCAGAAGCAACTGTGAATACAGAAACAAATACTATAAACACATACATTATAAGTATGTGCAAGCCAACACAACTCAAATACAACCGAGAATTGAAATAACACATAATTATAAAAAAGGAATTTCAAATATGCAGTTGAGAAAAAAACAAGAATATCTGGAAATTGCGTTACTGACCCAGCAGGTCCTTTACCACCAGTATGTTATCTAAAATGACAATCTGTGACAAGGCAAAGAAACAAAGCAAAAACACTGAAGCCAGCACACTGTTTTAGAACATGTTATTTAAGTTTAAAATCTGTGGAAAAATTCTTCAAAAAGGTAATAAAATAGTGTTAAGTTAAAAAAAATGTGTCAGTTCTTAGAGGCTAGACCATAAAAACCTTTTGTTCTATCACCAAAAATGTATCTTTTTATATACTGATTTTTTTAAAAATGTGCACTGGTGTTTTACCTGCATGTATGGAGTTACAGACAATTGTGAGCAGGCATGTGGATGCTGGGAATTGAATCTGGGTCTCTGGAAGAGTAGTCAGTGCTCTTAACCACCGAGCCATCTCTCCAGTCCCTATATACTAATTTATTTTTTAAAGAAGAAGAAAGTATAAATACAAAACTAAAACAAAAAGAATTAAAGAAAGGAGAGAGCATTGAATTAGAAGGTCTCAGCCGGGCGGTGGTGGCGCACGCCTTTAATCCCAGCACTCGGGAGGCAGAGGCAGGCGGATCTCTGTGAGTTCGAGACCAGCCTGGTCTACAAGAGCTAGTTCCAGGACAGGCTCCAAAACCACAGAGAAACCTTGTCTCGAAAAAATCAAAAAAAAAAAAATGAATTAGAAGGTCTCAGTGAATTGAGAAGACACTGAGTTTGGGGAGAAAGAAACATCTAGAACTTGTTTTCCATATACAGAAAGCCTGTATTCTACGTGACACCAGAGCTCACAAAGGACTGGAAATAGTTTGTGGTCCACTGGTTAGAGTAAAGAAACCACCCCAGAGCACAAGACCAACGTCTCTGTAAGAATCTCTGCAAGGGAGGAGCCCTTGGCAGTGGGAGCTAATCAGTCCATGCACAGTGGTGACTGTGAATGCCATGAAAACCTTAGCAAGCATCACAGGCTAAGGACAGCATAATGCCGTTTGACTACGGGAGGAATACAGCAAACATCAGCACACAGTAAAACACACAATTCACATGGCTAGGCATACAAAGAAGCAGGAAAAGATGAAATAGCCAGAAGAAAAAATAATTGGGGGAAGGTGGCTAGACAGATGGCTGAGTGGTTAAGAGCACGTGATGTTCTTACAGAGGACCTGGGTTTGGTTCCACCCATGTCAGGCAACTCATAACTCTGTATAACTCCAGCTCCTGGGATACGACATCTACTTCTGGCCTCTACACACACATTCCTACATACACACAACACATGAACTTAAAAAATTAAAAAAGTCTTTTTTTTAAAAAAAATTTGTTTATTATGTATATAGTATTCTGCCTGCATGTACGCCTGCAGGCCAGAAGAGGGCACCAGATCCCATTACAGATGGTTGTGAGCCACCATGTGGTTGCTGGGAATTGAACTCAGGACCTCTGCAAGAGCAGACAGTGCTCTTAACCATTGAGCCATTTCTCCAGCCCTAAAAAAGTCTTTAAAAAGAAAAAAGGAACATGGCTGGGCAGTGGTGGTAAATGCTTTTATTTATTTATTTATTTTAAAAAATATTTATTTATTTATTATGTATACAATATTCTTTCTGTGTGCATGTCTGCAGACCGGAAGAGGGCACCAGACCTCATTACAGATGGCTGTGAGCCACCATGTGGTTGCCGGGAATTGAACTCAGGACCTTTGGAAGAGCAGGCAATGCTCTTAACCACTGAGCCATCTCTCCAGCCCTGGTAAATGCTTTTAATCCCACCACCCAGGAGGCAGTGGGTCTCTGTGTGTTTGAGGTCAGCCTGGTCTACAGGGCATGGACAGCCAGAGCTACACAGAGAAACTCTGTCTAAAAACAAACAAATGATTTGCCGGGCGATGGTGGCGCACGCCTTTAATCCCAGCACTTGGGAGGCGGAGGCAGGTAGAGCTCCATGAGTTCGAGGCCAGCCTGGTCTACAAGAGCTAGTTCCAGGACAGGAGCCAAAAGCTACGGAGAAATCCTGTCTCGAAAAAACAAACAAACAAACAAATGAGCATGACGTGTAAGTGAGCAAACCAGAGCTCAATTCAGTACACACCTGTAATCCCCCAAATCAGGGAACCAAGGCAGGAGGAGCTTATGCCTATACAATGACACACCATCTTAAATACAAAAGCACCATCCAAAAACTGCCTTAAGATAATTCCAGTGCCAGCATTGAGCTCCCTCAGAATCACAGGCAGCCTGGAGTGGGGGCACACCTTTCTACTGTGCCCCATTTTCTGCTCAACATAGAGACCAAGCTTGTGTAATGCTATTTTAGTTCCTAGTTACTGATGATTACTCCCATCCTCCCCAAGACAGGGTTTCTCTGCCTCCCAAGTGCTGGAACTAAAGACGCATGACATCACACCCAGCTTACAGGTGATTCTTAAATCACTAAAGTAACCTAAACAAGAACATTAATTAAAAAAAAAAGCTGAAAGGCAAAGACAGATCTACATGAGTTCAAGGCTAGCCTGGTCTACATAGTGAGTTTCAGGACAGCCAGGGCTACAAAGAGAAACCTTGTCTCCAAAAATAAGCAAAAAAATGAAGAGAGAAAATAAAAGAGAGAATATGTAACAAATATGAAGACATAATAACTAACTCCAGGCTAGAGAGACACTCAGAAGTTAAATTCAAGTGTTGCTCTTCCAGAAGATCTAAGTTAAGTTCCCAGCACCCAGGTCAAAAGATTCCCCACCACCTGTAGCTCCAGTTCCAGGGGATCCGACTCCCTTCTCTGGCCTCTGTAGGCACCTGCACTCATAAGCATACACTTTCAAACACACACACATAATTAAATATAATTCTTAAAAAAAAAACTCATGTTAAGGGAAAAAGGGTAGGACAGAAATTTTTCAAAAGAGGAAAAAAATCAAATACAATTGTATTAAATAATTACACTAAATGTAAGTTCATTATTTTCTTCAATTAAGAGGTAATGAAGATTGTGCAGTGGCATAAAATGGTTGATGTTGGTAAGACCACAAAGTAGGGGCAAAGACTACCAAATCAGTCAACAAACAAGAGCCAACCATCCAGAAATAATCTGAATATAAAGATAGATACTTTATTGAACTTGGAAAGTTGGAAAAAATAAATGAACAAAATACCAAAAAAAATTCTATAATAACCAAGAGGTGAGCATATAGGATCATACCTGTAATCCCATCACTTGGGAGGTTGAGACAGAGAACTTCAATGAGTTCAAGGATACACTGGGAGGCACAGTGAATTAATTCCAGGTCAGCCACTGTGAGTTGCAATACAAGATTGTCTCAAAACCAAGAAACTAACCAAGAACAGAGAGTCCTATGAAATACCAAAAGCAACAGCCCACCTTTAATTCCTCCACTCAGGAAGCACACAAAGAATCGAATTCAAGGTCACCACAGCTACCTAGCACATTTAAGGTCAGTTTAGACTTCAAGGTTGCCTCCAAAACCAAACTACTTACCCCACAAGTCTCCTGTCACAAAACAAAACACCCAACCAAGAGACTGAGTCTCTACAGAGCTCACAATTGACTCAATACCAAACTGGTTACTATCCATTCATTTGCTGACTATCTCTTGACACTACTTTTAAAACAAGATTCATTTTAATTATTTAATATAAATAAATTTAATAATTAAATTTGGATATAATATACAAATAATACATCCTCAACAATCTTTCAATTCTTATATCAGTTTGTTATCTGTGGTATAACTGAAATAAACAACCACAACAGCTCTGTCAGGACCAAGACCGAAGCTGTGCTTAATACCTGTGAGAGAGAAGCACTGCCGGCCCAGGGTTGTTTTCCATAAACGGCTCTGAATGAGTCTTATTTCCTCCTGTAGCGTAATTTTCACATGTCATATATTCTGAAATAAGCTACAGCTAAGTATCTGTCACATGGACAGGTAAAATTGCAGGCACATGCAATTTACCTTTGTGATTACCCTAGAGTAGACTTTAGGGAAAAGGAGCGACATCCTGTTTCTTTTTTACCACCTCCAAAACTACATGCCTAAGCTGAATCTGATGAGCCAAGTTTATTATCTCATTCTTTATCACCCACTTAGAATTTAATTTTGTGTCCTTAGATTTGATACAAAAAAGAGAATATAAGAGTAAGGTGGGTGCCCATTAAAATCCCAGCAAAATTCTTCACAGACCTCGAAAGAACGTTACTCAACTTCATTTGGAAAAGCAAAAAATCCAGGATAGCCAAAACAATCCTAGGCATCACAATTCCTGACTTCAAACTCTACTACAGAGCTACAGTACTGAAAACAGCCTGGTATTGGCATAAGAACAGACAGGAACCGAATAGAAGACCCGGATATCAAGCCACACATCTTAGAACACCTGATTTTTAACAAGGAAGCAAAAAATATCAAATGGAAAAAAGAAAGCATATTTAACAAATGGTGCTGGCATAGCTGGATATTAACATGTAGAAGAATGAAAAATAGAACCATATCTATCACCATGCACGAAACTCAAGTCCAAATGGATCAAAGACATCAACATAAAGCCAGCCACACTGAACCTTATAGAAGAGAAAGTGGGAAGTACACTTGGACACATCAGCACAGGGAACCACTTCCTAAATACAACCCCAGGAGCACAGACACTGAGAGAAACAATTAATAAAATGTGACCTCCAGAAACTGTAAAGCAAAGGACACGGTCAACAAGACAAAACGACAGCCTACAGAGTGGGAAAAAGATCTTCACTAACCCCACATCAGACAGAGGTCTGATCTTCAAAATATACAAAGAACTCAAGAAATTGAACACCAAAAGATCACATGAATACAGACCTAAACAGAGAACTCTCAACAGAGGAATCTAAAATGGCTGAAAGACACTTAAGGAAATGTTCAATATCTTTAGTCATCAGAGAAATGCAAATCAAAACAACTCTGAGAAGCATCTTACACCTGTAAGTATGGCCAAGATCAAATGATGACAACTTATGCTGGAGAGGTTGTGGGGGAAAGGGAAACACTTCTGCATTGTTGGTGGGAATGCAAGCTGGTACAACCGCTTTGGATGTCAGTGTGGTGATTTCTCAGAAAATTAGGAAACAACCTTCCTCAAGACCCGATAATAATACCACTTTTGGGTATATATTCAAAGGATGCTCAATCGTGCCACAAGGACATGTGCTCAACTATGTTCACAGCAGCTTTGCTTGACATAGCCAGAACCTGGAAACAATCTAAATGCCTCTTGGTCGAACAATGGATAAGAAAAATGTGGTACATTTACACAATGGAGTACTACACAGCAGAAAAAAATAACGACAGCTTGAATTCTGCAGGAAAAATTGATGGAACTAGAAAACATTATTTTGAGTGAGGTAACCCAGACACAGAAAAACAATTATCACATGTACTCATTCATAAGTGGTTTTTAAACATAAAGAAAGCCACCCTACAATCCACAATCCCAGAGAACTTAGACAACAATGAGGACACTAAAAGAGACTACATGGGAAGTAGAAAGTAGAAAAAGACAAGATCTCCTGAGTAAACTGGGAGCATGGGGACCTTCTGGGAGGATTGAAGGGGGGAGGGGAAAGGCAGGGAGGGGAGCAGAGAAAAATGTAGAGCTCAATAAAAAATATATTAAAAATAAAAGAGGGGCTGGAGAGATGGCTCAGTGGTTAAGAGCACTGGCTGCTTTTCCAAAGGTCCTGAGTTCAATTCCCAGCAACCACATGGTGGCTCACAACCATCTGTAATGAGATCTGGTTCCCTTTCCTGGCACCATGCTGGCCGAATACTGTATACATAATAAATAAATATTAAAAAAAAATGAGTAAGGTGTGGTGGTACAGACAGACCTATAGTCTCAGCATAAGGAAAAGCTGACACAGGAGGATCCCATTCCTGGAGAGACTAGTTTAGTGGCTCATTCTTGTAATCCCACCATGTCAAAGGCTGAGGCAATAAGAATACCCAGAGTCTGGAGCCAGCCTGGGCTAATGGGAAAGAGCTAGGTTAGCCTGAGCAACAGCGTGAGATCCTGTTGAAAAACAAACAAACAAACAAATAAATCCCCACAATTCTTACAAGAGGCAAGTGTAGGAAAAGAGCATTCTCTCTTTGGGGGAATGAGGACAGTGAGAAGGAAAACTTTAAAGCGACTGTATAAAAGACCTAGAAAGCAACAGGACACAACCATGACCTAAGTAAGACTGTGGCCCCGCTAAGTTAGTAAGGGTTAAATACACACATGCCATATCACAGCACTGTTTTAATTTACCCTTTCTGGATAATAATGATTAAACAGGAAAGAAGTATAAGTTAAAAGAGAAAACTTCAGAGTCTTTAAGGTGGCTCAGCAGGTAAAGTGACCTGGATTCAGTCCTTGGAATCCACATGGTGGAGAATGAACCCAGTCTACAAAGTTACCACCAACTTCCACATGTGTATATTGCTGTGTACACACACACACACACACACACACACACACACACACACACACAGAGAGAGAGAGAGAGAGAGAGAGAGAGAGAGAGAGAGAGAAACACATATGTCCCACAAAATAATAAAATATAGTAAACAAATTTATTTAGTTTTTTGAGAACAGGTCTCACTATGTAGCTCTGGCTGTCTTAGAACTCACTATCTAGGGCTGGAGAGATGGCTCAGCAGTTAAGAGCACTGGCTGCTCTTCCAGAGGACCCAGATTCAATTCCCAGCACCTACATGGTTGCTCACAACTATCTGTAACTCCAGTTTCAGAGGATCTGAAACTCACACAGGCATACATTCATGGAAAATAAAATAAAATAAATAACAAAATAAAAATTAAAAAAGAAAGGAAAAAGAACTCACTATCTAGATCTAGCAGGCTGGCCTCACACAGACCCATTTGCCTCTGAGTTCTGGAATTAAAAGCATGCACCACCATTCCTGGCTTTAGAAAACAACTTTTAGGGGCTGGAGAGATGGCTCAGAGGTTAAGAGCACTGACTGCTCTTCCTGAGGTCCTGAGTTCAATTTCCAGCAACCACATGGTGGCTCACAACCATCTGTAATGAGATCTAATGCCCCCTTCTGGCGAGTAGGCATATATGCAGACAGAACACTATATACATAATAAATAAAAATAAATGTTTTAAAAAAAAGAAAACGACTTTTAAAAGAAGATATTTAGAAACAGAAAACAAACAAAAAACAACCCAGCTGAGTGGTGGTGGAGCACTGAGGAGGCAGTGGTCAGAGCCAGTCTGGTCTACAGAGTAGGTTCCAGGATGGCCAGGGCTATAGAAAGTCCCTGAAACTAGATAAACACGGTTATTTAATTTAGCACAAGTAACATTTTAAAGGGAAATGAGATTGTAAGACCATATTTATTCAAAAGTCAGATGTAAAGAGGTTGAATTTTATATTCAAGCAATTGAAAACAATATCACTAAAGATAATACAACCAAACCTAGGGGCAACATAATGAAGACCAAGTGACAGAGGCTAGATGAATACACTAAACATTCCCCATTAAGTTTCTATACAACTCTTAGATAATAGCTACAATAATTTAAAGAAAAATAAACTCTAAGCTTAAACTACAAGGAAAACAAAACAATGCCTTTTCTCTTTCCAAAATCTAGTTCTTCCTCCTGTCTTCAAACACACAACTCTCTCTCTTACTCAGAGTGAAAACCAACCCTTTATGGCCCCGCTGGTGCTCCTCTCTCCTTTCTTGGTTCTCTCAAGAGGTCTTTACACCTTCACTGTCCAGCCCGCCTGCAGCCTCACCGCACTGCTCTCATCTCCCCAGCACACTTCCACTAAGGACTTCCTCTGCGAAGTCAATGGTCTGTTTTTCACCCCCTCGGAATCCAGTTTTTTACTGTCCTGCCCCTAAAACTCCCTTTCCTAATCCCTCTACCTCACACAGGCTTCCGATTCTTCTCCCTCCTGTTTCTCACAGTTAAGTTTCCCAAGTGTTCTGAGTGTCTCCTATTTTTGCCCTCACTCAGTTAATGATCTTATCTCTCTCTAGCCTTTGGCTCACTGCTGGCTAACTGGGCTTGTGGTACCAGACAGCATTGCTAAAAATGTTTGCACTAACCAAGTCAAAGATAAGAAAATTTGTTCTTTATAATTCTTACTTCTAAGATTTTTTATGAACATTTCTGAGAAATGGGTTTAAATGTGTGGATGTTTAGATATCAAAAAAGAGCTATGGATGGCAGTAAAATATTTTCTTTAAAAAAACATAAACAAGGCCTGAAGATTTAATCAAGTTTTGAAGGTAAAGTTAGATGGCATGGAGGTCAAATTAAGACAAGATTACAACAAAACAAAGTTGGGCACAAAACTCAGAATGCCTGTGTAGACAGGTTGAAGAAACAATGGACAAAATTCTATCAGGCATGTCCTATTTAGGTCAAGAGTGAGGTTTAGGTCTGCTGCTAGATGGAGGGAAGTGGGTGTGCCTTCAGACTGTGGGTAAGGAAACAGATAAGAAACTGGTAAAGCCTTGCCCTGGCTTTAGAAGAGTGGAAAACTTACCTCCCTGTGCATTACAGAGAAATACAGGGAAAGCCCAATTGCCCTGAAAGGACCCAAATAATTATTGCATGAAAATATATGTAACCTTATGATTTCTCTTCTGCTGCGATCTGCAGGGGTGGACAATGAAACCTGACTACTCAGACTAAGTCAGTAGCAATTTACAAGTCATTCTACTTTTTTTTTTGGTAGTTATAATTGTTTTACATTTCCAGCGCTCAACCTTTTGATCATTATTAGTTCACAAAAGAACTTTTGAAGATATTTTCCTTTAACTGCTCCACATATGAAAATTTAACATTATACACATAACACTCTTCTCTTTACAAGCTGAATGTAAGTGTGGGATATTCATCCAAGAGGGTAATGTTTGAATCCCTTTAAATCATGAATATGGGATCCTATTTTGAACGTATATCCTAAAACATAATTTATAACAATACATTCTGTAATGTAGATACATTTTAATTTAGATGATCTTATGATTATTATCAATTAAAACTAGTTTATTTTTTTTTCTGGGTTTGCTTTTTATATGTGACATTTAGGCTGTGCTAGCTTGGACAAAGGTCACCTGGTGAGTGCTTTCTCTCCCGTCTGAGGCTTTTTATTATTGTTTTTATTGATCTAGATATTTTTCTCTGCTCCCCTCCCC